>NC_045756.1:7118332-7118460 GCF_008692095.1 Etheostoma spectabile
AATAAAACAAACACAACATTCAAAAAACAGACAAAGCATAGAAACAGTAAAACAGATAAAGTAACCTATTATCATCAGAAAAAGAGTTGTTGCACCACTACTGTGTATTAAAAGCCATTCTAAATAAA
>NC_045756.1:7118478-7128288 GCF_008692095.1 Etheostoma spectabile
TTAAAATGAACAACATCCGTTATAGTGCGAATGTCTGGTGGGAGCTTGTTCCAGAGTTCTGGGCCAGCAACAGCGAAAGCCCGATCGCCCCACTGCATGTACCTCGACCTTGGGACTTCTAAAGTCCGTAGATCGGAAGACCGCAACAGACGATTTTGCCCACCCAAAGTTAAAAGCTCGGACAAATACTCTGGGGCAAGGCCATTTAGGGCTTTAAAAACAAACAATGCAATTTTAAAATCAATTCTAAAACGCACCGGAAGCCAGTGTAGAGTAAAAAGAACGGGAGTAATGTGTGCACTCCACACATTACAAGTATTGACAAGTATTTGTCAGAAAAGCGAGAGGCAGCATTTTGCACAAGCTGCAGACGTGAGAACAACAAAGAACAACATAAAGAGCGTTGCAATAATCGAGACGTGAACTAATAAAGGCATGAATAGCCCTTTGCAAATCGTGCTTGTTAAGGAAAGGCTTTACTTTAGCCAGGAGACGAAGTTGGAAAAAGCTTGTTTTGACAACATTGCTTATCTGTTTGTCAAATTTCATGCTACAATCAAATGTCACACCCAGATTTTTTACAGTTTGCTTGGCGCATGAAGTCAGAGCTCTCAGACTTAAAGTTGGATTTTTTGACATGAATTTTGTACTGAAGATAATACACTCGGTCTTGTCCTCATTCAGAGTAAGGAAGTTCCGAGATAGCCACAACTTGATGTCATTAATGCCATTTAGGAGGCAGTTTAGTGCAACACTATCATTGGGTTGTATAGGCAGATAAATTTGCAAGTCATCTGCATAACAATGAAATGACAGGTTGTGCTTATCAATTATAGCCCCTAATGGCAACATATATAAAGAGAACAGGATAGGGCCAAGAATTGAACCTTGGGGCACCCCGCAATAGAGAGGAGCAGATGAGGAGAAATCACCCATTGTGACAGAGAAAGTCCTACTTGTCAAATAAGAGCTAAACCATTTAAGTGCAGAGCCTTGAATGCCTACAAAATGCTCAAGGCGTGCAAGAAGGACTGCATGGTCCACTGTATCAAAAGCTGCTGTCAAATGATGCGTTTTTCCTAAGGTTAACAAGCTGCAAACTTTTATCAAAACGAGCCGTCTTCCAACTTCGAGATAAGATTGGTCTCTAGTAGCAGTGCTTAGATGTATAAACTACAACACTGACCAAAAAATATCTATTCATTTAATGATTAAATGAGGTAGTGTCTCCAAACTTATGTTTTAACAGGAAGTTCTGTAGTACAACTAGGAGACACGCTATAATTAAGGTAAGAATATATGTAGAATATCTTTCCTATTTTGCTTACGGTTTAGTTTTTTTCTTCTTTTTTTTCTCCGCTGACTCTGGGGGGGGCGTTACATACTCTTCACACCGTTCAGTGCTTCCTACCCCAACAGAAGTATTTGAAAATCAGTTTCTTGAGAGACAGAAAGCCAGTGTTAAGACCTCAGAACTGAAGGGATGAGATCCACGATTCTGCCCAGACCTGGCTCATCTCAAACAAGCCTAATGTTACACTTATATGCCCTGGTGGCTGACTGACAGGCACATGACGGAAGTATTCATATACCCTGGTGAGAGACTGACAGGCTGCGGTTGTAGGGCAAGGCACCTATATTTCTTAGACACCTTTTAGCAACAAGGCAGTTTAAAGTGCTTTACATAAAACAATAAAGGAAGAGCAGTTAAAAACAGTTAATGGAAATAAAACAAGCAAAACAAGGATAAGATATAAATAAAAGAAAAAAGTTATAGTGCAGTGTAAAATAACTTTTTTCAATTATAGCTTGTTAGGTTAGGTTATAAATGTTCAAAGAAAATACTTTTAGGTGTTATTTGCATGTTTACATACCATATTTTTCAGATGTGAATGGAATAATTACGTTTTACTACTATGCCATGTTATGAGTTATTGAAGCACCTGGGCAACTCAAGTGTATAATTAAACACGTTAAATTGTACATTTTGGTGTTATTTCGTTTTTCTAAAGATATCCTAACACAGTACCTGCATTAAAATTGCAATTAGGTATTTATCATGACAGATTATAGAGTTTAGAGTCTTGCGGTTCCAGTACTTTTGGAATCCCGGCAGTTGTAGTGTTAATGTTGGAGACCGCTACTCGGAAAGAAAGAAAATCAAAACAGCTGTTCCCTTTTTATTTAGTTGCTTGGTTTTATTTTAAATTTATCCACTAGTTTTATCTTGTGTTAAAATCATGGCTAACATGCTATTTCTAATCGTTTTTAAATTTTTATTTTATTTCTGGAAATCAACTCGCGACCCCCCCTCTCTGGCTCGCGACCCCCCTGGGGGTCGCGACCCCCACTTCGGGAATCACTGCTCTAGGGTGCTAGTGGGTGTCTGTTAACTCACAGGGCTCTAGGGTGGTCACACCGGTGCACCTAATGTCCTTGCATCTACCTGCCTCTCAACAAACGATGAAATGTTTATATATTTGACTGAAAGACAGTTATATTATTTGCAATTATGTCTGAGACAGTTAATTGTGTGGGATTGTTAGAGTTCTAGAGGTAGCATGCAGCAAAAGACAAGGGGTAACATTGGCTTACTTGTAGCCTGCAGCTGCACTTTTTAAAACACCACGGCCACTGTTGGAGTTAAAAACGACAGTGAAACAACATAATTGAAAAATCTTCTTTTTGTGACACTCCTAGTCCCCAGGGTGAAGTTAGCTATTTAGCAACTACTTATTAATATTCACATTTATACCTGTTTGTTTGTGTTTTACCTTTACCTTCAGATATCCAGAAAGGGAATGTTGGTGAAGAACATCAGCAGGAGTGGAGCTCCTGTCTGGACCAGGAGGACACAAAGCCCCCTCACATTAAAGAGGAGCAGGAGGAACTCCGAATCAGTCAGGACGGAGAGCAACATAAATGGCTGGAGGAGGCTGATATCAAGTTCCCAATAACTCTTGTCCCAATGAAGAGTGAAGATGATGAAGAGAAACCTCAGTTCTCACAGCTTCATCAAAGAGTAATTGAACAGATGAAAACAGAAGCTGATGGAGAGGACTGTGGAGGACCAGAACCAGCCACAAACTCGGATCCAGATACACATTTACAACCAGTTACCGATGACTGTTCTGAACCTGAGACTGATGACAGTAATGAATGGAAAGAGACCGGAGAAACTCAGTCAGGTTTAAACTCTCTGAATGATAAAGTATCTGTCTCTGATCCAATATGTACTGTGGACAAACCCTTCAGCTGCTCTAAATGCGGGAAACAATTCAGCACCAATGGACATCTGAAGAGACACATGCGATCGCATACAGGAGAGAAACCATTTTGCTGCTCTGTGTGCAAGAAATATTTTAAACAGAGTGAACATTTACAGACGCACATGAAAATCCACACGGGAGATAAACAATTTAGCTGCTCAGTCTGTAAGAAAGCTTTTATAGTGAGAGGAAATTTACGGAAACACATGAGAATCCACACAGGCGAGAAACCGTTTAGCTGCTCGGTCTGTAAAAAAGCTTTTACAGTGAGTGGAAATTTACAGAAACACATGAGAATCCACACAGGAGAGAAACCATTTAGCTGCTCAGTATGTAAGAAAGATTTTAGAGAAAGTGGACATTTACAGAAACACATGAGAATCCACACAGAGAAACCAGTTTGTCGTTTGGAGTGGAGCTCCAGTCTGGAAGGTAAAAATTATTTAAATGTGACATATTGCACTTTACTGTCTTTTCTGTCATATCTGTAATCTTTTGTCGGATTTTCATGTTACACATGGCCAAAACTTCAAATAAGGAGGTAAACGTAATTCAGAGAAATCCCTGTGAGCTAAAACGTTCAGATTTTCAACTTTTTTGAACTCTCCGGTTTCAACAATTTTTTTCTACTCACGGCTAGGTGTTACGTAACAATTAGCTGGCCTTCTATGTGACACAGGATTGGTCATCTGCTCCAGGCAGGAACCACTAAAATGTGTTTTTTGTTTTAGATGTTGAGTATCAATATTGTCACATGTAGCTGTATGCTATCGGCAGTAAAAGTTGTTCGTCAGCTCGTGAGACATTTCCTGTTATGTAGTATTTGGTTTGAAAGCCTTTATCTGCTACATTCTACATTATAGCCCTACAGAGAGAACCTCCGCCTCTCTTTCTACAGATGAGCTAGTTACCCGGTTTAATACCACTGTCACAGATGGTCTCGATATTGTTGCCCCTTTTAAACTGAATCGACCCAAAGTTGACACTGTCAGATCAGATATTGGGCCCTCTCGCCTTTTGAAATAGGTATTTTATAATATTGGTCCCAGCCTCTTATCTGCAATAAATAGCTTTCTTATGAATGGCCCAGTCCCATCTAGCTTTAAACATGCTGTGGTTCAGCCTCTTAATTATAAAAACCGAACCTTCACCCTACTGATTGTAACAGCTTTAGGCCTGTTTCTAAATTGTTGTTTAAGTCAAAGATTTTGGAGAAGGTTGTTCTTCTTCAACTCTCTTCATTTTTAAGTAAAGATAATGGACAATGTTCAGTCTGGTTTCTTAGTACACCTTAGCACAGAAACAGCACTTCTTAAAGTGCTAAATGACATGTTGTTGTTCAGTGACAGAGGAAATTGTGCAATTTTACTCTTGCTGGACCTTAGTGCTGCATTTGACACTGTTGATCATGCAATCTTATTGCATAGTGAAGGATCCAGGCTGTTGCTCTACATTGGTTTAATTCTTATTTTAAAAATAGAACCATATCTGTTGAAATTTGGAAATATCTCCATTTTCGGCAGCAATTACATGCGGTGTATCTCAAGGTTTGATTTTAGGGCCAATTTTATTTTCCTTGTACATGCTCCCATTGGGCTCCGTTCTTCACTAACATAACATATCTCATCACTGTTATGCTGATGGCATACCTGCTTCTAAAAACAGGTGATACCAACTCTTTAAAATCCCCTTTTCACTGCCTGAAATACATTAAGTGCTGGTTGGCTAACAACTTTCTCCAACTTAATGAGAGTAAGACGGAAGTCATGTTGTTTGGCCCCCCTAAATTCAGCTGACGAACTTTCGAAAAATTTGGGAACTTTAGCCTCAAGTGTTTGCTCTTTTGCCAGAAATCTAGGTTTGATCTTTGACCCATTATTAAAATTTGACAAACAAACTAATTCTGTTGTCAAATGTAGCTTTTTTCATTTCAAGACTATTGCTAAACTAAAATCTGTCATGAAGACTTGGATACTATTATGCATGCTCTTATTTCATCTCGTAGAGACTACTGCAACTCCTTGTATTCTGGGATTTGCCAATCATCTTTATCACGCTTTCTGCCTTTTACACCGTAACATTTCTTTTCAACATAACACACAACCACTGTGTTGCTTCTTTTACTTTCACACAACATACAACCATTTGCATTATTTGGTTCATCCCCTCTCAATAAACATACTCGTAATAATACAATTATCTGTAAAACACACGCATTCGCTTACAAAAGGCACAGTCATACACATATTCAAACAGGCATGCACACAGTGTCTATCTGAGGCTGTTGGGTTGTATCCAGCGAGGACGGGGTGGCTTGGACTGTGGGGGTTCTTATTCTTGTCTTTCTTCTTTTTATTACAAACGGAATTGTCGTCCCTCTTTTTCTTGGGCACTGTCTGATGGAGTTTCTTGTGGTAAGGGGTCCTGTGGTAGATGGTGTTTGTGCTTTGTTTTGTTGTAGGTGTGCTCTAGGTTGTAGTGTGTGATAAAGTTGGTGTTGCCCGTTAACTCGTTTCCCACAGGAAGCTCCCGCTATAAGTAGAAAGGTTCATTCATGGCTGTGGGCTTCCGAGCTGCAGCTGCGGACCCGCCATGGAACCTTGATTTTGCGGCAGAGGCAGTGGAGGTTTCCCTGGTCCGAAACCCAGAGACACTGAGCCTCATTTTGACTGAACAGAGTCAAAAACATTTCCGTCATATAGCTATATAGAAAGAAAAAGCCTGTTTCTTTGAGCTTGTGGCCTGTCATTTGTCAGGTTGTTCACCACAAATCCATTTGTGTGCCCAATATTGTATGATCCACTTTAACGATGTCATTATGAACCGGTGTCCTAATGTGACTGAATCTACACTCACCGGCCACTTTATTAGGTACCCCATGCTAGTAACGGGTTGGACCCCCTTTTGCTTCAAACTGCCTCAATTCTTGGTGGCATAGATTCAACAAGGTGCTGGAAGCATTCCTCAGGAGTTTGGTCCATATTGACATGATGGCATCACACAGTTGCCGCAGATTTGTCGGCTGCACATCCATGATGCATTATCCCGTTCCACCACATCCAAAGATGCTCTATTGGATTGAGATGTGGTGACGTGTAGGCCATTTGAGTACAGCCACTCATTGTCATGTTCAAAACCAGTCTGTGATGATCCAGCTTTAGGACATGGCGCATTATCCTGCTGAAAGTAGCCACAGAGGGTACATTGGGTCATAAAGGGATGGACATGGTCACAACATACTCAGGTAGGCTGTGGCGTTGCAACGTGCTCAATTGGTACCAAGGGGCCCAAAGATTGCCAAGAAATATTCCCCCACCATAACACCACCACCACCAGCCTGAACCGTTGATACAAGGCAGGATGGATCCATGCTTTCATGTTGGAGACGCCAAATTCTGACCCTACCATCCGACTGTCGCAACAGAAATCGGACTCAGACCAGGCAACGTTTTTCCAATCTTCTATTGTCCAATTTCGATGAGCTTGTGCAAATTGTAGTCTCAGTTTCCTGTTCTTAGCTGAAAGGAGTGGCACCCGATGTGGTCTTCTGCTGCTGTAGCCCATCTGCCTCAAGTTGGACGTACTGTGCGTTCAGAGATGCTCTTCTGCCCACCTTGGTTGTACCGGGTGGTTATTTGAGTCACTGTTGCCCTTCTATCAGCTCGAACCAGTCTGGCCATTCTCCTCTGACCTCTGGCATCAACAAGGCATTTCCGCCCACAGAACTGCCGCTCACTGGATGTTTTTTCTTTTTCGGACCATTCTCTGTAAACCCTAGAGATGGTTGTGGCGTGAAAATCCCAGTAGATTAGCAGTTTCTGAAATACTCAGACCACCCTTCTGCACCAACAATCTGCCACTTTCAAAGTCCCAAATCCCCTTTTCTTCCCCATACTGATGCTCGGTTTGAACTGCAGAGATTCTCTTGACCTGTCTACATGCCTAAATGCACTGAGTTGCCGCCATGTGATTGGCTGCTTAGAATTAAGTGTTAACGAGCAGTTGGACAGGTGTACCTAATAAAGTGGCCGGTGAGTGTAGATAATTAGTAAGTATTGTTAATATTAACGGTGGTTTCATTGTGTTTCAGCTTTTCCTTCAGATGTCCAGAAAGTGATTGTTGGTGAAGAACGGCAGCAGGAGTGGTGCTCCAGTCTTGACCAGGAGGACCCAGAGCTCCCACACATTAAAGAAGAACAGGAGGAACTCTGGACCAATCAGGATGGAGAGCAGCTTCAAAGGCTGCAGGAGGCTGATATCACCAAGTCCCCATTCACTCCTGTCCCTGAGGCCGGCGTAACTCAATTAGGTTCAAACTCTTTCAATAGCGAAGTCTCTGTTTTTGATATGAGATGTACTGGTGAGAAACTCTTTAGCTGCTCTAAGTGTGGGAAAAGATTTGGCATAAATGGACATTTGAAGAGACACATGAGATCTCATACTGGAGAGAAACCATATTGCTGCTCTGTCTGCAAGAAATATTTTAAACAGAGTGGACATTTACAGACGCACATGAAAATCCACACGGGAGAGAAACAATTTAGCTGCTCAGTCTGTAAGAAAGCTTTCATAGTTAGTGGAAATTTACATAGACACATGAGAATCCACACAGGGGAGAAACCATTTAGCTGCTCCGTCTGTAATAAAGCTTTTACAGGGAGTGGTAATTTACAGAAACACGTGAGGATCCACACAGGAGAGAAACCATTTAGCTGCTCATTGTGTAGTAAAGCTTTTAGAGAGAGTGGCCATTTACAGAAACACATGAGAAGCCACACAGGAGAGAAATAATTTAGCCATGTGGAGTGGAGCCCCAGTGAGTCTAAGTTCAGTGGGTCCTTAACTAGTCTATAATCCAATAATTAGAATTTCAGCTTTGAATTGTCTTAAAATTAATTTTGACGGCCTTTTAAAAATGAACTTGGATTATTAAGTTAACATTACTGTTATGAAATGCTTTATATTTGGTGAGTCATTTTGTATTTATATGGGGGGACTTATATTACTCGTGATGTTTCAGAATTACCGAAACAAAACCAACATGGAACAAATGTCCACTAATGCAAACTGTGCGACCGGGTCAGAGTTAATCGCAGCACACCCGGCTTGTGTGACATAATGTGGTGTGTGGGCTAATGTCGTATCTCCTTGATTATTTTGTGTGTGTGTGAAATGGATACTTCTAAAAAATAATACGTTAAATATTTTCTGTTAATGTTCCTTTGGCTCAAGGATGGAGCACATTGTGCTCATTTCACATTGGTTAAAGCCGGTAGAAAAGAATTAATTGCAAGCCCACCAAAAAAAAAAGAAGCCACTTTTGTTGTAGCGCTTGATGGATTTTGGAACTGCACTTGGGGACACATTCAAAGTTTTTGCAATTTTTCGGACTGACTGACCATCATTTCTTAAAGTAACGATGGTCACTCGTTTCTCTTTACTTAGCTGACTGATTCTTGCCATAATATGAATTCTAACAGTTGTCCAATAGGCTGTCGGCTGTGTATCAACCCGACTTCTGCACAACACAATTGATGGTCCCAACTCCATTAATAAGGCAAGAAATTCCACAAATTTACCCTGACAAGGCACACCTGTGAAGGGAAAACCATTTCAGGTGACTACCTCATGAAGCTCATTGAGAGAACACCAAGTGTTTGCAGCGCTATCAAAAAAGCAAGGGGGGGGGGGGGAGTTTGAAGAAACTAGAATATAAGACATGTTTTCAGTTCCACATGTGTTCATTCATAGTTTTGATCCCTTCAGTGATAATCTACAATGTAAATAGTCATGAAAATAAAGGAAACTCATTAAATGAGAAGGTGATTCCAAACCTTTGGCCTAGACTATACGTCAAACGTGACGCCAATAGTCCCAACCAGGTGCCTTTAGATCTGACGCCAATGTAGACTGGGGCTTCGCATTTGTTTTGGCCAAATTGCAACTATTCTGAACTCAACGTATCCACTCCTAGTGGATTCGTTGAGAAGTCTAGGTTACGATCGGAGATGAAGTCCTGGATGAGTTGTCCCTTGCCTGTCAGTGAGCGGATGTTGAGCAGAGCGAAGTTGAGTTTGGTGATGTCACAGCTGATGGCGGTGCTAGCCAACCGGGCTAGGCGGGCTAACACGCTGTGGTCAACAGCCCGGTTGGTAGAGCGTGGAGGGCGACGAGAGCTGGACCAGATGGACTTTATTCCTGTTGTGCTGTTGTGGTGGAAATTCCGGCGGGACCCTCGGTGGATGTATCTCCAGAGCTGGAAGGCGATGTCCGGGTGAAGGTGGAGAGCCTCCGGCGCAGGTCCAGGGAGGTGATAGCGCAACCGGAGCAGGTCAATAGCCGAGTACTGCAGCAGACCCATCACTAGCAGGTGAACAGGCAACAGAAAGAGCCAGCTACAGACAAACACGATGTATGGCCTACCGGCCCACATTTGGGATCAAAACTTAGGGCAGCGTCAACGGCCAGTGAAAACGCCAGGTGAGGCTCAGACCGGGAACAGAACAGGTGAGCTGATGGTGAAACTCACACAAACAGTAGT
>NC_045756.1:7128298-7132493 GCF_008692095.1 Etheostoma spectabile
CAATGAAGGCAGTTACACTGTCCGATAAGGTCATAAAGCTCTCATAAAGAGTCTGGTAAGTCTAAGAGAATAAGAAGTTACCGGCGAGCAGCGGTAGCAAGTTGTGCCAGCGTTCACTCAACGGTCCTTGTCATGTCAGACTCCAGCCCCTTATGAGAACAAAATACGGTGGAGAAAAGACAAAAATGCGTCGCAACATGTAACTTCAACTAAGGATGAACATCAACCGACGTTTTCGTGAAGAAAAAGCAAAAGAAAAAGCTAATTAACCGAAAACAAACAAGCCAGATGGAGCGGCGTCAATCTCGCCAGCGTTCCCGTTGCTTGGCAATCCGTATGATAATATGTTCCCAGAAGGCGAAAGAAAACCAACTTGCGTCCTTCTGCTGCTTCATCGTCTGCTGGACTCTGGACATTCACCTATCATAGTTAAAGGCGACTAAACTGAACTTCTTATTCACGCTCAGCTAAAGCCGACAAACACGTTATATGCTAATTTTGTTTTGTCGGAAAGCATCGCTGCGACTCGGAAACACATACACAACCGCTACATCCCTCCGGCTTTCAAAATAAAAGCATTTTAAAAGTATTCTGTTGAGTTAAATTGCAGTTGGCTTCCTTTTACGAAGTCGATTTTACCCATAGACACTACGAGAAATGGACAATGTGACGCCGTTGTTTTCAACTGAGACCAGTGAAGGTTATTAGAAGCTTTTTCTCGGTGATGCTGAGCGTTACCGCGCTGCCTCCAACTGAGCTTGAAGTGAGCTTCAATCATTCCCAATCAGTAGAGACAGAGTGTAGGTATAATATGTCTCTCGGCTCATACTTAAAATACTTTTACAAAACAACACAGATACCAGAGTCAACAATATGAATGATGAAAGTTATTTAATGTAAGAAAGAGCAGTATATGACATGCAGTACATGAAACCATTGCGCTGTAGATGCTGTTGGTGCTATTCACAATGGAACTGTAAACTGTACTGTGACTCCAACTGTTGACAATAGATCAATATGCCTCTGTGGAAGAGTGGGATACATTTCAAATGCTTTTAATTTCTTTCTTGTTGTTTTTAGTAATTTATCAACCTATCAATGTGGATTAAAATAATAATAATAGTAATATTACATTTTATTTAAAGGCGCCCTTTCGGCACTCAAGGATGCCACACATACATTAGATTTTTTTGTTTCAAACGGCAAAAACTACTATACAACAATAAAAACAGAAAAAGGCAGGGCAGTAGACATTCAAGTGGAATAGGATGAATAGATGTTTAGCTTAGCTTTTCTTTTTGTGTATCTTGTGTAGTGTTTTAATCTGAGCAAGCGCTTTATCCAATAGATCAAGCCTTCTTTGGTATTTTTAGGCTTAGCTGCTGCGTTGGCTCTTTTTTGGATTTGCAAAATTGTGAATGTTTGGATTTAAATACATAAGGCACACTACTAGACAGCTACAGAATGACATGATAACGCGTACTCGCCCTTCAATCAACATTTAGGTAAATATAAGTATTGAACCGGACTCAGTATTGGTATTGGAAGACATTGGAAATTAGACGCCTCAGATCAGGATCTGCCCAAATAAGTAAGGATAGGATATCCCTAATGTTTACATTAGACCCTCACAACAAAACCATAGGAGATAAAGATTGTGTATTTTTTTTAAAACACATTCAGAAAAATATAAAATCCTATTTAAAAGAAAAACAACAACTGCAGGGCCGGGGATCAAACCCCCACCTTCTGATTGGCAGCTAGCTAGTAAACAATACAATGTTCTGTCAAGGAATAGCTACAAGCTAACTGTGTAGTTTAGCTAGCTGACAAACAATGCAATATTCTGTTAAGGAATAGCTACAAGCTAACAGTTTTTAGCTAGTTAGCAAACAATGTATTACTTTTTTTTTTTTTAAAGAATGTTTTTTATTACATAGAATCTGATTTCCTTAGGTTTTCACCATTAAATTCTATTTGTTTACCCATTATATTATGTAATTAAAAGTTTAATTGGATTTAGAGAGGATTAATGCGTGAACAGTTAATTGTAGTATAAGGTTTTGAACCAGACTCAGTATTGGCATTGGAAGACACAGGAAAGTATAGCCCTCAGAACTGGATCTGGCCCTAAATGTCCCTAATTTAAAACACTTTCAAACAATACACGTACACAATCAATCACAAGTGTCATTTTAAATTGGAAGAAAATTATCCTATGGTGGATTGCGGGTGCAGTAAAATGATTTCAACATATTTGCAATAGGCCTGTGAAACTGACCAATTGAAGATAGACGTCAAATGCCCATGTTTCGTTCGGACGTGTAGAAGATATATATCTAACAGAAGAGTTTCCAGATCATTTACGCATGCCGAAGGTTTGAGAAAGGTTTAAGGCGTGCCATGTCTCAGCTGTCACAACAGTGTAAACGTGTGCTCTTTCAAAGCCATTGAAGTCGGTGCATAAACAGATGGTATAAGCTCCCATGTTGTCGACGAGAAGCCAGTCCCCCACGTGCAACTCAGGGATCCAGTAGTTGTCAATTACTTTGTCATAGCTGTCGCAGGTTGGACCCCAGATAGCAGAGCGATAGCGCCGCTCGCTGCTGTTGACAACCTGTGTAGAGCACAAATATTAAAATAATGAATCCACATCGCAGCCTTCAACTTTGTGTTCCACATTTTATTTGAAACAAACAATTGTCCCTTAGGTCTTTAGTTAACTTTAATCATTGGGGAGTAACCAGGGATGGGAATAACGGCGTTACTCCGCGTAACTTTTTCAGTAACGAGTAATCTAATTGATTACTCTCCCCATCTTAATAACATCCTCCTCCTTCTCTCCATCTGTATGCAACCTCATCCCATTAATTCATGTTACTAACTCAACTTCTTCCCTTTCCCCGAGTCTTGTGCTCTCTCGCCCATCTCCTCTCTCCTCCCATCGCTTCCTGCAGGTGTTTCTGGCTCTGGAGCTGTGGTTGGAGTCACCTGCTCTTTTATAAAAAGCGGCAATGAGATAACTAAAAGTTGTTGTGATTTGGCGCTATATAAATACAATTTTAAAAATCTTAACTCTGTTACCGTTACTGCCGAAAAATGCGGCGCGTTACTATAATCAAAGCTGTTTTTTTTCATCAGACCAACTTGGTCTCTGAGCCGAGAAGCAAAGACTTTTTATCTTCCTTGGTTAGAGGGCCGTGCACAAGACAATCGCATAAACGCTGACGATTGGCTGATGTAGAATAAAATTTCATGGTAAGCCAATCAGACGCTGGAGTTGGGCGGGTGTTCATAAGTACGCATAGTCGGACACAACAAACAACACAAGCGAGTCAGTCAACGAGAGACAGGTATGGCGTTATAATATGGGGGGGGGGGGACTTTTCCTGCTAAAGATTTCCCACTGTGGTCAGAAAACACGGGGGGGGGGGGGGGGCACTTTGTTTATCTCACTAAATGACTCTAGAATGGCTACTTCGCTCCAAAGCTAATCGCTGTCACTCTCTCACTTCTCCCTTGCTCTATCACCCCCCCCACACACACACACACACACACGCACTCACACACACACACGCCGACTCGACACCCACACGAGGGCAAAAGTATAACCATCTGGCCACTTATGTTATTTGCAATACAAAGAGTGTTTATATTTGTTTTTTATTTTTACTATAGTGCTTAACAAGCATTATTTCATTTTGCCCAGTTGCTGCCCGTTGAGGGGCAATAACTATCAAAAGTTCTAAAACATCTATGTTGTTATTTGTATAGATCCACTAGACATAATATCTACATACATGCCATCTGATTGGAGGATAGTCACTTTGTCCCACAGCAACATTAAAACACTTTAGATGTGTGAACAGTCTCTGTTTATAATGTATTGTATTAAGTGTCCATTTCATCATATTATTCAAATTTATCATAAATAATTGAACGTGCACATGGATTTTATGTTCTGTTAAAGAGGGGTGTAGGGGGAGGGTTACTTTTGGAAGAAGTAACTTGTAACTGTAACTAATTGCTTTTTAAAACACTGGTAGTAACCATGCACGGATACTGCGGATAGCAAGAATGTTAAATCATTGGCGTTGGACTTAATGTTGTGTTTTGCAGAATCGTCCAATATTGGCTTTGTCACGTGGCGACAGGCTTTAATATTTACCCTGTGAAGATACGGTTCAAGGTTGGA
>NC_045756.1:7132507-7133212 GCF_008692095.1 Etheostoma spectabile
GTCGTTGATAATGCAACTCATGGAGCCGTACACTCCATCGTTCAGGTAGTACATCATCTTTCTGTCAGGGCTTCCCTTACGGTCTGTAGAAAAGAATTCATGCAGAACAATCAAAGCAAAAGATGTCTGAAATGATAGGAAACTCATTTAACACAGGGACCAAACCAAGTGCAACCAGGTACCTTGGGTTCTGGGTTCAAGTCACTAGCACCTGCGAGCCAGGATTGGCTCAATCAGAGGCTGATGGCCATTAACGAGGCTTCAAGGACATATCTATACAATACCGCTATCTCATCCATATCATCACAGATGACTCTTTTGGCGATGACATTGGCCGCACTGTGAAGGCAGATTCCACGTAGTAGGGCCTGGCTCTGCAATAATCTGCACCCCACAGTCAGGCGGGAGAAACTCATCCAGTGCCATTAATGATGACGGAAAACTAGGAGGAAAACTACCGTGGTGAATTGCATAATCACCGTATTAAGCTGGGGTTCTCAGGGAGCCGTTTTCCTATATAAATGTTTTTTTTAACTACCCAAAATAACATGATTGATTCCACACAACGCTCTTTGGCAAGTACAAATCTCTACTTTCATTCATATTTTGGGGCGTCTTATTCAATTTTATAGCATTTGAAAAAAAACATTGAAGTGGTTTTGAAATAGCATTGAGTAAAAGTTGACATATTCCAGTCTGTGATTA
>NC_045756.1:7133226-7133804 GCF_008692095.1 Etheostoma spectabile
TATTCCTTTAATTTTAGTCGAAATAATTCCTAATTTCTGCTTTTCTAACTTAAACATTAGCTATAATTTCCTATAAATGAGGTTTATTGAGCATAAAATCCAAAAGTAACTGAACTAAAGTTAATAAGTTAGTGTTACGTAGTGTTGAAAACGTCAAAAAAAAAAAGACAAACATTGAAAAAAAGGGACAAAAGTGTTGAAAAGGGACAAAAACGTAAGAAAAAGTTAAAAACATCAATAAAAAGCATCAACAAAAGTGTTGATTTTCAATTTTGACGAGAAGAAAACACAAGGGTTAAGATTCAGTTCCTTTTTTTCAACATTATCACTTTTTCGATCTATATCTATCTATCTCTATCCTCTCTCTCTCTATCTATATCTCTGTCTATATCTCTATCTATCTATCTTTGGAGTGGCAGTAGCTCAGTCCGTAGGGAGTTGGGTTGGGAACTGGATGGTCACTGGTTCAAGTCCCCATATGGACCAATAAGTACGGAGTGTGGATTGGTGGCTAGAGAGTTGCTACTTCACCTCCTGGGCACTGCCAGGTGCTCTTGAGCAAGGCACTGTACCTGTAC
>NC_045756.1:7133857-7134130 GCF_008692095.1 Etheostoma spectabile
GTGCATGTATAGGTCCTGAGCATGTGTGTGTATTTCAGGCCTGTGTGTGATTACTAACTAAGTGTGTACACAGAGTGTAAATTATAATTTCCCCACTGGAGATTCATAAACAAATTTAAAAAAAATCCACCTTTCTTGCTAGATTTGAGAAAACCCGTGAATATTTTAATTCTTTCAATTTTACCTCTTCAAATTTCTCTTTAAAGTCCCCGATAGCAGAGAATCCTCCACCAATGTCCAAGAGTCTCATCTGGAATCCGAGCAAATTCTGAA
>NC_045756.1:7134304-7135172 GCF_008692095.1 Etheostoma spectabile
CTGTTAGTCAAATGTTTCTGGATTAATATTCTTAATGTGAATTAATGTGTATGTTGCATTTTCCTGCTGGAAATGGTTATGATTCTGCTCATTTTAACTTTTTTTAAATCCTGTTGGGTAGTTTAATTCACAGCAATGCACCATATTCTTTAATATCTTCATATGTTTGTAGCGTTCCAAGAAGCTGATCCAAGAGGCTTTTCAAAGATCCTATAAAATAACAGTAAGACTAAAGTTATGAGTTAGTGTTCCGTAGTGTTGAAAACGTCAAAAGAAAAGTGACAGACATTTAAAAAAAGCATCAAAAGTGTTAATTTTCAATTTTGACAGGAAGACGACACAAGTTAAACAGGGGTTTGTACGTATATCACTTACAGAGAAATGTTTACAGAAAAATGGATTTTGCATGGCTTTCCAGCTTGTGTTTACTTTCAAAAAAAGTGCTCGTTTTGCCGCTGGCAGACTCGGATGAATATTCTAAGTGACTGACAACAATATGGGAAGGATTTCTGAGGAGGTCGACCTTAATGTTAAAGAGTAAGATCCTTTTTTAAACATAACAACATCCGAGAAATTGCGTTCCCTTAAGCCACCAGACTCCATGTAAATAAACAGTATTTTTAGCATTGTAAAACATACGTGATTCAAAGTCAAGAGCAACAAAATATAACTGTGAAAAGCTATTTTGGGTCATCTTTACACTTTTACAACAATCCCTACTATAGTTTTGATTGAAATAAACACACAGTTTACCGATTTACATGTGAAAATATGTTGGCCCTATACATGCTAAAAGTTCTGTTTTTTTTAATGGGAGTCTGGTGGGGTAAACAGAAAGGTCTCAAGGAGTTTTTAAAGGCCTTTCTCT
>NC_045756.1:7135309-7146988 GCF_008692095.1 Etheostoma spectabile
CAAAATGACACAAGAACGTTGAACCTGGCTTTATCTAATGTTCACATTTTCACAACAAAATGAGTCTTGCTCGCCTCTACCTCCTCCTCAGTTATTGGCTGGAACACTGTGTCTACATGCTTTGTGGTGCAAGTGAGCAAAGTTAGTTTTTGTGGCCGTTTGTAGACCCTGGGCTGTTTACAGAGACCGCCATTTTGTACATTGTGTTCTGGGTACAGACAGATCGCAAATAGGGAGGAGATGTTTGCTGTATGTGAGAACAAATGCAGCCTAAAACACACGCAACACCGCTTAGAGCTAAGTGCCAGAAAACTTGTAATACAAAAAGTATTTGTTTTAATGTAAGTAATGAACTTGGGATGTGTCATGGTGACATATGTATAGTAATTCATTTTGAGATATGTGGCTTTCACAAGACACTAAGGGCTTGAAAACCTTTCAGCCAAATGTAGTGGAGTAAAAAGAACATATGAGTGCCAAAGGGAGGAAAGGGATAAATATTCCCACAACACCATGACACCACCACCACACCAGCCGTGAACCGTTTTGATACAAGGCAGGACTATGTGGTGGACCAGGCTTTCAATGTTGGAGAGACGCCAAATTCTGACCCTACCATCGAGGTCGCACACAGGAAATCGACGACCATCAGAACAGGCACGTTTTTTCCAATATTCTATTGGCCAATTTCGATGGCTTGTTGGCAAATTGAGTCTCAGTTTCCTGTCTTTAGGGGGCCTTGACAAGGAGTGGCACCCGATGGTGTCTGGGTCTTTGCCTGCCTGTAGCCCATCTGCTCAAAGTTTAAGTGACGTACTGTGCGTTCAGAGATGCTCTTCGGCACCTGGTTTTGTAACGGGGTGGTTTATTTGATGTCTTAGTCACTGTTGCCATTCTATCAGCTCGAACCAGTCTGGCATTCTACTCTACCCTCTGCCACAACAAGGCAGTTCCGCCCACAGAGAACTGCCGCTCACTGGATGTTTTTTCTTGGTCGGACATTATCGCGTAAAACACTAGAGAGATGGTTGTGAGTTTGAAAATCCAGTAGATTAGCAGGGTTTTCGGAAATACTCAGACCCAGCCCTTCTGGCCCACCACATCATTTTGTTGCATTGCCACGTTTTCAAAGTCACTCAAAATCCCCTTTTCTTCCCCATACTGAGGCTCGGTTTGAACTGCAGGGGAGAGATTCTCTTGACAATGTCTACATGCCTAAATGCCACTGCTCTGATGTTGCCGCCATGTGATTGGCGTTCGCTCCTCTGCTGCTTAGAAATTAAGTGTTAACGAGATGAGCAGTTGGACAGTGGTTGTACCTAATAAAGTCGGCCGGTGGAGTGTAGAAATTATAGGTCTTGTTAATATAACGGTGGTTCCATTGTGTGTTCAGCTTTTCAGTCAGATGTCCAGAAGGGAGAAAAGGCTTGTTGCGTTTGATGAAAGATGGGAAAGAACGGCAGCAGGAGTGGTGTGCGATCCAGTCTTGACCAGGAGCGACCCAGAGCTCCCAACATGAAAGAAAGAACAGGAGGAACTCTGGACCAATCAGGATGGAGAGCCTGAGATGGAGAGCAGAGCATGAGCAGCTTCCAAAAGGATGCCAGGGTAGGATGATATCACCAACAAAAAAGTCCCATTCACTACTGGTCCCTGGTGAGGACGCGGGTAACCAATTATGTTTTTCTCAAACTCTTTCAATAGCGAAGTCTATGTTTTTGATATGAGATTGTGTACTGGTGAGGAAACTCTTAGCTGCTCTAAGTTTGTGGGAAAAGATTTGGCATAAATGGACATTTGAAGAGGGACACATGAGAATCTCATACTGGAGACGAGCAACCGATTGTGCTCCTGTCTGCAAGACATTATTTTAAAACCAGAGTGGACATTTACCGACGCACATGAAAATCCACACGGGAGAGAAACAATATTAGCTGCTCAGTCTGTAAGAAAGCTTTCATAGTTAGTGGAAATTACCTAGACACATGAGTCCAAACAGGGGAGAAAAACTTTAGCTGCGCCGTCTTGTAATAAAGCTTTTACAGGGGCAGTGGTACTTTACAGGAAAACGTGGAGGAATCCACACAGGAGAGAAACAATTAGCTGCTCATTGTGTGAGTAGCTTTTAGAGAGCGAGTGGCATTTTACGAAAGAAAACACATGAGAAGCCACAACAGGAGAGAAATTAATTTAGCATGTGGAGTGGAGCCCCAGTGAGTCTAAAGTCCGTGGGTCATTAACTAGTCTATAATCCATAATAGAATTTCAGCTTTGGAAATTGTCTTAAATAATTTGACGGCCTTTTAAAAATGAACTGGATTATTAAGTAGTTAACATTACTGTTATGAAAAGCTTTATATTTGGTGAGTCCATTTTGTATTTATATGGGGGGACTTATATTAATCGTGATGTTCAGAATACGAACAAAACCAACATGGAACAACTGTCCAATAATGCAAAAATGTGCGACCGGGTCAGGAGTTTAATCGCAGCACACCGGCTTGTGTGAATAAGTGGTGTGTGGGACTAAGGTCGTATCTCCTTGTTAGTTGTGATGTGTGGAACTGGATACTTCTAAAAAATACTACGTTAAATATTTTCTTAAGGTTCCTTTGGACAAGGATGGAGCACATTGTGCTCATGTCAATTGGTTTGTTAAGCCGGTGAGAAAAGAAGTAATTGCAAGCCCACAAAAAAAAAAAAAGAACCCTTTTGTTGTAGCGCCGTGATGGATTTGGAATGCACTTGGGGACACATTCAAGTTTTTGCAATTTTTCGGATACTGACCATCAGTTCTTAAAGTAACGATGGTCACTGTTTCTCTTTAATTAGCTGACGAGTATTGCCATAATCTGAATTATAAACAGTTGTCCAATAGGTGTCGCGTGTATCAACCGACTTCTGCCACAACACCAATTGATGGTCCAAACTCCATTAATATAAGGCAAGAAATTCACAAAGTTACCCTGACAAGGCACACCTGGTGAAGGGAAAACCATTTCAGGTGACTACCTCATGAAGCCATTGAGAGAACACAAAGTGTTTGACACGCTTATCAAAAAAGCAAGGAAGGGGGGGGGGGGAGTTTGAAGGGAAACTGAATATAAAGACATGTTTTAAGTTCCACAGTGTTATTCATAGTTTGGATCCCTTCAGTGATAATCTACAAATGGAAAATAGATCATGAAAATAAAGGAAAACTCATTAAATGAGAAGGTGATTCCAAACCTTTGGCCTGATTACGTCCACGTGCACGCCAATAGTCCCAACCAGGTGCCTTTAGATCTGACGCCAATGTAGACTGGGGCTTCGCATTTGTTTTGGCCCAAATTGCAAATATTTGAACTCAACGTATTCCACTCCTAGTGGATTCGTGAGAAGGTCTAGGTTTACGATCGGAGATGAGTATGGATAGTTGTCCCTTGCCTGTCAGTGAGCGGTGTTGAGCAGGAGCGAAGTGAGTTTGGTGATGTCACAGCTGATGGCGGTGCTAAGCCAACCGGCTCTAGCGGGCTAACACGCGGGGTCAACAGCCCTGGTGGGTTAGAGCGTGGAGGGCGACGAGGAGCTGGAACCAGCTGGACTTTATTCCTGTTTGCTGTTGTGGTGGAAATTCCGGCGGGCCCCTTGGTGATGTATCTCGGCGGAGCTGAAGCGATGTCCGGGTGAAGGTGGAGAGCCTCCGGCGCAGGTCAAGGGAGGTGGATAGCGCACCGGAGCAGGTCAATAGCCGAGTACTGCAGCAGAACCACACTAGCAGGTGAAACAGGCAACAGAAAAGAGCAGCTACAGACAACACACGATGTATGGCAGACCGGCCCACATTTTGGGATCAAAAAACTTGAGGGGCAGCGTCAACGGCCAGTGAAAACGCCAGGGGAGGCCTCAGACCGTGAAACAGACCAGGTGAGCTGAGGTGAATACAAAAAAAACAGTAGTGTAGTATTCCAATGAAGGACAGTGCACTGTCCGCTAAGGTTCCTAAAGCTCTCATAAAGCGTATGGTAAGTCTAAGAGAATACGAAAGTTACCGGCGCGCAGCGGTGCAGGTTGTGCCAGCGTTCACTCAACCCGGTCCTTGTCATGTCAGACCTCCAGCCCTTTATGAGAACAAAATACGGTGGAGAAAAGACAAAAATGCGCGCAACATGTAACTTCAACTAGGATGAACATACAACCGACGTTTCAGTGTGAAGAAAAGCAAACGAAAACGCTAATTAACCGAAAAACAAACAAGCCAGGGAGCGGCTGTCAATCGCCAGCGTTCCCAGTGCTGGAGATCCGTAGGATAATTGTTCCCAGAAGGCGAAAGAAAACCAACTTGCGTGTCTTCTGCTGACTTCACGTCTGAATGGATCTGGACAGCACCTATCATGTTAAAGGCGCTAAACTGCACTTATTATTCACGCTCACTAAAGCCGACAAACACGGGAGTGCGAATTTTGTTTTGTCGGAAAGCATCGCTCCGACTCGGAAACACATTAAACAACGCACATACCTCCGGCTTTCAAAAATAAAAGCATTTTAAAAGTAGTCTGTTGAGTGTTTAAATTGCAGTTGGCTTCCCTTTCGCCGAAGTGATTTTACCCTGACAACTACGCGAAAGGACACTGTGACGACGTTGTTTTCAACTGAGACAGTGAAGGTTAGTAGAAGCTGTTTCCGGTGATTGATGAGCGTTACCGCGCTGCCTCCAAATGAGCTGAAAGTGAGCTTCAATCATTCCCAATCAGTAGAGGACAGAGTGTAGGTTAGAGATATGGTCATCGGCTCATACGTAAAATACTTTTACAAAACAACACAGATACAACGAGTCAACAATGTGATGATGAAAGTTATTTAATGTAAGAAAGGAGCAGTATATGACACTGCAGTACATGAAACCATTGCGCTTTAGATGCTGTTGGGGCTATCACAAGGAACTGTCACCTGTAATGGACTCCAAATGTTGTGACAATGAAGCAACTATGCCTCTGTGGAAGAGTGGGATACATTTTCAAATGATTTTAATTCTTCTTGTGTTTTAGTAATTTATCAACCTATCAAGTGGGATTAAAGTAATAATAATAGATAATATTTCACATTATTTTAAAGGCGCCCTTCGGCACTCAAGGATGCCACAACATTACATTAGATTTTTTGTTTCAAACGCAAAACTACTATAAACAATAAAAACAGAAAAATGCAGGGCAGAGTAGAAATTCAAGTGGAATAGGATGAATTAGATTGTTTAGCTAGCTTGTCGTTGTGGATATTGTGTAGTGTTTTAATATGAGCACGCGCTTTCTCCAATAGATCAACCTTCTTGGTTATTTTAGGATTAGCTGCTGCGTTGGCTCTTTTTTGGATTTGCAAAATTGTGAATGTTTGGATTTTTAAATAAAAGGCACCATTACTAGACAGCTACCGAATGACATGGATAACGAGTTCTCGCCCTTCCACAATCAACATTAGGTAAATATAGTATTGAAACGGACTCAGTTTTTATTGGTATTGGAAGACATTGGAAATTAGAGCCTCAGATCAGGATTGCACAAATAAGTAAGATTAGGATATCCCTAATGTTACATTAGACACTCACACCAAAAACCATAGGCGAAATAACGATTGTGTATTTTTTTTAAATAACACATCAGAAAAATATAACAATCCTATTAAAGAAAAACAACAACTGCCAGGGCAGGGGATCAAACCCCACCTTATGATTGGCAAGCTAGTAGTAAACAATACAATGTTCTGTCAAGGAATAGCAAAAAGCTAAGGTGTAGTTTAGCTCTAGCTGAAAAACAATGCACCAATATTCTGTTACGAATAGCTACAAGCACAGTTTTTAGCTAGTTAGAAACAATGTATTACTTTTTTTTTTTTTAAAAATGTCTTTTTATACATAGAATATGATTTCTTAGGTTTTCACAAGTAAATTCTATGTTTACCCATTATATTATGTAATTAAAAGGTTAATTGGATTTAGAGAGGATTAATGCGTGAACAGTTAATTGTAGTATAAGTTGGAACCAACTCCAGTAGTGGCATTGGCAGGACACAGGAAAGTATAGCCCTCAGACTGGATGGGCCCTAAATATCCCTATTTAAAACACTTTCAAAACAATACACGGACACAATCGAATACAAGTGTCATTTTAAAGTGGTGAAACGTTCCTATGGGGTTTGCGGGTTGCAGTAAAATGATTTTCAACATATGGCAATAGGCCCGTTGAAAAAAAATGACCAATTGAAAGACAGAAGGCAAATGCCCATGTTTCGTTCGGACGTGTAGAAGATAATATCTAACAGGAGTTTCCCGATCATACGCATGCCGAAGGTTGAGAAAGGTTAAGGCGGTGCCAGTCTCAGCTGTCAAAACAGTGTAAGTGTGCTCTTTCAAAGCCAGAAGTACGTAGCCGTGCATAACAGATGGTATATAAGCTCCCATGTTGTCGACGAGAAGCCAGTCCCCCACGTGCAACTAAGGGATCAGTAGTTGTCATTACTTTGTCATAGCTGTCGCCGGGTGGACCCCAGTAGCAGAGCGATAGCGCCGCTCGCTGCTGTTGAAACCTGTGTAGAGCACAAATATTAAACTAATGAATCCACATCGCAGCCTAACTTTGTGTCACAGTTTATTGAACCACAACAATTGTCCCTTAGGTCTTTAGTTAACTTTAATCATGGGGAGTAAACAGGATGGGCATAACGGACGTTACTCCGAGTAACTTTTCAGTAAACGAGTAATCTAATTGATACTCTCCACATATTAATAACCATCCTCCTCCTTCTCTCCATCGGATGCAACCTCATCCCAATAATTACTGTTACTAACGCAAAACTTCTTCCCTTTCCCGAGTCTTGTGCTCTGCTCGACCCTCACCTTTCCTTCCCATCGCTTCATGCAGGTGTGTCTGATCTGAGCTGTGGTTGGAGTCAATGTCTTTTATAAAAAGCGGAAATGAGATAACTAAAAGTTGTTGTGATTTGGCGCATATAAATACAATTTTAAAAATTTAACTCTGGTACCGTGTTACTGCCGAAAAAATGCGGCGCGTTACTATTAATCAAGCTGTTTTTTCAGCAGACCAACTTGGTCTCTGAGCCGAGAAGCAAAGGGACTTTTTATCTTCCTTGGTTAGGGGCCGTGCACAAGACACATGAATAAACGCTGACGATGGCTGATCAGAATAAAATTAATGGGTAAGCCAATCGACGCTGGAGTTGGGCGGGTGTAGAAGTACGCTAGGCGGGACACAAAAAAAAAACACAAGGCGGAGTCAGCGTCAACGAGAGACAGGTATGGCGTTATAATATGGGGGGGGGGGGCTTTCTGCTAAAGTTCCCACTGTGGTCAGGAAAACCAACGGGGGGGGGGGGGGGGGGCACTTTGTTTATCTCACTAAATGAGCGCGAGAATGGCTACTGCGCTCCAAAGCTAATCGCTTTCACTCTCTCACTTCTCACTGCTCTATCACCACAACACACACACACACACACACACGCACTCACACAAACACACGCCGAATCGACACCCAAACGAGGGCAAAAGTATAACCATCTGGATTATGTTATTTGCAATACAAAGAGTGTTTATATTGTTATATTTCTGTAGTTGATTAACAAGCATTATGTCATTTTGCCCAGTTGCTGCCCGTGGGGGGCAATAACTATCAAAAGTTCTAAAAAATCTATGTTGTATGTGTTAGATCACTAGACATAATATCTACATTACAGCCATCTATTGGGGCATAGTCATTGGGTCCCACAGGCAACATTAAAACACTTTAGATGTGTGAACAGTCTCTGTTATAATGTATTGTATTAAGTTGGCTTCATTGTCATTTTATTATTCAACTTCTATAATACATAATTGAACGTGCACATGAATTATGTCTGTTTACAGAGGGGTGTAGGGGGAGGGTTACTTTTGGAAAGAAGTAACTTGAACTGTAAAAATAATTTGCTTTTTTAACACTGGTAGTACCCATGCACGGATACTGCGGATAGCAAGAATGTGTAAATCATTGTCGTTGGCACTTAATGTTGTGTTTTGCACGAATAGTCCAATATTGGCTTTGTCACGTGGGCGACAAGGCTTTAAGATTTACCCTGGGAAGATAGGTTCAGGTTGGAGGAACAGAGGTCGTTGATTAATGCAACTCATGGAGCCGTACACTCCATCTTTCAGGTAGTAACATCATCTTTATGTCGAGGGCTTCCCTTACGGTCTGTTAAAAGAATTCATGCAGAACAATCAAAGCAAAAGATGTATGACATGATAGGAAAATCATTTTTAACTAGGGCCAACCAAGTGCAACCAGGTATCCTTGCGGTTCTGCGTCTGAGTACTAGCACCCTGCGAGCCAGACTGGACTCAATCAAGGCTGAGATGGCCATTAACGGGCTTTCAAAGGACATTCATACCATCGCTATCGTCATCTCATCACAGAGACTCTTTTGGCGGATGACATTGGCCGCCAGTGTAGAAGGCAGATCCACGTAGTAGCGGCCGGGCTCTGCAATAAATATGCCACCCCACAATCAGGAGGACGAACTCATCCAGTGCTTCGTTAATGATGAAGGAAAAATAGGAGGGAAAACTACAGTGGGTGAATTGCAATTTCAGCGGGTTATTAAGCGTGGGTTCCTAGGGAGCGTTTGAATATATAAAGTTTTTTTTAACTCATCCCAAAATAACATGATGATTCAACCACAACGCTCTTTGGGCAAGTACAATCTCTACTTTCAGTCATGTTTGGGGCGTCTTATTCTTTTATAGCGATTTGAAAAAAATGTAAGTGGACGGGGTTTTGAAATAGATTAGTATAAATGTTGACCATTATTCTACGTTGTGATTAATCATCAACATCTATTCCTTTAATTTTAGCTCGAAAAATTGTAATTTGGCTTTTCTAACTAAAACATTAGGTAATTTCCTAAAAATGAGTTTATGACCCATCAAATCCAAAAAAGTGCATGAAATAAAAGGTTAAATAGTTAGATATGGACACTAGTGTTGGTGGGGTGAAAACGTCAAAAAAAAAAAAGACAAACTTGAAAAAACAGGGACACAAAGGGTGAAAAGGGGAACAAAAACGTAAGAAAGAAAAAAAGTTTTAAAACATTCAAATAAAAAGCTCAACAAAAGTGTTGATGTTCAATTTTGACGCCAGAGAAAACACAAGGGTTAAGATTTAAGTTCCTTTTTTCAACATTATCATTTTTCGATCTATATCTATCTACTCTCTATCCTCCTTATCTATCTAATCTCTGTCTATATCTCTATTATCTATCTTTGTGGAGTGGCAGTAGCTCAGTCCGTAGGGAGTTGGGTTTGGGACGGATGGTCACTGGTTCAAAGTCACCATTGGACCAATAAGTACCGGAGTGGGGATTGGTGGCCTAGGAGAGTTGATACTTCACCTACGGGCACGCCAGGTGCTGAGCAAGGCACTGTACTGTACTGACTCAGTGTGCTGGTTCTGCAGCTGGCAGCCCACTCACTCGACATCTCATTAGTGCATGTATAGCGTCCTGAGCATGGTGTGTGTATTTCAGGCTGGTGTGATACTAATAAGTGTGTACACAGAGTGTAAATTATTACTTCCCCACTAGAGTTCTAACAAATTTAAAAAAAAAATCCACTTTCTTGCTAGATGAGAAAACCCGTGAATATTTTAAATTCTTTCAATTGATCTCTTCAATTCTCTTTAAGTCCCCGATAGCAAGAGAATCCTCCACCAATGTCAAGAGTCAGCTGGAATCCGAGCCAAATTCTGAAAAAAAGATCAATCAAAAGGAAAACAGTACAGCTAAAACACTGGGACACTCCTCACTAAAAGTTAAAAGTACTGCATTACAAAAACTTACTAGAGTAAAGTATTAGAAGAGGAGACACGGGTACAGTACTCATTGTGCCACGTAAAATGTTCCTGTTAGTAAAATGTTTTGGAGTTAATATTCTTAAATGTGAATTAAGGGTATGTTGCAATTTTCCTGCTGGAAATTGGTTATGATTCTGCTCATTTTAACTTTTGTTTAAGCATGTTTGGTAGGTTTAATTCCACAGCTGGAACCATATTCTTTTAATATCTATATGTTGGTAGCGTTCCAAGAAGCTGCATCCAGCGGCTTTCAAAGATCCTATAAAATAACAGTAGACTAAAGTTATGAGTTAGGGGTTCGTAGTGTTGAAACGTTCAAAGAAAAGTGACAACATTTAAAAAAAAGAATCAAAAGTGTAATTTTCAGGGGTTTGTAGTATATAACTTACGAGAAAGTTTACAGAAAAATGGATTTTGGCATGGGCTTTCCAAGCTTGTGTTTACTTTCAAAAAAAGTGCCTCGTTTTTTGCCGCTGGCAAGCCACTCAGATTGATATTCGAAGTGACTGACAACATAATGGGAAGGATTTCTGATGGGATGGGCGACCTTAATGTTAATAGAGTAAGATCCTTTTTGAAACAAAACAACACCGAGAAATGCGGTTCCCTTAAAACACCAGACTCCATGTAAATACAACAGTATTCTAGCATTGAAACATAACGGGATTCAAAGTCAAGAGCAACAAAATATAACGTGAAAAGCTATTTTGGGTCATCTTTACCACTTTTCCAACCAACCACTACTATAGTTTTGGTTGAAATAAACACACAGTTTACCGATTTACTGAAATAGTCCCGATACTAGTGCTAACAGTCTTTTTTTAAATGGGAGTCTGGTGGGGTGAAAAGTAGAAAGGGGGTCTCAGGAGTTTTTAAGGCTTTCTCGTTTCTCCACTGCAGACAGACAGCAACAATCTCCTAATGCATGGCGAAATGGATTTGCATGGCTGTTGAAAGTATTTTTGATCATAGAGTATAAACAGGGATATCCAAAATACAAGTGATTTTAACGTAACAAAATACACAAGACCACGTTGAACTGGCTTTATCTAATGTTCACAATTTTCACAACAAAATGGCGGTCTTTGCTCGCCTCTACCTCTCCTCAGTTATTGGCCTGGAAACATCCCAGTGTCACATGCTTTGTGGTGCAAGTGAGCGAGCAAAGTAGTTTTGTGGCCGTTTGTAGACCTAGGCTGTTTACAGAGACCCATTTTGTACAGTGTGGTCTGGGCTACAGACAGATCGCAAATAGGGAGGAGAATGTGTGCGGTATTGGAGAACAAATGCAGGCCTAAACAACGCAACACCGCTTAGAGCTAGTGCCAGAAAGAAAACGTGTAATACAAAAACGTATTTGTTTGATGTAAGTAATGGAACTTGGGATGTGTCAATGGGACATATGTATAGTAACTATTTTGAGTCGTGGCTTCACAAGGCAATAAGGGCTTGAAAAACCTTTCAGCCAAAGTAGTGGAGTAAAAAAGAACATATGCCATCAGATGTATAAAATACTAATGTGTACTTTTAATACAGCCTGGTGTTACTTAGGGACGGCTTGTTTTTTTATGCGGGGGCTACCGGAGGCGTTCTTGGGGGCCTTCTCAGTCAAAAAAAGACAGCAATGTAATACATTTTTCTTAACCCTCCAAAATGATTGGGAAAAAAAAATTCTGACATACATACTTGAAATGACGACATTTTTGGTTAACATCGGGTCAACTTTTCAGAATAAAAGCTGGTCTGATATTTTTGTATGTTGGGGTGTTTTCAGTTTTTTTGAAACTAAATAGTACAGACATCATAA
>NC_045756.1:7147013-7147224 GCF_008692095.1 Etheostoma spectabile
CTAATGGATACAATTATTAGTTTTCAGCAGATGTCTTAGTTACAACACGATGGAAATCGCACGGTCTCTGGCTGACTTAACAGGGAGGGACCCATCTGCTACCGATGGGGGGGCAGAGACTCAGAGGCACTTTGACATTTTGCTGTTTTCATAAATACTAAAGTTGGATGACCCTCCAGTCGACAAAGAATAAAAAGACATGACCCATCCC
>NC_045756.1:7147244-7150185 GCF_008692095.1 Etheostoma spectabile
TTTCATAAATACCCTTAGTTACATCATTTATAGCCACCGTGTGCAGTATTTGAAACTTGAAAAGTGGTAGTATCAAAAAAATGACACACAGGTTTGTGACAACTGTGAATCATCAACAACAACAAAATTGACAAATAATTACACGTCAGTTCTTGTTTTTCTAATTGCTGCGACGCTGACTTACCGCCATGTCAAAGACGTGTCGGGCATCTGCGATGGCCTGTTTGAAAGAGCCTCCGGTGACACGCACTCTGCCTTGTGAAACTGAAGCCCGATATCTCGAAGCCCGCTCTCCAGCTGCCGACTGACGCCAGTTGGGCTCCGAACTTGGAACTGAGTTGTATCAGCGATTCGGAGTCATCCACTGCGATGCGGAGTACCAGTCTAGAAAGGGATCCAAAAACTTAATTAATGCTCCTAAATGGTAACTAACTATTGGGAAAAACTATCTTTGACAATGGTCCAGTAATAAGCGAGATCGCTGCAGTCAGCAGTGGAGAAACAAGCTACAATGTAAGCTAATAGGACACACTTCATTTAAAGTCGAGAGCAACAAAATATAACTGTGAAAAGCCATTTTGGGTCATCTTTCCACTTTTCCAACCACCACTACTCTAGTTTTGGTTGAAATAAACACACAGTTTACCGATTTACATGTGAAAATATGGTGGTTCTATACACGCTTTTTTACAATGGAGTCTGGTGGGGTAAACAGAAAGGTTTCAAAGAGTTTTTAAAGGCCTTTCTCAGAAGGGATGGTTGACCATATTGTTGTCAGACACCTAGAATATTAATCTAAACCTGTCAGCAGCAAAATGAGCACTTTGTGAAGGTAAATACACAATTGTTCTATTAACTTACATTGTAGCTTTACACTCTATGTAGTAAGTAAAAGTATCAGTTGTCGTTCACCTACTTGGCTTTGGGGTGACAGAGAGACATTTTCAGGAGTTCATCCTCACTATCAAAAGTCATCACGTCTACTCCATGAGCACAGGCGTATTTGATGTGCGACATTGGTTTGGTTGTATGTGCGAAAATTATTTTATCGGGTGTCACTCCGAGGGACAGGGCCATCTGGATCTCGGCCTGTGTTTGACAGTGAGAACATAACAACGAAACAAGACACGCGAGTTATTTGCTTTTTTAAATTCTTCAATCGTACCTTGCTGAACAGTCCAAGCCTGTGTCCAGAGCCGCATCATCCTCAAACTACCGCTGTTGTTGCACTTCACCGCATAGAAAGGCTTGACTCAGAGTAGTTGGTGAGCCATCGAGGTGCCTCTGTACACGCTGTCTAGATCTGCCACATAGAACCATTGTCCTAAATGAACAAAGTTCACATTATGAAGTGAAAAGAATCTTGACGATCCAACAATACTTTTACACACAGAAATTCATACTTCGTAAAGATTTAGGGACACGATGTCCCGGATACTTACCACAAAGCCCAGCTCTTTTATTTTACTGTCTATGACGTCTTTAATGGTCCTTCCGTTGTCCAAAATGTCAATGTCACAATTCTCAAGGGACAAATCGCTGTTTTGCATTGTTCCTGCAAGGGATAACAAGCAAAGTCAAAGCATTGAGTTATTATTAATGTAAGCCTGGATCCCATTCCTAATTGGCAATGTCCGTCTTTGTCCATAGCCATTTGTCTAGATCATGCCATGCTAATGTAGTCAACTGTAGGCCCATATGAGTAAGACCAAAGAGTTTTTTCATCTTACCACGGTCCATGCTCCTCAATATGTCATAACCCTTAAAATATCAAAATAGTATGTGCTCTTGCAGCCTTTCTACGAAGCATGAAAACTGGATGTGAGTTTGACAGCAAGTCCAGCCAACACTCATGAGGACATGTAGATTTTGTTTGGCCAGTCTTGGCATAACCCCTCCCACCACTTTAAAACCAACAAAGAATAAAGACAAACAGAACAAGTTTTAAGCAGTCTGCCAGGGGCATGAGTTCTAACAGCACGTATGTGGTATTAGGGATATCAATGAGATGAACATGCCCTGCGGGGGGGGGACACACCCAAAACACTACTTACTCCTTCAACAAGTTGATTTTTTCCCGATGGCTGTTCTCAAATTGATGCCATTCATCCAGAAAGTTGATACTGCTCTGTTCTGTATGCAACTCTGTTTAGTTGTTTTTTCTCCTCATATTGTAGTTTATTGGTAGCATAGACATTTTTTGGGGGTTTTCTATATCCACATCCTTTTTGATATTCATTCCTCTTTCTGTGGTTTGAAGATCTCCAAAAACTGGATCTGACAAAATCTTGACTTGGTGTTCCACAAATTGCACAAATTGCAACAACTTGCATGTGACGCACATTGTTATTTTATTTTATAAGGAAGTTTTGAATTGACAACTTTGCAGACATGTCAAGTTCTCGCATGTCCTGCAAATCAGACATTGCGTTGACATTGCATCCACGCAGGAATAAGGCGGAATTCTGGAGTAAAGACCCATTTTCAGCCTTAACAACAGGCCAGTTGAGCACCTTTTTAATATAAGCTGCTGTAGTTTTTGTTTCATTGCCAAAGTGGTCTTGTTGGAGAGCTTTGGCTGCTTCCAAACCTCCTTCAGGACTTGTGTAAACAGCTTTGCACAAGGTTCCTTGGACGCCCTCTAGTGTATCTCTCTCAAAAATACATGCAGTCCCCTTCAGTAGGAGTTTTCTGTGTGTAAAGGCTTGCATGAAAACTTGAAACTTTGTCATAGTATAGTATGTTGAAAAAGCATGTATAGAAGGTTGGAATAAACATAAAAAATCATAGTAGGTTATAGTATAGTATGTCGAAAAACTTAATAGCATAGTATGTCAAGAAACGCATAAAACAAGTCACGGTATAGTATGTTGAAAAAAGTGGGAAAAAGTCATACTATGTCAAAAAACGTCATAGCATAGGATGTTGAAAAAAGTCATAT
>NC_045756.1:7150195-7150336 GCF_008692095.1 Etheostoma spectabile
GGGGGGGAATCATAGTATAGTATGTCAAAGAAGCATAGTATAGAATGTCGGAATTAAAAATAAAAAAATCTTAGTATGTCAAAAAAAATCATAGTATAGAATGTCAAAAAAAAATCTGTATATCGGGGGAAAATCATACTA
>NC_045756.1:7150346-7150427 GCF_008692095.1 Etheostoma spectabile
AGAAAAGTGGAAAACAAGTCATAGTATAGTATAGTATAGTCAAAAAAATTCATAGTATAGAATGTCGAAAAAAGTCGTATT
>NC_045756.1:7150437-7150581 GCF_008692095.1 Etheostoma spectabile
GGGGGGGTGGGGTGGGAATCATAGTATAGTGTGTTGAAAAAAGTCATAGTATAGTATGTCAGAGAAAGTCGAATAAATTCATAGCATTGTATGTCAAGAAAAGTGGAAAACAAGTCGTAGTATAGTATGTCAGAATAACAAAAA
>NC_045756.1:7150591-7150756 GCF_008692095.1 Etheostoma spectabile
ATGTCAAAAAAATCATAGTATAGAATGTCAAAAAAAGTTGTATTATGCCGGGGGGGGAATCATAGTATAGTATGTTGAAAACAAATTATAGTATGTTGAAAAAAGTAATAGTATAGTATATCAAAGAAAGTCATAAAAATTCATAGCATAGTATGTCAAGAAAAG
>NC_045756.1:7150846-7174233 GCF_008692095.1 Etheostoma spectabile
AAAAAGCCATGGTATGTCGGGGGGAAAAAATCATAGTATGTAAAAAAAGAATTCTAGTATGTTGAAGAAAAGTCCTGGTGTAGTGTATCACTTCAAACACTGGATCTCTCGTGGTGTTGTGCTGTTGTGTAAACAACTCCGATATTTTATTTTGTCTTTGCAGAATTTGGATTGTGTAATTTGGATTAACTGCATGCTCAGCATTTTCAACCTTTGCCTAGTAGGCAGCTTTCCAACTGACGCCAGTCGGGCTCTGAACTTGGAACTGAGTTGTATCAGCGATTTGGAGTCATCCACTGCGATGCGGAGTACCAGTCTAGATTGATCCAAAAACTCTTAATCATGCTCTTCAATGTACCTATATTTGTAACAACGTCTTTGACCATTGGTCCAGAATTAGTGATCGCTGAAGTTGGAGCGGTGAACAAGCTCCATGTAAGATCATAGGAACAATTCCCCAGCTGTATTGACCTTCACAAAGTGCTCGTTGGCCCGCTGACGACTCAATTATCTTCTAGTGCCTGACACATATGAAGATTCTGCGACTGTGTGATCTGTCGTTAAGAGTCTTGTGAAAATTACATTTAAGCATGATTTCGTATCTCCTTCTATAATATGCATGTGCTGATTCTTTATTAATTTATTCACCATGACTTTGCAGGTGTAGACTTTTGAATCTCTCTTTGTGTGTCCCGCCCTGAAGGTGAGACACACAGAACAAGTTTTAAGCAGGTCTGCCAGGGGCATAGTTGTAAACAGTATGTATGTGGTGTTAGTGATATCAATGAATCAGCCTGGCCCTGCGGGTGGGGGACACACCCAAAAACTACTAATCCTTCAACAGTTTGAGTTTTTCCCGATGGCTGTTCCTCAAATATGACATTTCATCCAGAAGTTGATACTGCTCTGTTCTCTATCACCTCTGTTTAGGTGTTTTTCTCCTCTATTTTGGGTAGTTTATTGGTAGCTCTAGACATTTTTAGTGAAGTTGTCACGTTTCCTTTTTTGGGTTTTCTGTTAGCCACATCCTTTTTTGTATGCATTCCTCTTCTGTGGGTTGAAAGATCTCCAAAAATGGATTCGAAACAAAATCTTGACTTGTGTTCCACAATTGGACACATGCAAACAACTTCACTGTGACCGCAGCATTGTTATTTTATTTTACTGATGTTTTGAATTGACAACTTTGCATACCTGTCAATTTCTCGGCATGTCTGCAAAATCCACATTGCGTTGACCTTGCAATCCACCGGGCATAAGGCGGAATTCTGGAGAAAGACCCATTTCCCCGCCTTAACACCCCAGTTGGCACCTTTTTAATTTAAAAACTGTGTAATTTTTGTTTCATTGCCAAAGTGGTCTTCCAAAACTTCCTTCAGACTTGTGTAACCAGGCTGCCCAAGGTTCCTTGGACCCCTCTAGTGTATCTCTCCCAAAAATCATGCAAGTCCCCTTCTAGGATTTTCTGTGTGTAACGGCTTTCATGAAAACTGAAACTTTGTCATATTATAGTATGTTGAACCACAGCTAATATATAAGGTTGAAAACATAAAAAATAAGGGAGTAATTATAGTATGTCGAAAAACTTTAAATTAAAAAAGCCAACAAATAGTCTGTCAAGAACCAGCATAAACAAGTCATGGTATATATGTTGCAAAGTGTTAAAAAGTCCATCCTATGTCAAAAAACGTCATAGCATCGAATTTTTGCAAAAAGTCATATATATGTCCGGGGGGGGGGGGAAATCATAGTAAGTATGTTTAAAGAACATAGTAGGTCGATGTCGGAATTAAAAAATAAAAAAATCCAGTATGTCCAAAATCATAGTATAGAAATGTCAAAAAAAATCAGTATATCGGGGACAATCATACTATTATATGTCGAGAACAGTGGAAACCAGTCATAGTATATTATAGTATAGTCACAAAATTCATAGTATAGAATGTCGAAAAAAGTCGTATTATGCCGTGTTGTGGGTGGGAATCATAGTAGAGTATTGAAAAAAGTCATAGTATATTTATTAATCAATATAACGTCGAAAAAATTCATAGCACTAGTATGTCAAGAAGTGGAAAACAATTCATATTATAGTATGTCGACTAACACAAAAATCATAGTAATGTCAAAAATCAAGTGTGTCTAGAGAATGTCAAAAAAAGTTTTAATTATGCCGGGGGGAATCAGTATAGTCATGTTTAAACAAAATTTTTTATAGTATGTTGAAAAAAGTCATAGATATATATCAAAGAAGTCATAAAAATTCCTAGCATAGTAGTAAGAAGTGTAAAACCAGTCGTAAGTATGTTGTCCTATAACAAAAAAATTCATAGTATGTTGAATTAATTCATAGTCTAGATGTCGGGGGGAAAAAGCATGTATGTCGGGGGGAAAAAATCATAGTATGTAAAAAAGAATTCTAGTATGTTTTGAAATAAAGCTGGTGTAGTGGTGATCACTTGAACACTGATCCCGCGTGGTGTTCGTGTGTAAACACTCCGATATTTTTTTGTCTTTGCAGATTTGGATTGTGTAATTTGATAACTGCTGCTTCAGCATTTTCAAACATTTCTATTAGGCAAGCTTTCCAACTGACCGCAGTCTGGCTCTGGGAATTGACGGAGTGTTAATAAGCGTTCTGGAGTCATCCACTGCGATGCGGAGTAACCAGTCTAAAAGGGGGATCCAAAATCTTAATCATGCTCTTCAATGTACTAACTATGGGAACGAACGATCTTTGACTTGTCCAGAATTAGTGAGATCGCTGCAGTCTGCAGCGGTGAACAACTACAAATGTAAGTCAAGAGGACAATGGGCCCATGGGGGGCGGGTGGGTATTGACCTTCACAAAAGTGCTCGTTTTTGGGCGCTGCCAGACTCAGATTAATATCCAGGACTGACAACATATGGAAATATTTCTGGCAAAGGTCGACCTTCTGTTAAAGAGTATTGGAAAATTCCCTTTAAGCATGATTTATATGTCCTTCTATAATAGCATGTGCGGATTATTTATATAATATTCACATGCTTTGCAGGGTTTGACTTTTGAATCTCTCTTTGTGTGTCCCTCCCTGACGGGGAGACACACCGAACAAGATTTAAGCAGTCTGCCCAGGGGCATGATTGTAACAGTATGTATGTGGTTTTGTCGGGATCCACTGAATCGCCTGCCTGCGGGGGGACACACCCCAAAAAACTACTTACTCCCTTCAACACGTTGATTATTTTTTCCCGATGTCTTGTTCTCAATTGATGACATTCATCCAAAAGTTTGATACTGCTCGTTCTATATGCCTCTTTTTGTTGTTTTTTTTCTCCGCATATTGTTTTATTGTTATGCATAGACATTTTTAGTGAGTTTGTCACGTTTTTTCCTTTTGTGGGGTTTCTGTATCCACATCCTTTTTTGTATGCATTCCTCTGCTGTGTCTTGAAAGATCTCCACAAACTGATTGACAAAATCTTGACTATGGTTTTTCCACAAATTTGCACAACAACTGCGTGTGATACACATTGTTATTTTAGTGTTATAATGAAATTTTTGATTGTTGACAATTTTGTCATACATGTCAATTCTTGCTGTCCTTTAAATCAACATCCACAACAGAATAAGGCGGAATTTTGGAGTAAAGAACCCTTTTCAGCCTTAACAACAGGCCAGCTGAGCACCTTTTAAACTATACGCTGCTGTAGTTTTTGTTTCATTGCCAAAGTTGTCTTGTTGGAGCTTTGGGCGTGCTTCCCCAACCGCCTTCGGACTTGTGTAAACAGCTTTTGCACAGGTTCCCTTGGACTCCCTCTAGTGTATCTCTCCCAAAAATACATGCAGTCCCCTTCATTTAGGATTTTCTGTGTGCTAACAAGGCTTACATGAAACTTGAAAAACTTTGCCATAGTATAGTATGTTGAAAAAGCATAGGATAGAAGTTGGCATCAACATAAAAATCATAGTAGGTTAGTAGTTATGTCGAACACGTACCTAGAAGTATTCACGAACCGCATAAAACCAAGTCATGGATATTATTTTGAAAAAGTGGGAAAAAGGTCATGCTATGTCAAAAACGTCATAGTATAGGATGTTTTGAACAAAAAGTCCTATTTTATGTTGGTGTGGAAATCATAGTATAGTCTGTCAAAAAAAACAGCATTTCGGGAATTAAACTAAAAAATCATAGTATGTCACATAAAATCATAGTATAGAATGTCAACAAAAAAAATCATGTATCCGGGGGAAATCATACTATATATGTCGAAAAATTCAGTATAGTATGTCAGAAGTGGGAAAACAAATTCATAGTATAGTATAGTATGTCAAAAAAAGTCATATATAGAATGCGAATAAAACATTCATATAATGCCGGGGGGTGTGGGGGGGAATCATAGTAAATTATGTTGAAAAAAGTCTAGTATAGTATCATCAGAGAAATGTATCGGTATGTTCTATATAGTATGTCAGAATACCAAAAAATTCATAGTATGTTGAATTAGTCTATAGTATAGCATGTCAAGGGGAAAAAAGCCTGGTATGGTATCGAGGGGAAAAAATCATAGAATGTAAAAAATATTCTAGTATGTTGAACAAGTCCTGGTGCTATTGTCATCACTTCAAACCTGCTCTCTCAGTGGTGTTTTGCTGTTTGTGTAACACTCCGATATTATTATTATTTTGTCTTTGCAGAATTTGGATTGTGTCATCGGTTAACTGCATGCTCATCATTTTCAACATTTGCCCCTGTATCGCAGCTTTCCAACTGCCCAAGTCGGGCTCTGAACTTGGAACTGCGTTGTATCAGCGCTTTTGGGAGTCTCCACTGCGATGCGGAGTAACCATTCTAGAAAGGGATCCAAAAATCTTTAATCCATGCTCTTAACATGGTAACTAACTCTTGGGAACAACGCTCTTTGACATTGGTCAGAATTAAGGAGATTGCGCAGTTGGCAGCGTTGAAACAATCTCCAAAGTAAGTCAATAGGACACTTGTCCAGCTTGTATTGACCTCACCAAAGTGCTCTTTTGTAGCCGCTGACAGACTCAGATGTCTATATTCTAATGACTGACCACAATATGGAAATGATTTCTGAGAGGTCGACCGTTCTGTTAAAAGAAGTATTGGGAAAAATTACATTTACATGAGTTTTATCTCCTTCTATAAATCTGCCTGTTGCTGCTTATTTATCTAATTAGTCCAATTCTTTCGCAGGGTGTATGACTTTTGAATCTCTCTTTGTGTGTCCCCCCTGAAGGTGAAGACACATCAGAACAAGTTTTAATCATCTTCCAGTGGCATGAGTGTAACGTATGTCTTGGGTTTTAGGGAAATATCATGAAATAAGCCTGCCCTGCGGGGGACACACAACACCCCAAACTACTTACCCCTCCTTCAGCAGCTCATGAATAACGTGAAACCTTTGTCCATAGTATAGTATGTTGAAAAAGCATAAGTACTAGAAGTTTGGACTAAACATAAAAATAATAGTATGTCAAAACAGTCAAGTTATAAATATTTCGGGAAAAAAAAATCACAGCATCGTATGTCAAGAAACAGGAAAAAAAAGTCCTGGTATAGTAGAGATCACCTTCAAACAACTGGTATCTCCTCTTTGGCTTGCATCTGTGCACTCACGGACCTTTTGGCGTGCGGCTATGTGTGGTGTAGGGTTCAAACAACTCCAATATTTCATTTTTTCATTTCTAGATGTTTCCCTCTCGCATTGTCGTTTCAGTTCGTGCATTACTATCATTGCATTTTGTGCACAGTTTTTTCACACCCCTCTTTCATACGTTGTAGACCATGTTACAAGTGTTTATCGTTCACTTTGTCAAGCCTGTACCTTTTGGACATTTGAAATCCAAAATGTGCAGTTTCATTTTCCACATGTTTAATATGATAGGATTCACCATTCCATCTTGATCTGAAACTGCCTGCAAAACGTTTACTTCCATCCATTTCCAATTGCTCCATTTGTTTGCGCAATGGCGCTCGTGCATGTACAATTTCAATTGACGATTTGGTTTGACCGACTCAACTCTCTTGATCCACATTTGACACACTGTCCATTGGTTTTATTTAATTGTCGTCATGTCAACACCTCATGTCAGCGGCTCCTCCATTTCAACCTGCTCTTGCCCATGCTGCTGTACCACAATGCTTTAAATCACGTCCTTTTGCCATTGCCAAAACACATCCGCCCTGAAGTGCCTTGCCGACTACCCGCCCTTTTAGCACTCACACCCATCGAATGTCAGTGCTTTGAGCGCTGGTGCGGCACACCTACAGACTCACTACCATCACATGGACTCAAACGTTTTGCCTACCGAAAAAAAAAAATAGCAATTCGAGCACAGCGGATGCTTTCCTGGCAACTGCCCTCTTTTCACACAATCTGGACAATAGACACTATGCACGAATGCGTTTGGGTGACTTCAGCTCAGGCATTCAACACTGTAGCCCGGGCTAGGTTATAGCCAAACTTGGAGACCTGGGCATCAACACCTCACATGCAAATTGGACTTTGACTTTCTTACCAAGCAGACCCCAGAAGTGTTCGATCAGGCTCCAACTGCTTCCCCGCCATCACACTCCACGGTGTCCCACAGGCTGTGTGCTAAGCCCGTTTCTCTACTCACCCTTCCCTCCTACTGCAAGCCTGTTTACGAATCTAATTTCCCTCATCAAGTATTTCGGACGACCCTACGTTGCTTTGTTCTCATCGCAACAACGATGAGACTGCCTATAGGGCGGAATCCCAGCACCTGCCCACCTGGTTGCACATAAAAATAACCATCTCCTCAACACCACCAAAAACCACGGAGCGCATCGCAGAGGCACTCACAACACCATCCACATCATTGATGGCTGTTTGAGCGTGTCTCCATTTCACGTGTCTGGGGATCCACATCTCGCGGACTGTCTGGTCCACCACCCTTCCGCCTGGTCCAGAAGGCTCAACCATGCTCTTTTTCTTGCTGAGGACACTGAGGAAGAAATCAGCTTTCCTTCCTCGACTATCCTGGTGAACTTCTATCGCTGTGCAATAGAAAAGCATCCTGACCAACTGTGCAACATGGGGTATGGGAGCTGTTCTGTGGCAGAGGCGCGAAGGCCACTGCGCGGGGTTGTGAAAAGCGCCCAGCGGCATCACCGTGACAACCAACTACCCGCCACATCGCCCATCCAGAGGAAACCTGTCTGCCATCCTTAAGACTCCTCGCACCCGCCCACAGCGTTCTCTCTCCTGCCCTCCGCAGGCGTTTCAGGGTCCTCCGACCAGAACCATCAACGAAAGAACAGTTTTTTCCCCAATCTGTCTCGTTATTGAACTCTAATTCCTCACTGATGCCCACTCCCCTCACTACTAATAAGACCTTCTAACTCCCTCTCACACCTGCCATCCATCTTTTTATCTGCAATCATCATATATTTATAAAATGTCCACATGCAAACTGCTGACTTTACTATAGTACAACTGTTTATACCTGCAGTCTTTTTGCCTACTTACATTTCATTTGCACTGCTGACTGTTTTATTTACAGTACCCTTGTTCACATATACATCTTCATACGTATCTTAACTGTAATAATTCCGTTACTCTTTCCCACTGCACTTTACTTCGGATAGCTTTCTGCCCAACTTTACTTCTGTGTACTACCTTAAATCATTTCAAACTGCTCATTTTAGCCTAACTATATCCATCTTAAAACTATGTCTATAATAATCGCTTCCTGTATTTCTAGTACATCTTCACCTGTAAACTCTGTAAAACCCGAGATATTATGTTCTTGTGCACATCTGTAAACATCTATTTCTAGTAGATTCCACCTGTATATTACATGCAGTACATATCCAGCTGTAAATCTTGCTCACAATACTTGTTTTATCTACATTATATCGAGTACAACCCCTCTGTAACAATTCTGTTTGTAATATTATTAATTTCCATTTTATTCACTTATGCACTTAAATGGAACCATTGGTAAGTCGTTCCTGCACTGACTGCTGTGTTGCACGTGTCGGGGTAGACGCGTGACTGCATTTCTGCCGTACCTGTACATGCTATGGCTTTCCGCTTCTTAACAGTGCCAGACCGCTTTTGCTGCTTGCTTCCTTGCCTTCTGCTTTGGCATATGTTTGCTGACTAATCTTGCTTTTCCATCTGAGAGAAACTATGACGCGGCGGCTCTTGGTACTATAAAATCACTTGGACTTTACATTTTTGTAGCACACAGTAGCTTATTGTCCATATTTGTTAAAAAAAACATTTTCCCCTGGTGAGTGTTGCCTACCAATACGCTCAGCCTGTCCTACAGTGGACTGTAGCTAAAGCCAATTTTAGCAGCAAGATGCCTACCTTGTTCTCTTTCCTTTTTCCCCTTCCTTATCCCCCCCTCCCCAACCGCCTTTGGTGATTTTTAGTCAGAATTATTGGTATCTAACAGTTGATATCATTTAAAATCCAGTAAAAATGACAACATGGCCAAATTATTGCACATTGCCCCTTCTATGTGTTAACAAGAACATATTGTCAATTCGCACATCTCTCAACAATCCTAAGAGATTTTCACGTATGAACACCTACGTGATGTTTCACCGAGAAGTGGTACTTCAGTGTATAAGCTTCTGTTCAACTTTGTCCTCCTGCTATGTCTTATGTGTTGTAAACGACACCCTGATACGTTTTTATGAACACTCACTAGGAACACCCACCTAGTCAATTGTACATGACACGCAGGAGAAGAACGAACACATCAATGGAAAGTAACAAGGGTGCCACAAACTTCATGCCAACCACGTGTACTTCAGAATTGCCAAGGTGGCTACCATATACAAACGAGTGTAAGACCTATGATCACGCACATACTAAAGCACACAGGGAGTCACAGTGGAAACGCTAAGTTAAAAGCATATAACGCGAAAGGGTACCCCCTGTATCCCCTCTTTCAACAGCAGATGAATCCGAGCACATTTGCAATATCCATCCCAGGATATCTGCCACTACTCTGCTTTACAAACTATGCAGGTCTCAGGGTGGGCTAAACCTTCAATTAATTGAACAACTCCAGAAATAATTGTCAATATAGCAGAGGGTGTAGCACAACTATGGTTTGTATCAAACTGGGCGGTGCGGGTATGGACAACCACGTGTCTCCTGAGGCAGTGTCCTCTGACGTCTACTCTAGGGCAACTATGAGGTGTGGATACTTGGACACCTTACATCATATCCATCCAGTGCGTGCGGAGGAAACGAGGTCCACAAGTAGGAGTGAGTTAAAGAGCGAGAAAGTCTTGTCGAGGCATCTATCCATTGTTTCTGTATCGTTCTTCCGGGTGCAGCACGTCCCCTGCTGCACTCAAAATGGCCACAGTGGATCGATTGTGCTAACCCACCCCTCTACCTAGGGGTAGGCACGCCGCCCGTCTTCATCGATAGACCAAGGATACTTGCGCCTCACAAAAGGGGAGAACGCATACCCGAGCCCCACAAACAAGTTACTGTTGATAGGCCCCTCGCGTCCAGACAACCTTGGTGGCAACTCTTATCCGATTTGCTCCTCCTTGCTGCAAGACGCTGGACAGTCTTTGATGACCGACTGCGTCTCATCATCCACACAGGGGTAAGTACGGAGAGCAATTCAAAAAAGTAACAAAGCTAACCACTGGGCCGTTCAAAAAAAAAACCCTGTTGTGGGTGACATCCGCTGTAAAGATTTTACAAAAAAAACAGTAAAAACACCAAATCTCTGTTTTCCCCAAAGACCATCTGTGTCTGACATTGACCCCCAAAAAATCCCAGCTGTCAAGCACAGAACACCCCAACTGTGAAAGAACACAATTATTTCTGCATATCGGGTTCACATGATGTTGTAAAACGCAAACAGCGTCTCGCGACAACACACTTTCCTACAAAGCAGGCATCGTGAAACTGACTTTAAGGAAAAAAAAGGAAACCGTGCTGGTAAACCAACAAACACCGTCCGCTCCTCTCATCCTCTAAAAAAAAAAACAAAAAAAAATCTAAAACAAAAAAAAAACAAAAAAAAAACCGCAAATGTGTTTTATTATAGCAGTGCCCCCATAAAATCACAACCACACAACTAGAAAAATTAACCGTCCAGTCCAGAGAGGAGAGAGGATTAGGGAGCGCCCCACGACGTGTTGGCGAACGAAACATGGCTTTATCAAATCCCCAACACTGAACGTAAAAAGAACCCGTCCAACTCTCCTCATTTCAATTGACCATTTAAAAAAAAAAAAAAAAAAAAACACAACAAAAAAAACATTTCCTCCTGGGATCTCAGAGACAAATCTTTTTGAAGCATATAACTTTTCCCGTTAACAAAGCCAGGAGTACAGCTGTTCACAACCTCTAATCATGCTTTAACTTAACCTTTCTATACTTTCCTCCTTTCTTCTGCGCTAATAGAAACAAAAAAAACCCATCCTGCCAAGACCCGATACAAGACGAATCAAAACAAAAGGAAGACACCAAAAACAAAGTGTTTCCGCAAGTTTACCACCCAAAAAAGCACCAAAACAGTTCCAACATTCCACCTCCCCACCACAAGACTAAAGGGAAAAAAACCACAAGCCCACCCAAATCCACCAACTCCCACACAAAAAGCACCACCCCAACAAAACAGCAATCCACCAAAATCGGGCTCAAAACCACAGGAACCAATCAAACAAAAATATAACCCCCCACCTGAAGCAAATATTTTACCCTGTGACACAAAGCCTACATAGCAAGTAGATGGGTTTACAAAACCACATACAACTAACTCACATCAACAACAACATCACCCTTCTCTAACTTCAACTCAGAAACTAACCTAACTAAAACTCCTACACTAAACATGAACTCCTCTTTTCCCCCCTCCATTTAACCCACAAACACAACACCTAAAACCTCAAAAACCAACCTCAACTCACCTCAAACTCCCTCTTTTTTTTCACCACCCCCTTTCCATCACCCCAGGCCCCCCTGCCCTCTAACACTCCTACCAACACCGAATCCTTTGAGGAGCCATCGCTGTCTCCACTCACCTTTCCCCCTCTTTCCCCCTACCCCCATTTGGAGTTCATGACCACATGAATCACCTGTAGGATGCTGGAACCAAATTTAACCACCCCTTCTTCCCCCATCTCTCAACCCTGGCAAAAATAAACGCCGGTTTCAACCCCGGTTAATAGTAACAACGCACGGGTGGGGGCTCCTCTGCCAGGATGTAACAAACTCTTTCCACTCCAACTGATAAAGACGCTTTGGTGCAAATCCAGTAATCATGACCTGATATGTTCGCCGGGCCTTGGCTCCAGGCCTAAGACCGCATGACTTTTTTCCAAGACAAGCCGGGCCCTGTGATTCAAACTCTTCTCAATTTATTGTTGGGATAGGTATATAAAAGAATGGTGAATAAGCACTTAACTGCAAACTTATCAAAATTTCGCCTCCATTCCTCGTCAGCTACAGCCTGTTTCCAAAAAAGAAAACACACTAACACTAGCCTTACTAAAGTCAGGTCTTTGGCAGGAAAATCCTTTGTATCCCTGATTTGCTTACCCAAAACCCCAAACACCCCCAAAAAATCTAGGATTTTCCTGTTTTTAAACTGAACCTGGTTGACCATAACAACAGCGATGCTGTTTTTTTCTCAGGAGTCAGCTCCCCTAACTTCAGTTTTATGAGTGGAAATAGAGTGAATAAGAAAGGAGGTGAGTTGCCATTTGCTTAATGACTCATTCCACTGTACGCAAATAGTTATCGAATTTTTGCTTCTTTTGAATATGTTGCTCTTCATTAAGATCTTCCCTCAACGATGTTCTAAAATCTACAGGCCCCTATATTGTGCCAACCTTCATTGATGATTCCTGGAACTGCTGTCCATAACTTGGATTAAACTTTGATTGTGTATCATGTGCGGGTGATTTTAAAACATTCCATGTTGACACAACCCCCAGACAGGGGGACCAAAGAACTGTGTGTGTGTTTGTTTGAGAACTATGGACTGACTCAGCATGTGACGGAGCCCACGCCAATAATGGACACACTCTGGCCTTGATTGTCTCAAAAGGGTCTGAACTTTCCAGGTTGTGGTGACGACTTTGCTCTCTCTGATCATTCCGTGTTTTCTTTAACGGCACTATCTCTTGGCCCAAAGTGGGCCAAACAAAGATTTCAGAAAACGCTTCACTAAAACCCAAGTGAAGACATTTATTCGCTTTTCTCCTCCACACCCTCCCTCTCTGGGCTCTCAGTCAGTGAGCTCTTGTAGACAATTTTAAAATAACTGTAAATTACAATGTTATTGATGCCATTGCTTCCCACTAAGGTCAAAGTTTTGTCTCTGTAAGAAACGATCTCCATGGAGAAATTTCTCGGTGAGAACATAAAAAGAGAGTGTAGGAAGCTGAACGAAGGTGGCGAAAAACAATCTCCTGGTTCGTTTTTAGTAAAATCATTGAAAAGTAGTCCTTTCAACACTCAACCATTTTCTTGTCAACTAAGCAACAGTTTTGATACCTTTCCGTCGGTTGTTTCCCCGACCAACCACAGCACTGAAACGCTCTTGTCAAAGTCTTTAATGACATCCAACCTTACACAGATATGGCAAAAATTTCAATCTTAGTATTACTTGATCTCAGTGCTGATTTGACACTGTCGACCATGACATATACTAGACCGATTGGAACTGGGTAGGACTTTCTGGCTTAGACTAAACTGGTTTGAATCCTACCTAAAGAATATGGATTACTTTGTGTCAATAGGTACTTATGCATCCTGAGCGAAATACAAATATGACTTGCGGAGTTCCGCAAGGCTACATTCTTGTGCCTCTTCTGTTTAAACATCTCATGCTCCCCTGGCTCCATTATGGATAAAACAAATAATTACTCATTTATGCCGGATGACACACAAATTTTACATACCTTACGCCGGGGATTATAGTCAAATACAAAAACTGACTAACTGCATCAAACAAATTACCGACTGGAATGTGCCAGAACTTTCTGAAATTAATGAAGGAAAACTGAGGTAGTTGTTTTTGGAACAAATAACGATAAAAGTCTCTGCGCTCAGCTTCAAACACAATGTTAAAAACACTAGACAAAGCCGATCTTGGTGTAGTCATGGACTCAGACCTACACTTTAACCGCCACATTAGACAATACAAATTCAGCCTACTATCACCTAAGAACATACAAGGGTTAAAACTTATGGTCCAACAGTACTGGAAAAACGGTCCATGCTTTCATGCTTCATTAGACTTGACTACTGTCAGGGGTCTTTACAGGTCCCCTAAAAATCCATCAGACAGCTGCAGCTGATTCAGAACGCTGCTGCTCGGTCCTCACTAAGACCAAGAGACTGGATCACATCACCTCCAGTTCTGAGTCTTTCACTGGCTTCCTCCTTTGTTCTCAAAGAATTGTTTCAAGTACTCTTGCTAGTTTATCATCCCTTACGGTTTTATGTCCAAATACTTTCGGATCTGCTACTACACTATGAACCCCCCCAGACCTCTCAGGTCCATCTGGACAGTCTATACTTTCTGTCCCCAGATCAGAAACTAGCAGGGTGAAGCAGCTTTCGTTGTCTATGCTCCTCCTATCCTGGAATATCCCAGAACCTGTAGAATTTATCCGACTGCTACTCTCAGTCTTTTAAAATCAAAGGCTGAAGACCTGCCTTTTTGGATGCTGCCTTTCTTTAAAGGAATGCTCTTTCTTTCTTATGCTTCACTGTAACGTTTATTCTTGTTTTGTGGGTCCTAAGTTCTATTTGTTTTTAACTGTCTATTCATGTGTCTTCTTGATTTTTATGCTATGACTTTTAAACTGTTTGTACTTGTGTTTTATTCTGTTTTAATGATTTTGTGTAGCACTTTGAATATGCCCTGTTGGCTGAAATGTGCTCTACAAATAAGCTGCCTTCCTTGCCTTGCCTTGTACATGTGTAATGACAATAAGTTGAATCTATCTAATCTAATTGCCAACGTGTCACATTTTGGAAAATTCTTCAAGAGTTTTGCCTTGAACGCAAATGTCCAATTTTTTTCCCTTCTTTCACGGTAACAACTCTAACAGATTGTTTGTGGCATCCGATCACATTTGACTGACTTATTTACTGTTGCTTCTTGAGTCCTAAAATTAATGGCTTATAGCCTCTAGTTTTTAAACTTTTCATTTGTTAGCAAAGTTGTTTAAACGTAAATACTCACAAAACACCAATGGCATTGGATGTTTGTGCATGCACATAATATTAATGGCCCTGTCTTATATATGCGCTAACTGTTTTACACCATAATCACTTGGTCTTGGGTAAAGCAACTGTCCATTTCCACTTCCACTGCCTACACTGTCCATGATGGTCCACGCCTGGTACCGATGCCCGTCGGCAACCTCGTCCATCCGCCCACACTCTGTGGATTGTCAATCTCAGGCAACTGTATTTATATTTTTACATTTCTAAGAAGAATGCCTTCCAAAACTCCTTAAAAAAAAATGTGTTTAAGGTAGAGAGAGGTAACGCCCTTCAACACCTCGGCAGTGCCCCTGCTACGTCCTGCAGTGCCCGCTAACACCCTTCAGTGCCCCTACTAAACTCCGGCTACGTCCCTGCAGTGCCCGCTACCCCCTGCTACGCCCCGCAGTGCATTCTACTCCCCGGGTGCCCTGCTACAACCCTGCATGCCCTGCTACACCCTGCAATGCCCTGCTTCCCCCTGCTACATCCTGCGTGCCCTGTCTACGCCCGCATGCCTGCTACAACCCTGCTACTCCCCGCGTGCCATGCTACCCCTGCTAACGTCCTCTACTCCTGCTACGCCCCGCAGTGCCATGCTACGCCAAAAAAAAAAAAACGCGGTGCCCGCTACATGACACAAGCACACCCCTGCAGTGCCCTGCTACACCCTGCTACGTCCTGCTACAACCCTGCTACAACGTCCTTCTAACCCTGCTACGTCCTGCAGTGCCTTGCTCGTTCCTGCAGTGCCCTCTACACCCTGTAATGCCTGCTACTTCCTAAGTAACCTGCCACACCCTGTACCACCAGCAGTGCCCTCTAGACCATGACTACATACCTATTTATTGTGACTATTATTGCCAAATGTTCATCACACCCCAAATGCCCCGTCAACACCGCCTACCAAGATCCGGGGTCTGTCCCACGTTTTCTCACCTAAAAGGGAGATTCTCCTTGCCACTGTTGGCACTAATGCTCCTCTTGTGTGGTCTCGACCTACTCTATCTTTAAAGTTTCTTACATCTAACTCTTGTTATGATTGATGCTATAATATCTTGAAATCATTTTAATTTATAGTCGTATTGTTATTCAACGTTTTCTACATAAAAAATCACAGCAATCAGAGTAAAATGCTCTTTTTTGGGGGTACCGTTTCCAAATAAAAGATTTCATTATAAAGAGAATGTTTGGTGAAATATATAAGCTGTGTTATTGTCACCTGGCACATAAGTTCATGTAATCAAGTACTATACATTTAATTGTAAATACTTGGATCATATGGAAATACTTAAGTACTATACTTCCTATACTTCCTGTATTTCCCCTATTATCATATCCTACTTCTACTCCCCTAATTCTGAGAATGATCCTGACAATCTTTTAGTATTCTACGATTCAGATCATCAAAAGTTATAAACTGAAGTATATGTTTGTATCAAATGAAGTCCTGAATCAACTTCCAGGGGAAGTTCTGGCCCAAGGCCAGAGGAAAATCCTGGACTCAATTTCTACATACTCTGAGACCAATGGCACCAAACTCAGCATCTACAACGACTACGACTACTACTACTACTCTTATACTTAATTCCATGTAATTTTACATAGTTTATGCTATGGTCAAACTACTACAGTGCTTCAATTACCTATTTTTGAGGGGGAATAAACTACAATTTTCCGCCTTGAAGGCATGAGACACCCACCCACCACCGGCGCGGGCGGGTGATTGTTTCGCTCGGGAGGCTAGAAGGCGTGAAGAGGGGATACATGCAGTCTGTGAAGATCCTCACTGTCCGGCAGCGGTTCAAGTAAGGCTAGCTTGTCATTAGATGCTAGTCACAAAGCTTCGTTCCGTGCACTCTGCGTAGATACGTTCCGGCCATCGACTGCTACCGCTGCGCTTCGCTGACCGACGTGTTCTTTACAAAACATAAACGTGTTTGCACGTTCATAATGGCACACGATTGTGTCCATTAAACGGTGGCCACTGTGTAAAATTACTGTTAGCCCAAACTGCCTTTACACCTGTCGATTGAAATCGGCTGGCCTTGTCCCAGAGTATAGGCGTCTCAACAGAAAGCTTTTAATGCCTTTTATTTTGAAATCCGAGGGATGTAGCGGTTGTGTACTTGTTTCCGAGTGTTTCCGATTCTCAGCGCATGCTTTCCAGACGAAACACAGTTTAGCATGAACGTGTTTTGTTCGTGTTAGCTTAGCGTAGGAAGTCCATAAGAAGTTCAGTTTAGTGTCCGTTTAACTACTGAGGTTAACTTCCGAGTCCAGCAGACGATGAAGTAGCGGGGACGCAGGTTGGTTTTCTTTCTCCTTCTGGGATCGATATTTCCTGATAATGCTACGGTGCTAAGCTAATCGTTGAGCTACCTAGCCACACACCGTCCGTTAACACTAGCTCTGCTAACACGGTGTGGTGTGTTCCCGAGGAGCTTTCCCCTTTACGCTTCTATTCTTAGGAAGTGGTGCAACGTCACTAAGTGCAACTTATTGACTAACTCGGTACTTGGTCTTTACTAATGTCCTGAATGTCCTGCACTTCCTAACTGCAGTACAGTACCTCGATGTCTGAGACTAGTCTGTCCAGGTCCATCGTGCACCCACCTTACTCTACTGTTGGGGCCTATTGGAGGTTGATAATATACGTCATCTTACAAATCAGTAACACGCCAAACTCACTTCAATACTTATTTTTTCTTAGACTATTTTTCTACTATGTTTTTATCGTCTACACACTGTAAAAGCCTTTTTTGACCCCTCTCTGGTGAAAAGTGCTGATACTAAATGGGGGCCTAGGACGATAGGGAGACAATCAAATGTCCCCGATATTTTCACCAATACCTGATATTGATATTGAAACGATAGTGTATGCTGAATAATGGGGCTTTTCACACAATATTTTACACAGTGAGATTTGCTAAATGATTATAAGTAATGTGGATAATAATTGACTAATTGGTAAGGCAAACATGAACTTCCCACAGTCTGGTAATTCAAAAATGACAAGGCTTTTTCCCTCCAGTCCTCGGGCCTTTGCCTCTTTGTTCCACTACAATCTAATGTTAGCCTAGTGCTAACCCTAAGGAGATTCTGACTAATTGTTCTGTTGATCGTGATTGCTATGAATATGCGAGTACTTTTGATTGCAAAAACGCCCGACCTGACTCGGTGCGGCAACACGGAGCAGCTGCAGCTACTTGTACAAAACTTCCACTGAGCTAAAACAGCAGTTAACAGGGCCGTTTTAGAGCCTTTGTGCCTCTTACAGACACACAATGCATTAAAATGCCTTAACCTAAACAGCCCCTTTCGGGTAGGTAACGGTCAAGATGCGTTTTCACCAACTCGACATTGTTTTAATTCATCTATCTACCTCTGTTTTGTTCTTGGCCTGGTTAGCTGCTATTGATAAGTGTGTTTAACTAGGCTTTTGTCACTCTGCCAAGCTCAATCACACCAAATCGATTGAGCTACAAATACACACGGAGGTGTATGAATTAACATGTCTGAGTTGAACACCTATCTTGATTATCCATGAGTAGACTGAAAGTAATGGGTTTTAGCATTGATTTTTGCTAAAAACTATGTGCGTTGCGCGACAGTAACCTCGCAGGATTTTGCGATGTTTGACATGTTCACATATCCTTTTTTGTGCTGCTGATAGAAAGTAAACTTCCACGGTGTCGTCTTTAACATGAGCATGTTGTGACCGGCCGAGGCCCTCCCCTTTGAGCCCTTGTGTTGTCCCCTCGGGCAAATTGACCCGTTTCAAAGTAGTTTCTTATATCAGAAATTGGATTTCTATCAACCAATTGCCCACAATATCATTCTTCTTGTTTTAATTCAGAAATTAACTTCATTCATCTTGTTGGGTGTTTTTATTTAATCCTACACCAATTGGATTCTTTCTTTTTTTAAACCTGGTTTTAAAACAGTACCTGACTAAACTGACATCTACCCATCTATGATCCATTCAACATCCTCTGCTTTTAACTGTTAATATATATAATATATATATATATAGTATATCTAATATTCATAATTTCTGCCTTTTTAACTAAAACGTATGTATAATTTGTATAAATAGATTTGTTGACCATGAAGTCCCAAGAATGATTAAAAAACCCATTATTATTTAATTTTAATTAAAAAAAAAAAGCCCAAAAGCATGGTAAAAGTGACAATAAATCAGAAAAAGCGCCAAAAACATTTTTAAAAATCACAACAAATGTTCATTTTTCAATTTGACCTGGAATGACAGTTTCATGGTTACTATTGGAAGACACACAAGTTAAGACAGGTAGCCATTTGGGCACCGTGTGATGGTGACGTTGTCCGACTGGGTTCTTGTTATGGGAAGTGAGGCTCTCCGTGTGTAGATAAGCACCGTAGGCACAGCTTGCTGCTAACACAGTGATGTGCCGAGGTTTGATGGTACCCATGACGCTACACAGTCAGTGTTTATGTTCGCTTTAATACAAATAATTACATACGACATAATCACAACATCTCCCGGCCATTTTTCCCCCCTCGCAGAAAGCTGCTACGGCCAGCTAATGCAAATGTTAGCCTAAAGAAACAAGCAGAAAGCGCTAAAGCTAATATAGTATCCTACGAAACATGGAGTCCTGTCTGTCCAACGTAACGTTACAGTTTCGGAGCGGCGACACTGGAACATAACCTAAGCTACTACGAGCCGGGTCCGTATCTAACGTCAATTTTTCACAGATTTTAATTAGCTGGACCCCGCTAGTTGACACATCCTGACATTTTAGGAGTACAACATGCTGTGTCAATACACTTTAGCCGGATTGATTTATCTAAAATGAAAATACAATGGTGTCATGGGCGTATTATACCATCAAATGAAAAGAGGTTCTACCGTAATGTAGTCCCTCGAAAGTACATTCAGAACAGTATGTTCAGTGCCAGGCCTTCTCTCCAATCTTGCATTTAAAGCATTGACAGCTTCAGCAATCAGAATGGTATACTTACTGAAAATAGGGAGCCTGCTGATTTTACACCTCTTGAAAATTAAAATTTGTCGATTTTTCTCTTTTATAGATAGAGCCCTCCGGTATCAATTTCAAGAAAAACGGTCACGCAGTATGAAGAGAGATTTAGTGTATTTCCAATAGAGCTTTTTCTGTGCATCTTTGCAGTGAATTACTTTTGTGTTGGGTCGCTGCGCCGTCTTTATGCATTAAGTTGACTGGATTCCATTTTTAGCAATGAGGATGCCGGACTCAAGTGTTTTAGGGTAAGTTACCCCGCTCCTTGATTTCACGTTGTTCATGGGAAGGAGTACCAAGGACATTATATTAGTAGTTATGTATAGTGTATGAATGCACATTATATTGTCACTATTTGAGACTGTAACAACTGACTGTCGAAACAATCTCCAAGTACTCAAACTCTGGTATCTCTTTTCCTTTTGCAGAATGACAAGCCCCAAAAACAACGTCATGCCAATGCCCCCATACAAAACGAAAGGGCCTGTCAGGCCCCAAATTCGCCTCGGAGAGGATTACCTGAGGTGGCAGTGCGTAATGCATGCCTCTCTGCGTTTATGAAAGTGATTAAGCAAAAAAACAAGCCCAGCTGCACCGAGTGTAGCTGGGCTTCTACCTGTTCAGCGGGATACAATCTCACAGGCAAACTCCAGCAAGGTAGCATATAAGCTCGGCCTTAACAGTATAGCTGAGCTATCTCCATGTCTTTCTGGAGTATAAGTCACACTTTACTTCATAGTTTGGCTTGATCTACTAACTTAAAATTCCAGTTGCCTTAGAGATCAAATATATATACCATTAGGTATATATTAAAACATCAATCTATTGACAGACAGGCACCAATATAGTTTACGTCATTAGGACACTATCTACAGTCAGCGAGAGGGCGTGCGCTCTCAGTGCTTGTACACAACTATATGCGGCTCGTGTACCCCATGAAAAATATACTGAAATACAGGATGATACAGCAAAGAAATGCCGCAAACAGCGAACTAGCGTCCTATTCTGGCTGATTACAAACTCAGGTAGTCAAATATGCATCCTGTGTGCACACGGGAATCGAGTCGTCAGACAGAAAGTAAAGTTTTGTCCAGTGAGTGAGAACTTGTGACTGGCGCATGGCGAAAAATCGAGCAGGCTATCACTTGCGTCACTCTCTAGCAGATAGTAGAAGTACAAAAGAAAGCTTAATCGGGGGCATTGTGGCGCTGAAACCGATTGCATGGCCAGAAGCGGTATGAATAACGTATGTCCCACGAATATGGGTACAGTTTCGGGAACAGCTGCTGCCAATAAGAGAGCGTGTCCTTGGTTGGCAGTTGCGTCGGCCAAGCCTGGTGGTAGTTTGGCCAAGAGAGTGACTATTAAAGGACTGCAGCGGGTCCTTCGTTGGCTGTTACAGCGTGCTCTCTGCATCGCAACCCCTGCTTTTATCAGAGTAAGTCGGACGTGTTCACGCTGGCTAAACGTCGAGTACAGTTCAGACAGTCCAAGCCTAAGGCTCGATAGGCTTTTCTATGTAGCAGCAGTTCGTCTGGAACAGCAGGGTAGGCTGAACACACAGCCTGCGGGAGATCGCCTTTGTATGGCATAATCACTAAATTATTGACTTCAGCTATCGAACACTGAAGTTTACTCCGACTACGGTCCGCTCAGTACTTATATAAGTCCAGACATACCATAGAATACTGTCGCAGAACAGAAGGGCAGAATAAGGTGTAGCCTAGGGCGATGTTTTTTTAATAAATGCAACTAGTAGCCTGAAAATCAACGTAAGTCCACTCATCAATTCACACGGGGTTTGTGCCTCACAAACATACTATACATAGAGTGATCTTATTTCATCAACTCGGAGTCTATGTATTCTAGTGCAATGGCTGAAGCACCAACCTGATAGGGTTGCTGTCATACAAATGACCACAAATTCTTCTACTCATCTCAATCATTATGTCTGTCTCAACTGTACACCATAAGCATTAATCACGACTCATGCACTATGAGAATCACCTGCAGAAGTATCAACTGTAAGCAGCATCGCCCAGCGCACCAACAGCAACGTTGCAGCTGCAAAATGGCTAGGAAGCCTGTACATTTCTAGATGCCAACGTATGGTGCTGGTGCTGGTACGATAAATTTTTAAGAAATTGTCCATTTAGGTATACCATGTGTAAACTCCTGTTGTACTGTAATGCGTCAAGCCCATGATGTATAGTATCGAAGTAGAATTCACATATTTTCAATGTAGTCAGTAACTATTTCTCATGAGGCTGCTATAGCATCTGTATACTCAGATTAATTCTGTAAAGCGCATAGACAGCTCTGTCGCGTCCAGGTGTGATGTGATGATAGCTGGTCATCAATAACAGCCATGCAGCTTGTTGGTCGTCTACTTCGAGATGAAGCAATTCTCAGGCGCTGCTTGCTAGCCGACTTGCTGCTGCTTGCTCTGCATCGCCTGCCTGCTGTGAGAAGAGCACTTCTATGCTTTGTGTAAGGTATTTTTTGTTCGTGGAGATGGAAGACCTAGATTATAGACAACCTTACAAGTCAGTAGAGCGATCGTAGCGGTGAGGGTGAGGAAGTGAGACCCCCGGCCGATGGAACATTAAAGTTCATGTGGGTTGCATTTTCCATACGGAGTGCCTGCACCAGAACGATGATACTGACTTAGATCAGCGCTAGCTTACTAGCTACAAACCGTGGTTAACATGACTATGCTTTGCGTTAGGTGTTTACACATATCCACAGTCGCCAGAACACCCCTCTAGTAGCTGAATCTATGAATCTATAGCTAACTAGAAGATCAAAGTTCATATAGTGTGAGTGTCCATTTTGTGGCTAGACAGTTGAATAATATAACCACAATGATGGCTATGAATATGTCGCAAACTTATAAACATGCTTTCATTTACAGTAACTCAGTTCAATCTGTTTTATTTATATCTGCGCCAAATCACAACACAGTTTATACTCGAGTGCGCTATTCATATAAGTAGTCAATGTCATGAGTACCGTTACGGCTCGGATGAATCGGTTATTTTGACAGAAATCAACCAACACAAGAAATAACACAATCACTTTTGACTGTCAGAACTTGTATAAACGAATATATAAAATAACTGCTGCAGTGACTTAGTACAAAAAATACTGTAAATACTTATACCGTACTACAACAACAGGGGGGAAGGACCCCCACACCCTCTATAACAAGTGAATTGAACGGTGAAGACTTAAAGAACGCAGCTTACAACTGCTGACTCAAGAGGCGGGGTCTACATTTACTGGTCAGTACTGTATGCGAGTACCAATCTAGCATACTTTATACATGTCTGGTCCAAGCCAAGGGTTGAATAATAATCTATAGTAAAAACTTTAGTAAACATTAATCTGCCTTCACTGTTTTCTTCGTTTTAAAGCTCAATGCCCCGTGCTGCATGCCCGCTTCTTTATCTGTGGACGTCGGGCCCGCAACGGGGATTGTTTCCGGGACCTAGTCCACCACATCGCTCGGTGACGATGTGATGTCCAGGATAGCATGGAATGAAATGTAAGAGACTCTATGAGCACCTCTGAAAAGTAAGACCACCCGTTCTTAAGATAAACACGGAGCATTAAAGTACGCAGGGCCTGGTGCCGAGATTGCTTGGGTATGGTGCTATTTAGAACAAAATACCAAAATAAAACAAAAACAAAATCACAACTGGATTTGTTTTTGAGGCGCTGAGGTTTACCAATCATCAAACTTCCACCTACCATAACCAAGTTCTAGCCAATCACTGCAGCCGAGGGCAGTATCCTTGCCGAAAAGCGAGAGGCAGCGTGTGGTCACCGTGTGTAACGCTGCAGCGTCCCTTTAGTTTGCGAAGAAGTTAAAACAAATGTCCGCTGGCGTGAATAAGTGACAGGAGGAGACAGGGAATCACCCTGCTGCAGCGTCTGTTCAAGGACAGAGTCCCAGACAGCTCTATATTAATAATGTATTTCAAATGACGTCGTGGCACTATCGTGAAAAGACTAAAGCAGCGCTCGCGAATCATTTAAATGGACAATGACAGCCCTATGAATGAGTCAACATGGACAAAATCGAACGAAGGTTATACTTACATGACTACCTTTTCTATTCGG
>NC_045756.1:7174258-7174384 GCF_008692095.1 Etheostoma spectabile
ATGGTAACTAACTATTGGGAACAACGATCTTTGACATTGGTCCAGAATTAAGTGAGATTGCTGCAGTTGGCAGCGGTGAAACAAGCTACAATGTAAGTCAATAGGACAATTGTCCAGCTTGTATTG
>NC_045756.1:7174674-7174818 GCF_008692095.1 Etheostoma spectabile
TGTAACAGTATGTATGTGGTGTTAGGGATATCAATGAAATAAGCCTGCCCTGCGGGGGACACACACACCCAAAAAACTACTTACTCCTTCAACAAGTTCATGAAAACTTGAAACCTTGTCATAGTATAGTATGTTGAAAAAGCA
>NC_045756.1:7174828-7177038 GCF_008692095.1 Etheostoma spectabile
GGTTGGAATAAACATAAAAAATCATAGTATGTCAAAAAAAGTCAAAGTATAGTATTTCGAAAAAATTCACAGCATAGTATGTCAAGAAACATGGAAAAAAAAGTCCTGGTATAGTATATCACCTTCAAACACTGGTATCTCTCTTGGTGGTAGTTGACTCGGCCTTTGCTGTTGTTTAAACAACTCCAATATTTCATTTTGTCTTAGCAGAATTTGGATTGTGTAATTTGGATTAATTGCATGCTCAACATTTTCAACCTTTGCTCTTGTGACAGGTAAGGTTTTACTTTTCATCCTGGACTCTTTGAGCATTGAATCCAAAATGGCAGTTTCTTTTTCCACATGTTTAATATGGGATAGGATTCCATTCCATCTTGATCTGAAAATGCCTGCAAAACTGTTCCTTCCATCCATTTCCAATTGCTCCATTTGTTTGCGCAATGGCGCTCGTGCATGTACAATTTCAATTGACGATTTGTTTGACCGACTCAAATCTCTTGATCCAACATTTGACACACTGTCCATTGGTTTTATTTAATTGTCGTCAATGTCAACATCCTCATTTCCAGCGGCTCCCTCATTTCAACCTGTCTCTTGCCCAAGCTGCTGTACCAACATGCTTTAAATGCACTTCCATTGTGGCCAGTGCCACAAACACTCCCGCCATCCCCCTCCCCGAGTGGGCCTTAACGACATCCCTGCCCCTCCTGTTAGAGCCACTCACACCTTTCCCAGGAACATGATGTAGTCTTAAAGTTTGTCGCAACCACATGGGAGTTCCTTCCAGGAGGACGGCCACGTGTTGATTTGTTTACGGGTCCTTCTAATCCGCCTAATGCGTGAGCCCTTTCGTGGAGCGCGGCGCTCGAGCCCTCCTCCGTCCGCACCACTGGGGGGTTTCTTCCTTCTTTTAATGTAGCTTTGTTCACGTAGCTAATTGCCGGCTAAAAAGACGTCCTCACGTATTACATCATGCTTTTGTCCCTTACTGTTAGGGCGTATCCATGGTAACGTGGTCATTGCCCCCAAGAACCCACGGTTCATCACATTGTCGGACCTTCACCCCACAAGCTATTTGTTCTACCTGTCTTAGCATCTAGGGAGCACTCGAGAGGATGGGAAGTCTTCTCCCGTGGTGGCTTACTGTGCACAGCAACATGCACATTCTTCATTTCACACACTCTACATTCGTGGACAACTTAAGGAAACCCGTGATGTGAGCCGACGAATGTCTTGTTTAGTTTAGGGTTTCTTTCCACTTTGCCGGAGAAAGGAGGCATTCAGCTCAGGTCATGTCATCTGCCTTGTGCGCCTCTAATCCAATCCAGCCTTTCGGACGCCTCCAGTCACTTTAGGCCAATCCTTAGGGAGAACCTGGGCTCCTCAGCGCCCCTAGACAGGCTGACTATTGGGCCAGGCCACACCACCGGCATGTCCCCATACAATCAAGTTGGAACTTTGCGCGGACTTATGGGCATTCTTAGCTCTAACCCTGTGTAACTCCTTGACCCCCAGAGTGGTTACCCGAAAAATGTAAAGTCATAGTCACATGCAGATTTATAGCCCCTAACTAAGTGTATCTCGCATAGCCAGCGTCCATCACACAACCCTCAACACTGGTTTACCACACGGCTGTGTGCCTAAGCCCTGTTTTCTCTACACTAACTCACCCTACCTCCCTCTTTCACCACTCCCTCTTCTACTACTTTTCTTCCCTCTACTTCTTCCCTTTTTTCCTCACTTTCATCTACTTCCCTCTCATCACACCAACACAATCACCCTTCACACCTCCCGACTGCAAAAAAGCCTTTGGGACGAATCTAATTTCCTCATCTATTCAAGGTTTGCGGCAACGCCACTAAACTACTTACTGATTGGTTCCCCTCATTCTCATCAGCAACAACCCACGATGAAAGAACTCTGCCTATAGGGATGGGAGGGAATCCCTGAATCCGCACCTGGCCACCTGGTGCAACAACTGAAAAATAACCAGCGTCAGCTCCCTCAACACCAAAAAACATACACCAAACCAAAACCAAGGAGACAATGAGCTCATCATCAATCGCAAGAGGGCAAATCAAACGGCACAAACAACCATCGCCGAGGGGGTGGGGGGTGGTGGGGTGGAGAGTAATCAATGAATTGGCTGTTGAGGAGCGTGATCCCTCCTCCTCATCTTGTCTCCATTTTTCCAATGTCCTCCAGTTTCA
>NC_045756.1:7177063-7177247 GCF_008692095.1 Etheostoma spectabile
TCACACCCATCGTAATGAAGTGCTTTGAGCGGCTGGTCCTGGCACACCTAAAAGACTCACTACCATCAACATTGGACTCAAACCAGTTTGCCTACCGTAGCAATAGGAGCACAGAGGATGCAGTTTCCCTGGCACTGCACTCTTTTCACACATCTGGACAATAAGAACACTTATGCACGAATGC
>NC_045756.1:7177257-7177435 GCF_008692095.1 Etheostoma spectabile
CTTCAGCTCAGCATTCAACACTGTCATCCCGGCTAAGTTATTAGCCAAACTTGGAGACCTGGGCATCAACACCTCCACATGCAATTGGACTTTGGACTTTCTTACCAACAGACCCCAGAGTGTTCGATCAGGCTCCAACTGCTCCACGTCCATCACACTCAACACTGGTGTACCACAG
>NC_045756.1:7177447-7177566 GCF_008692095.1 Etheostoma spectabile
AGCCCGTTTCTCTACTCCCTCTTCACCTCCGACTGCAAGCCTGTGTACGAATCTAATTTCCTCATCAAGTTTGCGGACGACACTACGGTGATTGGTCTCATCAGCAACAACGATGAGAC
>NC_045756.1:7177748-7177873 GCF_008692095.1 Etheostoma spectabile
GGCGGACATGTCCTGGTCAACCAACACCTCCTGCCTGGTCAAGAAGGCTCACCAGCGCTTTTTCTTGCTGAGGACACTGAGGAAGAATCAGCTTTCCTCGACTATCCTGGTGAACTTCTATCGCT
>NC_045756.1:7177920-7178088 GCF_008692095.1 Etheostoma spectabile
AGCTGTTCTGTGGCAGAGCGCAAGGCACTGCAGCGGGTGGTGAAAACCGCCCAGCGCAGCACCGGGACACAACTACCCGCCATCGAGCACATCCAGAGGAAACACTGTCTGCATCCTTAAGGACTCCTCTCACCCAGCCCACAGACTGTTCTCTCTCCTGCCCTCCGG
>NC_045756.1:7178138-7178343 GCF_008692095.1 Etheostoma spectabile
TTTTCCCCAGAGCTGTCTCTTTATTGAACTCTAATCCTCACTGATCCCACTCCCCTCACATACTAATAGACTCTTCTCTCCCTCCTCACACCTGCCTCCATCTTTTTATCTGCAATATCATAATATTATAATGTCCACATGCACTGCTGACTGTTACTATAGTAACAACTGTTTATACCTGCATCTTTTTGCACTACTTACATTT
>NC_045756.1:7178353-7178450 GCF_008692095.1 Etheostoma spectabile
TGCTGACTGTTTATTTACAGTACCAATTGTTAACATATACATCTGCAATACCGTATCTTAACTGTAATATTCAGTTACTTTCCACTGCACTTTAATT
>NC_045756.1:7178460-7178679 GCF_008692095.1 Etheostoma spectabile
CTTCTGCCCAAACTTTACTTTATTTGTACTACCTTAAATCATTGCAATACTGCTCATTTTAGCCTAACTTATATCCATCTGTAAAAATTATGTCTATAATAATAGCTGCCTGTATTCATAGTACATATTCACCTGTAAACTCTGTAAACCAGTAGTATATTATGTTCATTGTGCACATCTGTAAAAATTCTATTTATAGTAATATCCACCTGTATATTA
>NC_045756.1:7178689-7178840 GCF_008692095.1 Etheostoma spectabile
TACATATCCAGCTGTAAATCTTGCTCACAATACTTGTTATCTACATTTTATATTCATAGGACAAACCCATCTGTAAAATTCTGTTTGTAATATTATTAATTTCCATATTTATTCACTTATGCACTTATGGAACCATTGTATATATCCTGCA
>NC_045756.1:7178850-7182919 GCF_008692095.1 Etheostoma spectabile
TTGCACTTCTGGTTAGACCCAAACTGCATTTCGTTGCCTTGTACCTGTACATGCTATGGCTTCCTGCTTCTTACAGTGCAGACGCTTTTGCTGCTTGCTCCTGCCTCTGCTTGCAACCCATTAACAATGGACAAAAAGCATGCTAACACACGGAATTAGCACCAACAAAGTACAAAGAAACAGGAGGGCTGTAGAAACGGGTAACAATCAACAAGTGGCATCCTCCCGGAACTCTTGGTGTGCGAAACCTAAGACTAAATCATTTTCCTGGGAAATTGGGAGGAAGACTAACGGGCAGGGCAAGCGCCCTGAGATTTGTGATATGACCGGCTGGCCTGCATATCTTCGGGCAGAGCGCCTCTTCACCCCTCTACCTAGTAGGACACAGCCGTGGACAGCTGCAAAAGGGAAAATAAGCAACAAAATGCCCCCCCAAACAACTGGTGTGTCAACTGGATTAACAGATTTGCTCCTCTGCTGCAAGACGCTGGACAGTCATTTGATGACAGGGACTGCGTCTCATCACCACACAGCAGGGTAAGGACTGAGAGCAATTCAAAAAGTAAAAAGCTAACAACTGGGCCTCAAACCCTGATTGTGGGTGACTCTGCTGTAAAAGATTTAAAAAACAGTAAAAACACCAAAATACTCTGTTTTCCCAAAGACATGGTGTCTGACTTGACCCAAAAAATCCCAGCTGTCATAGCAGAACACCCAACTGTGAAGAACATTATTCTGCATATAGGGTCACATGATGTTGTAAAGCAACAGTCTGAATTGCAGAAACTGGACTTTAAGGAACTGCTGGACACCGTCAGCTCTCTAAACGCAAATGTGTTTATCAGTGGCCCTATACCGTCAGTCAGAAGAGGAGACGAGAGATTCAGCCGACTGTTGGCACTAAACAAATGGCTTTCAACTGAACGTACCGTCCACTCTCTGCAGTTCATTGACAATTTAAACATTTTCTGGGAGCTCAGACATCTTTTTAAAGCAGATAGACTTCCCTTAACAAGCCGGAGTAAAGCTGTTCACCTCTAATCTGCTTTCTATTTCTGCGCTACACATCTGCCAAGGACAAGACAAGACGAATCAAAACAAAAGGAAGACACAACAAAGTGTGGGCGTGATCACCACAGCCCCCACCTGAGCAAAGATTTGACCCTGGGACACACAGAGCAGAGATACAAAACCTCAATCCTCTTTTCACACGTCCCAGCACCCCTCTAACATCTTACCAAACCGGAATCCTTTGAGGAGCCGCGTGTCTCCACTCACCCTTTCCCCTCTTTCCCCTACCCCATGTTGGAGTTCACTGAACACATGAATCACCTGGTAGATGCTGGAACCAAATTTACACCCTTCCTTCCCCTCCATCTCTAACCTGGCAAAAATAAAACGCGGGTTCAACCCCGGTTAATAGTAAAACGCCGGGCTCCTCTGCCAGGAGGTAAACAAACTCTTTCCACTCAGACTGATAAAGACGCTTGTGTGCAAAATCCAGTAAGCATGACTGATATGTGCCGGGCCTTGGCTCCAGGCCTAGAGACACTCATGACTTTTTCCAAGACAAGCCGGGCCCTTGGATTCAACTCTTCCTCAATTATGTTGTGGATAGGTAATAGGAAAAGAATGGTGAATAAGCACTTAACTGCAAACTTAGCAAATTTAGCATCCATTCCTCGTCAGCTACAGCCTGTTCCAAAAAATGAAAACACACTAACACTAGCCTTACTAAACGTCAGGTCTTTGGCAGGGAAATCCTTTTTAATCAATGATTGATATCAAACACAATCAGATTTATGTTTTTAACTGAAACTGGTTAGACCATAACAACAGCGCTGCTGTTCTCATAGTCAGCTCCCCCAACTCAGTTTTATGAGTGAGAATAGAGTGAATAAGAAAGGAGGTGGAGGTGCCATTTTGCTTAATGACTCATTCCACTGTACGCAAATATGTTATCGAAATTTTGCTTCTTTTGAATATGTTGCTCTTCAATTAAGATCTTCCCTCAAGCGATGTTTCTAAATATCACAGGCACCTAAATATTGTGCAACCTTCATTGATGACTTCACTGAACTGCTGTCTATAAATTGTATTAACTTTGATTGTGTAATCATTGCGGGTGATTTTAACATTCATGTTGACAACCCCCAGGACAGGGGGACCAAGAACTGTGTTGTGTTTGAGAACTATGGACTGACTCAGCATGGGACGGAGCCCACGCACAATAAGGGACACACTTGGACTTGATTGCTCAAAGGGTCTGAACATTTCCAAGGTGTGGTGATGACGTTGCTCTCTCTGATCATTCCTGTGTTTTCTTTAACGGCACTATCTCTGTGCCCAAAAGTGTCCAAACAAAGATTATCAGAAAAAGTATATCACGAAAACACAAGTGAAACATTATTCGCTTTTCCCTCCACACCCGCCCTTCTGGGCTCTCAGTCAGTGAGTTGTAGACAATTTTAACTGTAAAATTACAAATGTTATTGATGCATTGCTCCCACTAAGGTCAAAGTTGTCTCTGGTAAGAAAAGATCTCATGGAGAAAGTCGACTGGTGAGAACAGAAAAAAGAGGGTGTAGGAAAGCTGAACGAAGGTGGGCGGAAAAAACATCTCCTGGTTCGTTTTTAAGAAAATCATTGAAAAAGTAGTCTTTCAACAACTCAACCATTTTTGTCATAAGCAACAGTTTTGATACCTTTCAGTCGGGTTTCCGACCACACACAGCACTGAAACGGCTCTTGTCAAAGTCTTTAATGACATCCACCTTAACACAGATAGTGGCAAAATTTCAATCTTAGTATTACTTGATCTCAGTGCTGCATTTGACACGGTCGACCATGAAATTACTAGACCGATTGGAAACTGGGTAGGACTTTCTGGCTTAGTACTAAACTGGTTTGAATCCTACCTAAGAATAGGGATTACTTTGTGTCAATAGGTAATTAGCATCTGAGCGTACAAATATGACGTGCGGAGTTCCGCAAGGCTCCATTTGGGGCCTCTTCTGTTTAACATCTACATGCTTCCACTGGCTCAGATTATGGAGAGAAAAACAAAATAAGTTACCTAGTTTGCGGATGACACACAAATTTACTAAACCTTATCGCCAGGGGATTATAGTCAAATAACAAAAACTGACTAACTGCATCAAACAAATTAACGACTGGATGTGCCAGAACTTTCTGAATTAAATGAAGGAAAAACTGAGGTAGTTGTTTTTGGAAAAAAGAGGAACGATTAAAAGGCGCTCATCGCTTCAAACAACAATGTTAAAAACAACAGACAAAGCCAGAAATCTTGGGGTAGTCAGGACTCAGACCTGAACTTTAACAGCCACATTAAGACAATTACAAAGTCAGCCTACTATCACTAAAGAACATTCAAGGGTTAAAAGACTTATGTGTCAACAGGACTTGGAAAAACTGGTCCATGCTTTCATCTTCGTAGACTTGACTACTGTAACGGGGTCTTTACAGGTCTCCCTAAAAAATCAATCAGACAGCTGCAGCGTGATTCAGAACGCTGCTCGAGTCTCACTAAGACCAAGAGACTGGATCACATCACATCCAGTTCTGAAGTCTTTACACTGCTCTGTGTCTCAAAGAATTGATTTCAAAGTACTCTTGCTAGTTTATAAATCCCTTAACGTTTAGGTCCAAAATACATTTCTGATCTGCTATACACTATGACCCCCCCGACTCTCAGGTCCTGGGACAGGCTACTTTCTGTCCCAGAATCAGAACTAAACAGGGTGAAGCAGCTTTCAGTTCTATGCCTCTCATATCTGGAATAAACTCCCAGAAACCTGTAGATCGCTGTACTCTCAGTTCTTTTAAATCAAGGCTGAAGACCTTCCTTTTTGATGCTGCCTTTCTTTAAATGAATGCTCATTTCTTTCTTATGCGCACTGTAACTTTTATTCTTGTGTTTATGTGTCCTAATGTTTCTATTTGTTTTAACTGTCTATATGTGTCTTATTGATTTTTAATGCTTATGACTTTTAACTGTTTGTACTTGTGTTTTATCTGTTTTAATGATTTTGTGTAAAGCACTTGGAAT
>NC_045756.1:7184213-7185243 GCF_008692095.1 Etheostoma spectabile
GCCCTGTTGCTGAAATGTGCTCTACAAATAAAGCTGCCTTGCCTTGCCTTGCCTTGTACATGTGTAATGACAATAAAGTTGAATCTAATCTAATCTAATTTGCCAAACGTGTCACATTTTGGGAAAATTCTTCAAGAGTTTTGCCTTGAACCAAATGTCCAATTTTTCCCTTTCTTTCACAGGTAACAACTCTAACAGATTAGTTTGTGCATCCTGATCAACATTTGACTTACTTATTTACTGTTGCTTATGAGTCCTAAATTATGGCTTATAAGCCATCTATTTTTTAACTTTTCATTTTTTAAGCAAAGTTTTTAACGTAAATACTCACAAAAACACCAATGCATTGGATTTTTTGTGCATGCACTATAAATATTAATGGCCATGTACTTTATATGATAGCGCTACTGTTTTACCATAATCACTTGGTCTTGGTTCAAAGCAACTGTCCATGTCCACGTCCAGCTGCCTACACTGTCCAATGAGTGGTCCACTGCCTGGTACCGATGCCCGTCTGCACCGCGTCCAGCCGCCCACACTCTGTGGATTGGTCAATCTCAGGCAACTTTATTTTATATTTTACATTTCTAAGCAAAAGATGCATTCCAAAACTCATTTAAAAAAAATGTGTGTAAGGTAGAGAGAGGGAACGCCCTGCAACACCCGGCAGTGCCCTGCTACGTCCTGCAGTGCCCTGCTACACCCTGCAGTGCCCTACTACACCCTGCTACGTCCTGCAGTGCCCTGCTACACCCTGCTACGCCCCGCAGTGCCATGCTACGCCCCGTGGTGCCCTGCTACACCCTGCAGTGCCCTGCTACACCCTGCAATGCCCTGCTACACCCTGCTACATCCTGCAGTGCCCTGCTACGCCCTGCAGTGCCCTGCTACACCCTGCTACGCCCCGCAGTGCCATGCTACACCCTGCTACGTCCTGCTACATCCTGCTACGCCCCGCAGTGCCATGCTACGCCCCGCGGTGCCCTGCTACACCCTGCAGTGCCCTGCTACACCCTGCTACGTCCTGCTA
>NC_045756.1:7185253-7188610 GCF_008692095.1 Etheostoma spectabile
CCTGCTACGTCCTGCTACACCCTGCTACGTCCTGCAGTGCCTTGCTATGTCCTGCAGTGCCCTGCTACACCCTGTAATGCCCTGCTACGTCCTGAAGTAACCTGCCACACCCTGTAACACCATGCAGTGCCCTGCTAGACCATGAACTACTACAACTATTTATTGTGACTATTATTGCCAATGTTCATCACACCCCCAAATGGCCCCGTCAGACACCGCCTACCAAGATCCTGGGTCTGTCCCAGGTTTCTCCCTAAAAGGGAGTTCTTCCTTGCCACTGTTGCACTAAATGCTTCCTCTTGGTGTGGTCTAGACCTACTCTATCTGTAAAGTGTCTTAAGCTAACTCTTGTTATGATTTGATGCTATAAATAATATTGAAATCAATTGAATATTATAGTCGTATTTTGTTATTCAACGTTTCTACATAAAAAAATCACAGTCAATCAGAGTAAAATGTCTGTACAGTTTCCAAAATAAAAGATTTCATTAAATAAAGAGAATGTTTTGGTGAAATATATAAGCTGTGTTATTGTCACCTGGCACATAAGTTCATTTAATCAAGTACTATACTTAATTGTAAATACTTGGATAATATGGAAATACTTAAGTACTATACTTCCTATACTTCCTTGTATTTCCATATTATCATACTTCTACTCCACTACATCTCTGAGAATGATCTGACATCTTTAGTTATTCTACAGATTCAGATCATCAAAAGTTAATAAAAATGAAGGTATTATGTTGTAATCAAAATGAGTCATGAAGAAAATTCAGGGGAAAGTTCTGGCCCAAAGGCCAGAGGAAAATCTGACTCCAATTATCTAAATACTCTGAGACCAATGGCACCAAAACTCAGGCATCTACAACTACTACTACTACTACTACTACTACTTATACTAATTCCATGTAATTACATAGTTATTGATATGGTCAGAACTACTACAGTGCTCAATTACCTATTTTTGAGGGGGAAATAAACTACAATTTGTCGCCGTGAAGGCATGGAGGACACCCACCACACCACCGGGCGCTCGGGGGATTGTTGTCGGCTGCGGGAGGCGAGGAAGGCGGGGAAGGAGGGGATACATGCAGTCTGTGGAAGATACTCACTGTCCGGCAGCGGTAAGTAAGTGCTAGCTTGTCATTAGATGCTAGTCACAAAGCTTCGTTCCGTGCACTCTGCCGTACGAGTACGTTACCGCCATCGACGGCTACCGCTGCGCTTTCGCTGACCGACCGTGTTCGTGACAAAAACAATACGTGTGTGCACGTTCATAATGGAACACGATTTGTCATTAACGGTGGCCACTGTGTAAAATGAATGTGTAGCCCAAACTGCCTTTACAACGCTGTCTGATTGAAATCGGCATGGCCTTGTCCCAGAGTATAGGCGTCTCAACAGAATGCTTTTAAAATGCTTTTATTTTGAAAGCCGGAGGGATGTAGCGGTTGTGTACGTGTTTCCGAGTGTTTCCGAGTCTCAGCGATGCTTTCCGACGAAACACAGTTAGCATAGAACGTGTTTGTCGGTGTTAGCTTAGCGTAGGAAGGAATAAGAAGTTCAGTTTAGTGTCTTTTAACTATCTGAGGTTAACGTCCAGAGTCCAGCAGACGATGAAGTAGCGGAGGGACGCAGGTTGGTTTTCTTTCTCCTTCTGGGAACATATTTCCTGATAATGCTACGTGCTAAGCTATCGTTAGCTAAACTAGCCACACACCGTCCGTTAACAGCTAGCTTCTGCTAACACGGTGTTGTGTGTTCACGAGGCTTTCCGTTGACGCTTCTTATTATTAGTGAAGTGGTGCAACGTAACTAAGTGCACTTATTGAACTAACTCGAGGTACTTGGTCTTTACTAAATGTCCTGCCACTTCCTAACTGCAGTACAGTACCTCATGTCTGAGACTAGTCTGTCCTGTCCATCGTGCACACCACCTTACGTCGACTGTTGGGGCCTTATTGGAGGTTATATATAACGTAATACTAATGGTACACGCCAAACTCACTTCAATACTTATTTTTATTCTTAGACTATTTTTCTACTATGTTTTATCGTCTACACACTGTAAAGCACTTTTTGACCCTCTCTGTGAAAAGTGCTGTATACATAAATGGGGCTGGGCGATATGGAGAAAATCAAATGTCCCGATATTTTTCACCAAATACCTCGATATTGATATTGAAACGATATTGTAGTGCTGACTAATGGGGCTTTCACACAATATTTACACAGTGAGATTTTTGATAAATGATTATAAGTAATGTGGATATAATGACTAAGTGGGTAAAGGCAAACAATAGAACGGTTACAACAGTCTGGTAAATTCAGAAAATGACAAAGGCTTTTTCCCTCCAGTCCTCGGGCCTTAGCCTGCTTTGTTCCACTACAATCTAATGTTAGCCTAGTGCTAACCATTAAAGGAGAATTCTGACTAATTGTTATGTTGATCGTGATTGCTATGAATATGCGAGTACTTTTGATTGCAAAAACCCCGACCTGACTCGGTGCAGGCAACACGGAGCAGCTGCAGCTACGTGTACAAACTTCCACTGAGCTAAAACAGCAGTTAACAGGGCAAGTTTTAGAGCCTTTGTGCCTCTTAACAGACACACAATGCAATTAAAATGCCTGTACAACATAAACAGGCCCTTAGGTAACGTCAAGATGCGTTTTCAACTCAGACATTGTTTTAATTCATCTACCCTGTCTTGTTCTTGCCTGGTTAGCTGCTATTGATAAGTGTGTTTAACTAGGCTTTTGTCACTGCCAAGCCTCAATCACACACAAAATGGATGAGCTACAAATACACACGGAGGGGTAGGTGAATTAAAACAATGTCTGAGTTGAAAACCTATCTTGATGTTACATGAGGTAGGACTGAAAGATATTGGGTTTTAGCATTGATGCTAAAAAATATGTGCGCTTGCGCGACAGTAACATCGCAGGATGTTGCGATGTTGACATGTTGACATAATCCTTTTTTTGCTGCGTGATAGAAAAGTAAACCTTCCACTGTTCTTCTTTTACATGATCATTACCGGCCGACCCTTCCCCTTTAGCCCTTGTGTTGTCCTCGGGTCAAATTGACCCGTTTCAAAGTGTTCTATATCAGAAATATGGATTTCTATCAACCAAATTGCCCAAAAATAGCATTCTTCGTGTTTAATTAAGAATTAACTTCATTCAATTTTTTGGGTGTTTTATTTAATCCTACACCAATTGGATTCTTTCTTTTTTTAATGGTTTTAAAACAGTATCCGGACTAAACTTTGACATCTACCCATCTATGATCCATTCAACATCCTCTGATTTTAACTGTTAATATATAATAATATATATATATATATATAT
>NC_045756.1:7188620-7188945 GCF_008692095.1 Etheostoma spectabile
TCATAATTTCTGCCTTTTTAACTAAAAACGTATGTATAATTTGATATAAATGAGATTTGTTGACCATGAATTCCAAGAATGAGTTAAAAACCCATTATTATTTTAAATTTTAATTAAAAAAAAAAAGCACCAAAAGCATGGGAAAAGTGACAAATAAATCAGAAGAAGCGCCAAAAACATTTTTAAAAAATCACAACAAAATGTTCATTTTCAATTTTGACCTGGAAGGACAAGTTCATGGTTAATTGGAAGACAACACAAGGGTTAAGACAGGTAGCCATGTGGGCAACGTGTGTATGTGACGTTAGTCCGACGGGGGTTATTG
>NC_045756.1:7188955-7203416 GCF_008692095.1 Etheostoma spectabile
ATGGGAAGTGAGGCTCTCCGTGTGTAGATAAGCACCGTAGGCAGCAGCTGCTGCTAACACAGTGATGTGCATAGTTTTGATGGGTAGCCAGTGAAGCTACAGCAGTCAGTGTTTTATGTTCGCTTTAAATACAAACTAAATTACATACGACATAATCACAACATCTCCCGGCCATTTTTCCCCCCGCAGAAAGCTGCTACAGGCCAGGCTAATGCTAATATAGTTAGCCTAAAGAAACAAGCAGAAAGCTGCTAAAGCTAATATAGTTAGCCTAAAGAAACATGGAGTCTGTCTGTCCCAACTAACGTTACAGTTCGGAGCGGCGACACTGGAAACATAACACTAAGCTACTACAGAAGCCTGGGTCCGATCTAACGTCATTTTCACAGATTTTATTAGCTGGACCCGCTAGTTGACCACATCCTGACATTTAGAGGAAGCAACATGCTGTGTCATACACGTTAGCCTGGATTGATTATTCTATGAATACAATGGTGTCATGCTAGTTAACCAGCATAATTCTACCTAATTTCCCTCGAAATCACTTCAGAACAGTAATGTTAGTCACAGCACTTACTTCCTCTGGTGTTAAAGCATTACAGTTCAACAAAGAATGGTTAACATTAGAAAATACCTTTTTTTTTCATTTTTTCTTTTATGTAGATGCACTCCCCTACAAAATCACAGCAGTATTGAAGAAAGATTTATTATTTCCAAATAGAGCTTTTTATGTCATCTTTGAAAAATTACTTTGTGTTGGGTCGCCTGCTCCTCATTTGCATTAAGTTGACTGGATTCCATTTTTATGCAAATGAGGAGCCGGGGGACTCAAGTGTTAGGGTTAAGTTACCCCGCTCCTTGATTTCACGTTGTTCATGGAGAAGGAGTACCAAGGAACATTATATTTATATTATGTATATTTATGAATGCACATTATATTTGTCTATTTGATACTGTAACAAACTGACTGCAAACATCTCCAAGCTAAACTCTGTTTCTCTTTCCTTTGCAGAATGACAAAGCCCCAAAAAAAGCCATGCCCCTCCTGTCAGGCCCCAAATTCCCTCGGGAGGATGACATGTGTGGAGTGTGTCTGCCCTCTGCAGTTTAATGAAGGATTACAAAAAAAACAAGCCAAGCTGAACCAGTGTAGCTGGGCATCTACTGTCAAGTCTCACAGAAACTCCAGCAGGAGCATTAAGTCGGCCCAGCTATCAGTGAGTTCTACTGTACTTTCTGGAGTATAAGTCACACTTTTTCATAGTTTGGCTTGATCTACGACTTAAAAGTCAGGTGCGACTTAGAGATCAAAATATATATAGTTCAATATGTTTTTAAACATTAATTCATATTGACTGACATGAACCAAGGAGTTATCATTATAGTCTACAGCAGCGAGAGGGCGCTCTAGGCTTGTGACAACTATATGCTGCTCCTGTACCCCTGAAAAAATTAACTGAAAGACTGAACACAACCAAAATGCCGCAAAAGCGAAAATCCTATTCTGCTGATTACAAACTGCAGGTAGTCAAATATGCAGCCGCACACGGTAATCGAGCAGCAGAAAGAAATTTTGGAGTGAGTGAGAAACTTGTGAGGGACTGGCGAAAAATAGAGGCTGCTCTTTCTGCAATGAAGAAGACAAAAAAAGCTAATCGCGGGCTGAAACCGAGATGGCCAGAGCTGGAGGAACGAGTCCAAAAATGGGTGTTTGAACAACGTGCTGCCGGGAGAGGCGTGTCACTGGTGCAGTTGCGTCTCCAAGCCGTGGTAGTTGCCAAGGAGATGAAATTAAAGGACTTTGCAGGCGGGCCTTCTTGGTGTCAGCGCTTCCTGCAACGCAACCACCTCTTTATCAGAGAACGGACGTGTCCGAAACCGGCAGCAGACGTCCAAGCCAAGGTCGACAGTTTTCATGAGTTCGTTGGAAAGCAGGTAACTGAACACAACCTGTCACCGGATCATACTAACACATCAACATGGACGAGGTCCCCCTCACGTTTCACATCCATGAAGTGTCGCAGAGAAAGGGCAGAAAAGTGTGAATAGGGGATTTTTTTTTTATAAATGCAACTTATAGTCCAGAAAATACAATAATCACTCTAATTCAAAAGGGGGTTTGGCCTCTCAGACTATACATAATGATCTTATTTCTCAATCAGTCTTGCTTTTAGTGAATGTGAAAGACCACCAGTAGGGTTGTAACAAACCACAAAGTTTTATCATCAATCAGTTTGTCTGTTACACTGTAACGTTATCACGTCATGTATGAAATATCAAAATATTGTGACCGAAGGCCCAAAGCTTAGCTTGCAAAAAGGAAGTTAACATTTCCTGTGCCAATAGGCCTCAAATTTACATGGCTAAACTCCTGTTATGCTAATGCGTCAAGCCCAGAGATGTATAGTAACGAAGTAGAACTACATATTTTCAATGAGTTTAGTACTTTTTTAGGTGCTGCATCGTTACTCGTTAATTCTTAAAGCGGTAGACAGCTCTGTCACCAGGTTTGATGAAGCTGGCTCATCAGCCAATCAAGTTGTTTCATAAGAAGACCGCGCCTGCTCCCGTTCTGCCTGTTGCTCTGCCGCCGGCCTGTATTGAGAACACTTGAGCTTTTTTTAAGTTTGTTTCGAGATGGAAGACCTAGAAATGACACCTTCAACTTTGAGCGATCGTAGCGGTGAGGGTGAGGAAGGAGACCACCCCTGGCCATACTTAAAGTTCATGTTTTCATTTGTCGGAGTGCCTCCCGAAAGATTGAGCTATTAGTAAGCGCTAGCTAACTAGCTACCCGTGGTTCATGACATGCCGCGGTGTTTTACATTCCTGTCCTCGTACTGCTGCTACAGCCAAAGGAATTGTGAGTGTCCATTTTGGCTAGACATTTGAAATAATATAAACAATATGATATGATATATTCAAACTTTTAAATGCTTTCTTTAATAACTACATTCAATCTTTTTATTTATATAGCGCCAAATCACAACAACAGTTATCTCATTGCGCTTTTCATAAAAGAGCAGGTCTAGACCGTACTCTGTGATGTTATTTACAGAAACCCAACAAAATAACACAATACTTTTACTTTCAGTACTTGAGTAGTACATTTTAAAATAAACTACTTGCAGTACTTAAGTACAAAAAATTCTGAATACTTTAGTACTTCCACTTAAGTGTGGTGCTTAAAGAGCACTTCAACTTCTACTCAAGACTTCTACTTTTACTGTAGTCTGGGTCTCTAGTACTTTATACATGTCTGGTCAAGCCAAGGTTTGAATAATAATCATATAGTAAATAATAGTAAATGCATTAATCTTCCTTCACTGGTTTCTTGCAGGTTTTTAAACTCAATGCCCTTGGCTGCTGCCCGATTCTTTTCTTTGGACGTCGGGGCCGCAACGGGGAGGTTTCCGGGGACATAGTCCACCACATCGCTCTGACTGATGGTGATGTCCAGGATACAGTGAAGGAAATGAGGAGACTCTATGAGCACCTCCTGAAAAGTAAGACCACCCTTCTTAAGATAAACACAGGGCTTAAAGTACTCAGGCCTGGTGCCAGATTTCTGGGGTATGGCTATTTTAGAAAAATACCAATAAATAAAACAAACAAATCCACACTGGATTTGTTTTTGATCCGCTAGGTTTAACCAATCATCAAACTTCCACCTACCAATGAAACAAGTTCTAGCCAATCACATGCACCGTAGGGCAGGTCCTTGCCGAAAAGCGAGAGTGCAGCGTGTGGTCACCGTGGTAACGCGGCAAGCGGCAACTTTAGTTGAGAAAGAAGTTAAAAACAAATGTCGCTGGGCGTGAATAGTGGACAAGGGAGGAGACGGGAAGCACCCGGCTGCAGCGTCTGTTCAAGGAAGATACCAGACACTCTATATTAATAATTCATTATCAAATGACGTCTGGCTATATGAAAAGCTAAACAAGCAACGTTTTTAAATGTACATGAAGCATATAATGTCAACATGGACAAAATCACGAAGGTACTAATTCCCTTTTTTTTGATGATGACCTGTCCAAAGTAATACCACATCTAGAAAGTTTTGTTTTCACAATGATTCAGTGTAGGATTGATCTTATTGCAGTATGTAAATCTACATTGACTCTTATTTAATATATGGTCAGAAGAAGTAAAAATTGTCTCCAAAACTTTTTACTTCTTAAAATAATGACTTTTATTATTATTGCATGTAAGAAGGACTTTAACTACTGTATTTTGCCAGTCAAATTAGCTTTAATGAGGCCATATTGAAACATTACACTGTAGAACCCCCCCCCTTCCAAAAAATATTTCAGGCTCAAGATTTATTTTCACTTGCCCTGTAAACTAAACTCAAAAAACTAAACTCATCCATCCCCGCAACTTATTAAATCAAATAATCAGTCAATTATTACACTGGAACTTGTATTCTTGTATTTGTATATTAGGGCGCTTTAACAACTCTGGTGCACACCAAAAGCAAACCAAACAAGCGTACCAAGACTTGCTTGATAAGGTGGTCTTGGTACGCTTTCAATCAAGCTCTGGTGGGAATGTAATCCTTACTCAAACCGGCCTAGCCATACATACTCCGCAACTCTGAGCCAATGTCTCCTGTTGTCAGGTGTGTTTGTCTGTCACTTGCATCTCCGGGGTCAAACCAGCTGCCGCTACATTTGAAGACAGACGCCGGCAGAGCAAAGTAATCCAGAACACAAGACCTTCTTCCAGTATTTACTTACTTGCTCCTTCCCCCAGACACATCCAGCCAATAAGAGGAGTGGACGTTCTTGCGTGATTTGTAATGACGCATTTTGGTACGCTTGGTGTGAAACCAAACCAAACCGAGGGCAAATCGCTTCAAATCCACGTCCTTATTCTATTTTAGCTTGTTTAATTATAAATTAAGTTACATGTCATTTAGTTGACACTTTTAAAATTGCTATAGATGTCAGAGTATGCACGCCTCTGGAGCCACTATGGGTGAAGTGTCTTGCTCAGGGACACATTGGCTGATGTATCGCAGTGGGAATTGAACCCAGATCTCCCACCCCAAAGGCATGTGTCATATCCACTGTTTCATCACCATCCATTGTCACGACCGTTTTTATTTACTCTTTAATATTTTATGTAAAGCACTTTGAATTGCATTGTTGCTGTCAACATGGCACCGTTTGATTAACTTGAGTCCGTCCTCTGTAGTACCAACGTCATTTGGTTATGGATGAAACACGGCATGACAACTTCTTTGGTTTTCTCAACGGGAATTCCGATGTTTTGAGAAGAAAATGTCTCTCACTAAATTGGAGATAATGCAGATAGTGCAGATAAACTGAAGCTGTTCCACCAAGTCATCTATGCTTTTACCAGAGACAATCCAAAGGTTTTTTAACTTTGACAAGAGAGAACCGATAACTTCAAATAACAAATAACAATCAGTAATTTTTATAGGCAAGAATCCCTTTATATAACTGCTACATTTACAAGGCCCTTGAATTATTTAGTAGTGTATTCATTGCAAACAATTACCACATAACAATAACAAATAATTGATTATTTACATATTTAAAAAAAGAAATCGGCCAACCACCGCCCGATTCAACTTTTGGAAAAAAATGTACCCGACGTCACCCTGTGGTGGACAATCACGTAACGCGAGTTCAGATTCGTCAGTCGTATTGCGGCGTGATAGTTCGGTAACGTAACCAGATCGACATCACTAAAAAGCATAAAATACAAGCATTGAGCCGCTCAGGAGTTTAACAATAGGTGACTGTGTCCTGTAACAACAAAGCGGTGGTTACTTCCACTCTTGCTTTGTCTCCTCCTGCCTTCGCTTGCGGTCAACAGTTTGACATGTTGAGGAAAAAAATCAAATAAATGCTCTTTAAGATTCACATGGATGGCTGCTTATCTGTGTTTCAGGTTTACCTATGGATGTCCAGCAAGTGATTGCTGGTGAAGAACATCAGCAGGAGTCAAGTTCCGGTCTGGAACAGGAGGACCCAGAGCCCCCGCACATTAAAGAGGAACAGGAAGAACTCAAGGCCAGTGAGGATAAAGTGCAGCTTCAAGGGCTGGAGGAGGTTGATATCACCAAGCTCCTATTCACTCCTTCCCCTGTGGGTGAAGAACATGAGCAAGAGTGGAGCTCCAGTCCAGACCAGGATGACACAAAGCCTCCCCACATTAAAGAGGAACAGGAGGAACTCCAAGCCAGTCAGGGTGAAGTGCAGCTTCAAGGGCTGGAGGAGGTTGATATCACCAAGTTCCTATTCACTCCTGCCCCTGTGAAGAGTGAAGATGAAGAAGAGAAACCTCAGTTCTCACAGCTTCATCACAGACTAACTGAAGAGATCAAAACAGAAGCTGATGAAGAGGACTGTGGAGGACCAGAACCAGCCACAAACTCGGATCCAGATTGGAATTCTGATGATGAGACTGGAGATTCTTCTGAACCTGAGACAGATGACAGTAATGATTGGAAGGAGACCAGAGAACCTCAGTCAGGTTTAAACTCTCTGAATGATAATGAAGTCTATGGCAGTGATCTGAGACGTAGTACTGGTGAGAGAGAGTGTGGAAAAAGATTTGGCGCCAGTGGACATCTGAGATCTCATGCAGGAGAGAAACCATTTAGCTGCTCCGTCTGTAAGAAAGCTTTTTCAGACAATGGAGATTTACAGAAACACATGATATTACACACAGGTGAGAAACCATTTAGCTGCTCAGTATGTGAGAAAGCTTTTAGAATTATTGGACATTTAAAGACACACATGAAAATCCACACAGGAGACAAGCCATTTAGCTGCTCAGTCTGTAAAAAAGATTTTAGAGTGAGTCGAAGTTTACAGAAACACATGAGAATCCACACAGGAGAGAAACCATTTAGCTGTTCCGTCTGTAAGAAAGCGTTTATAAAAACTGGACTTTTACGTAGACATATGAGAGTTCACACAGGTGAGAAACCATTTAGCTGCTCTGTCTGTAGTAGAGCTTTTTCAGAGAATGGAGGTTTACAGAAACACATGAGATTACACACAGGAGAGAGACCATTTAGCTGCTCCGTATGTGAGAAAGCTTTTACAGAGAGTGGAAGTTTACATAAACACATGAAAACACACACAGGAGAGAAACCATTCAGCTGTTCCGTCTGTAAACGGGCTTTTACAGACAGCGGTAATCTTAATAAACACATGAGAACCCACACTGGAGAGAAACCATTTAGCTGCTCAGTCTGTAAGAAAGACTTTAGAAGTAGTGGACATTTAAAGACCCACTTGAGAATCCACTCAGGAGAGAGGCCATATATTTGCTCAGTCTGTAAAAAAGATTTTAGAGTGAGTGGAAGTTTAAAGAAACACATGAGAATCCACACAGGAGAGAAACCATTCAGCTGCTCAGTCTGTAAGAAAGCCTTCACAGAAAGTGGAAATTTAAACATACACATGAGAATTCACACGAGAAAGAAACCATTTGGCCAAGGAGAGCGAATAACCTCAGTCAGGTTGAAACCCCCTGAAAGTAAATGATTAAAAAGGGATATGAGATTCAACACCTCCACCTTCCAAGTCAAAAATCCAATACACTATCAAGAAATTGATCTGATTGTGAATTTAATGCAACTGTTGAATCACAAGGATTAACTTGTTAATTTTGGAAACATAAAGTCTACTTGTTTTCAAAATAGAACAAACAGCCAATGGATTTGACCCGATCTCTCTCCTAAATGGAAGTTGTTCTGTAGTCACAAGGAACACCCACCCAACTCAGTCTCCCAGCAGACTCCCCAGTCTTCCTGACTAAGTTTGAAGGGCTGTGACATCATCATCTCTCTAAGGGCAACAGCGGCTGCTGTTCTTGGCTGCACTCCAGATAGTTTTCTCTAGCAGATGTCCCAGTAAACCAGTTATCACTGATTTGGACAAAGGCTACCAGTTAACCTTAAACTACTGAAGAACAAAAGCAGTTAGCACCATGTTAACTACCAGGACTGAAGCTTCACTCAGCCTGCAGAGTTGGGATGCAGAGACTGCATCGCTTGACTTTGTTCTCCCAGCCAACAATAGGATTTCATCATGTGGTAATGGGACCAACTAGGCTAGCATTAGCATAGTGACAGCAACTAAGCAAAGTTGTTAACTGTTTAGCTTTTTTTAATGTTCATGTATAGATTTGATTTATTGGCATCTAGACCAACTGGATATTTTTGTTATGTTCGTTTAGTCGAGTTATTGGACGGCCAAACTGCTAAGTTGTTAGTTCAGGCTTTGACACTGAGTCTAGCATGTAAACATCCTTCTTTCTAACCATGTTACTTATCGAACACAGATGGACATCTACACACACATTAACAGTAGGCAAACCTTTGATTTGAATCTGACATAGAAAAGTTTAAAGATTAAAATTTCTTTGAGTGATTCTTATGTATGTGAAATATATGCGTGTCTTTGATATATTTGTATAAGCTACTGGATGTCTTAAATTTCCCTTGGGCTTAATAGAATATCTATCTAGCTATCTAAAATGCTGTGAGGAGCCCCAAGTCTGCCTTTATTGGTTCTCTGTTCAGTCCAACCAATGTGGCCTTAACAAAAAAGCTGCCATCTTTCATTTGGCCGTCCTGTTTGAAGTACATGTGCTTGTTCTCATGTCGCTTGGAGGGGAAAGACACCAGAGCTGCGTCTCATGGTCCTTATTTGACAACTCCTCGGCTTAACCAAAAGTTCTGTCCCTGCTCGATGAAGGCCGTTTCAAAGCTCTTATTTGTGCCCCAAGGAACAAGGATGCACATCACAAAGGGATCTTTGAGGACCCTTAGGCGAGGATCCAGGAAAGCAGCTGAAGGAGTCGCTAACTCCGCCCAAACAGCTGATGATTTCCTTGCGTCTCTCCCGTGCCGCCTCAGTGCGAGGGACTAAGACGCGAGGAAAGAAGTGGAGGACTCGAGGAGGCAATTCAAGGGCTATGGGATACACCTGAGGAGTGAGGAAACAAGCAAATGTGTTTTAGAGGGACGAGACGTCCTTTCCTCTGATGTGTCTTAGCAACCTTATAGCTGCACGGCTTCCAGGAAGGCTGCCCGCGTGTTTCCTCGGTCCCAAATAAGAGCTTTGAGATGGGGGAGCTATCAAATAATCAGCTGTAGATGCAGCCGTGCTCAGTTCAGGTAAACTATCTCATCTATGTAAAAAAAAAAAAAAAATGCATTCTTTACTCCTTTTTAGCTTAAGTCTTTTTAGTTGTGAGATTTTGTTTGTTTTACTTTTGTGCTTTTCATTTTGTGAATAAATGTTGGTTTTTTTGAAAACACGTCTATGCAACTTTGTAAAAAAGAAAATGTCGCTGCCCTCTTCTGTGACATTAAGTCCGAAATCTTTCAACATTTGCTAGTTATTGGTATGTTCAATTTGAAAACTAGTTGAGTATATTTCTGGATCTTTCCAAAAGGTGACTTCATGTACATTTAAGGGATTGTTTGGAGTAATTTCACCCTAGGGTCCTAAATAAAAGACTTTATAAAAATGAATTCTCCATCAGGTCCTTTGCGCCACGACCTCAAACCAAACAACCCCCCAAAAGCTTTTTTTCACCTTGGTCATACAATGGGCGAGTTAGTGTTATCAGCTGAATAGCTTAGTGCAGGCACTTTTAATGTATTTAATGATTAAATAAGGTACTGTCTCCAAATTTACCTCTATTATAACTTGTCTCACTATGTTTCAAGGGTTTGCTTTTCTAATATTTAGTTGCATAACCGGGCTTCTAGCTGATAGCTTTGCTTCTTTGATTTTCCTGGAGCTGATCATTGGTTGAGCCTTAGCCCTATTTGTCTATTCTTCCATCCATTCCAATGGTAATTGACTGTTTTCCCCACGTTGTTTAGGCTTTGGATGCCATTTCACGGCATTTGAAATCATTTTGGCTGAGCAGCCTATAATATTCTGCCCTTTGTTTTCCCCTTTCCAATCAACGTTTTAATCTGAAAGAATATATGTTAATGGTAAGTAGTTTTATCTATTTGTTTATGACGTTGTGCAATATACTCATTTTATTCTATTTATGGTTGTGTGTATGTTATGTGTTGGATAAATGGTGCTGTAGATATTTAGATCAATCAACCAACTTTGATCAGAATCTGTTTTATCAAAAATATTCAAATGTATGTACACTGTTAAAAAAAGTTGTTTTTTAATGTTTTCTCTTCTGGGGAAAACCAAACAGTTTTAAACCACAGAATAAGGAGCAAACAATTAGAATGAAGTAACTGGCCTTTAATAATAAACATGTGCCTGCCTCTATGGGAGTTTAACATAGGGGGGTGTATACTTATACCCCTGTATTTTAAAGAAGCACTTTTATTTATTAACAATACATTATTCATTCACAAATAAAATTGGTGTCCTTTAAGGTTGGATTTTACCTCATTTTTTAATTAAGGCATTAAGATAAATTTCCAAAACATGATTTTTTTTATTCCTATTTTTAGTCACCTTAAGCATGGGCATGTAAACTTATGAGCACCACTGTATTTTCAGCCACATGGACATTGTCATCGAGCATTTCAGATACTGCCATTTTCACAAAGGTAAGACTTGTTTAATTATCGTATTTTACAATGAGTTGCTGTAACAGTTCAGTCGAACATTGTTTTGCATTGCTGCCAGTTACCCGACAGTCCAACTTTACTGGCTGAAAGGTGAAATAAAGAAACAGTATGTTAACCTAACTTAACGTTTCAGTGATTCGGCCTAATGTTTATGCATGGCAATGAATGACTGAAAAAGTAGACGGTTAACACAATTTCAAGTGACTTTTCCAAATATAACCTTTATACGGCCTTTGAGATACAGCTAACGTGATCTACTTCTGCCAATTTTCCTGGCATCGGCCTGCGCCTCCACCTCTCCTCCACCGTAACGAGATAACTAGATGAGCTAATGTTGGCTAGTCTGTTACGGTGTATGCAAGGTTCAGATCCTCGTGGTTACACATTTTCACTTTGTTGCTTGTGTGTTTAATATGTTCCTGACAAAAAAGTGCATTATAATTTTCCAAAACCTCAGTGACTATGTTTGAATAATGCTAAGCTTTCTTCATATATGGATAAAACATGTGGAAACCTTTGTTTGTTTAGGTACTCCTTAAATTAAATTTAGTTCATTTATTCAACACTTTTTAATCAAAGTTGTAGAATCTATTCAATTATATTATGTGTCACTTTGTTGCCATAATCTTTTTAAGTAAACATTGGTCACATTTTTATTACAACTCATGCCCCTGGCAGACTGCTTACAACTTGTTCTGTGTGTCTTTATTCCACTTTGTTGGTTATGAAATGGTGGGCGGGATTATGCCAAGACTGGCCAATCAAAATCTACATGTCCTTATGAGTGTTAGCTGGACTTACTGTCAAACTCACATCCAGTTTTCATGCTTCATAGAAAGGCTGCGATAATACATACACATAAGACATATCGAGGAGCATGGACCGGGGTAAGATGAAAAAACTCTTTGGTCCTACTCATATGGGCCTACAGTTTGGGTTTTTGACTACATTAGCATGGCATGATCTAGACAAATGGCTATGGACAAAGACGGACAATGTTGATTGGGATTGGAATCCAGGTTTACGTTAACAATAACTCTATGCTTTGACTTTGCTTGTTATCCCTTGCAGGAACAATGTATAACATTGATTTGTCCCTTGAGAATTGTGACATTGACATTTTGGACAACGGAAGGACCATCAAAGACGTCATAGACAGTAAAATAAAAGAGCTCGGCTCAGTGGTAAGTATCCGGGACATCGTGTCCCTAAATCTTTCTGAAGTATGAATTTCTGTGTGTAAAAGTAATGTTGGATAGTCAAGATTCTTTTCACTTCATAATGTGAACTTTGTTCATTTAGGACAATGAAGAGCCGTTCTATGTGGCAGATCTAGACAGCGTGTACAAGAGGCACCTCCGATGGCTCACCAACCTACCTCGAGTCAAGCCTTTCTATGCGGTGAAGTGCAACAACACAGCGGTAGTTTTGAGGATGATGCGTGCTCTGGACACAGGCTTGGATTGTGCTAGCAAGGTACCGATGAAGAATTTAAAAAATCAAATAACTCGCTGTCTTGTTTTCTTTGTTATGGAGAGAGGTTGTATCCTTCTCACTGTCAAACACAGGCCGAGATCCAGATGGCCCTGTCCCTCGGAGCGACACCCGATAAAATAATTTACGCGCATACAACCAAACCAATGTCGCACATCAAATACGCCTGTGCTCATGGAGTAGACGTGATGACTTTTGATAGTGAGGATGAACTCCTGAAAATGTCTCTCTGTCACCCCAAAGCCAAGTAGGTGAACAACAACTGATAATTTTGCTTTCTACGTAGAGTGTAAAGCTACTGTCCAAGTTAATAGGATAATTGTCCAGCTTGTATTTACTTTCACAAAAATGCTTGTTTTGCTGCTGACAGACTCAGATTAAGTGTCTGACAACATTATGGAAAGGATCCCTTCTGAGAAAGAAAGGTCTTTAAAAACTCTTTGAGACCTTTCTGTTTACCCCACCAGACTCCATTTAAAAAAACAGAACTTTTAGCGTGTATAGAACCAACATATTTTTACATGTAAATCGGTAAACTGTGTGTTTTTATTTCAACCACAACTGAAGTAGTGATTTTTGGAAAAATGGAAAGATGACCCAAAATGGCTTATAACAGTTATATTTTGTTGCTCTTGACTTTGAATGAAGTGTGTTATACAATGCTAAAATTACTGTTTATTTACATGGAGTCTGGTGGCGTAAGGGAACGCAATTTTGCGGATGTTTTTATGTCATGGAAGTTTCTTGTTACGTCTTGTATCCTTCTTCCCCTAGAGAAGAAAAATACCTAATCTTAGTGTAACCATTAATCTTCCCAGGCAGACGAGTTGGAGTTGTTACGTCTTTTTGAATCTGCCCTTTGTGTGTCAAAGTTCTCTACTGGTTGTTATGTCTTAGCTGGAAAAGAACTTGTCTTTGGAAAGGCTATGGTCTCGACCTGGGACCCGGGACCGGTTATGATAAACCTAGCTCTGTCAGACTTTGTGGCATTTGTCCTTGGAGGAAAGACTCAAAGACAAACAGTTGTCTTCTACCTTCAGGGAGGACACACAAAGACAGATTCAAATGTCATACACCCTGCAAAGCATTGTGAATAATTAACAGAAAGGTCGGCCTTCTCAGAAATCCTTACCAAATTGTTGTCAGTCACTTAGAATATTAATCTGAGTCTGTCAGCGGCAAAACAAGCACTTTTGTGAAGGTAAATACAAGCTGGACAATTGTCCTATTAACTTACATTGTAGCTTGTTTCTCCACTGCCGACAGCAGCCATCTTCCTTAATACTGGGCCATTGTCAAAGATTGTTGTTCCCAAAAATAAGTTTCCATTTAAGAAGATTGATTAAGTTTTTGGATTCCTTTCTAGACTGGTACTCCGCATCACAGTGGATGACTCTAAATCGCTGATACAACTCAGTTCCAAGTTCGGAGCCCAACTGGCGTCAGTCGGCAAGCTGCTGGAACGCGCTGGAGAGCTGGGCTCCGAGATCATCGGGCTCAGCTTTCACGTAGGCAGCGGGTGCACCGGAGGCTCTGTGTTCAAACAGGCCATCGCAGATGCCCGACACGTCTTTGACATGGCGGTAAGTCAGCGTAACAGCAATTCTTGCAGAACACAAGAACTGACGTGTAATTATTTGTCTAAATTTATGTTGTCGATGATTCGCAGTTGTCACAAACCTGTGTCATTGTTTTGATACTGCCACTTTAGAAGTTTCAAATACTGCACACATGACTGTAAATGATGTAACTAAGGGTATTTATGAAATGGACCGGCGGAGGAAAACAGGGATGGGTCATGTCTTTTTATTCTTTGTCGACTGGAGGGTCATCCAACTTTAGCATTCATGAAAACAGCAAAATGTCAAAGTGCCTCTGAGTCTCTGCCCCCCCCCCCATCGCTGGCAGATGGGTCCCTCCCTGTTAAGTCAGCCAGAGACCGTGTGATTTCCATCGTGTTGTAACTAAGACATCTGCTGAAAACTAATAATTGTATCCATTAGTATGATGTCTGTACTGTTTAGTTAAAAAAAACTGAAAACACCAACATACAAAAAATATAGCAGACCAGCTTTTATTCTGAAAAGTTGAACCAGATGTTAACAAAAATGTAGTCATGTCAAGTAATGTATGTCAAGAATTTTTTTCCCAATCATTTTGGAGGGTTATAGAAAAATGTATTACATGGCTTGTCTTTTTTGACTGAAGGCCCCAAAACGCCTCCGGTAGCCCCTCGCATAAAAAACAAGCCGTCCCTAAGTAGACTACAAGGACTGTATTAAAGTACACATTAGTATTTTATACATGTGATGCATATGTTCTTTTTACTCCACTACATTTGGCTGAAAGGTTTTCAAGCCC
>NC_045756.1:7203426-7205772 GCF_008692095.1 Etheostoma spectabile
CTTTTTACTCCACTACATTTGGCTGAAAGGTTTTCAAGCCCTTAGTGTCTAGTGAAAGTCACATATCTCCAAATGAATTACTATACATATGTCACCATGACACATCCCCAGTTCATTACTTACATTACTACAAATATTTTTGTATTACAAGTTTTCTGACACTTAGCTCTAAGCAAAGTCACGCAAACATCTCCTCCCTATCTGCCAGCTGCCTGTCCCCAGAGCATACTGAAAAAAACAGCTGTTTGTCACTTTTCTTAGACGTTTTCAACACTACCTAACACTAACTTATTGACTTTAGTTTTACAGTTATTTTTTAAATTTATGGTCAATGAAACTCATTTATAGGATCTTTGAAAAGCCTCTTGGATCAGCTTCTTGGAACGCTACAAACATATGATGATCTTAAAGAATATGGTGCATTGCTGTGAATTAAACTACCCAACAGGATTTAAAAAAAGTTAAAATGAGCAGAATCCTAACCATTTCCAGCAGGAAAATGCAACATACATATTAATTCACATTAAGAATATTAATCCAGAAACATCTGACTAACGGGGAACATTTTACTCCACAATGAGTACTGTAACCGTGTCAATCCTGCTTATAATACTTTACTCTAGTACGTTTTTTAATGCAGGACTTTTACTTTTAGTGAGGTAGTGTCACAGTGTTTTACTTAAAAACAGTTTTTATTGATCTTTTTTTCAGAATTTGCTCGGATTCCAGATGAGACTCTTGGACATTGGTGGAGGATTCTCTGCGATCGGGGACTTTAAAGAGAAATTTGAAGAGGTAAAATTTAAAAAATTTAAATATTCACGGGTTTTCTCCAATCTAGCAAGAAAGGTGGATTGGATGGTTGGATGGATGGATAGATAGATAGAGAGAGATAGATATAGATCGATAGATATATTTAAATATATTTAGATAGATAGATAGATAAAGATTGATATAGATTACTATAGCGATACAGTAGATAGATATAGAAATAGATAGATATAGAGATAGAGATAGATAGATATATATATAGATAGATAGATAGATAGATAGGATAGAAGAGGAGAGAGAGAGAGAGAAAGCAATAGATATATTAAAATATTTAGATGATAGATAAAGATGATATAGATTAAGATCGAGATACAGTAGATAGATATAGAAATAGATAGATATAGAGATAGAGATATATATAAATAGATGATAGATAGAGAGAGAGAGAGAGAGAGAGAGGGAGAGAGATAATAGATATATTTAAATATATTTAGATATAGATAAAGATATAGATTACTATAAGAGATACAGTAGATAGATAGAAATAGTAGATTAGAGATAGATTATAATATATAGATAGATAGAGAGAGAGAGAGAGAGGAGGGAGAGATCAATAGAATATTTAAATATATTTAGATAGATAGTAAAGATGATATAGATTACTATAGAGATACAGTAGATAGATATAGAAAGAGATAGATATGAGATAGAGAGAGATAGATAGATAGATGATAGATAGATAGTATAGATAGATAGATAGATGATAGTAGATAGTAGATAGAGAAAAAAATAGAGAAATAGATAGATTTAGCCTAGGAAATATTAATTTTAAAATGAACTAGTTACAAAGTTGTTAAGATAAATAGCTCTCATTTTGAGTACTTTGATATATTAACATGTGTTCAACAGAAGGGAACTGTATTTAAATTAGTTTGAGTGCTGTACAGTACAAATTGTAAAAAAACCATTGAAATGCATTCATCCAGTAGGTGCCAGAGTGAAAAATATCCAGCTGTTGCAGTGTGAATGGTCCTTGATTTATTGAGTTTCCATAACCCCCCCCCCCAAACATAAAACATGTAGTTTTTTATAAAACCTAACCTGCAGATATTAATAAACTAGACTCGTCCCTGCTCTGTTTTATCGGCATTTCTTTAACCCTCATGTTGTCCTTTGGTCAAATTTGACCCATTTTCAGTTATTTATTTATTAGTTGGCACAAAACTTGGGACGTCGGATGAATATCTTAACAGTAAAAATATCAAAACAATCAAATATATATCAATAAATCAACCCTTTTGTTGATGCTTTATATCAATGTTTTTAACTTTGTCTTACGTTTCTGTCCGTTTTTCAACACTTGATGCTTTTTTTCAATGTTTGTCATTTTTTGAGGTTTTCAACACTACGTAACACTAACTTATTGACTTTAGTTCAGTTATTTTTGGATTTCATACTCAATAAACTTCTTTTATAGTAAATTATAGCTAATGTTTGAGTTAGAAAAGCAGAAATTAGGAATTATTTAAAATTGAATTTAAGGAAAGTATGTTAATGGATAATCACAGACTGGAA
>NC_045756.1:7205782-7205859 GCF_008692095.1 Etheostoma spectabile
TTTACTCAATACTATTTCAAAAACACTTGTTATGCTTGTTACACAAATGCTATAAAATTGAATAAGACGCCCCAAAA
>NC_045756.1:7205869-7231352 GCF_008692095.1 Etheostoma spectabile
TAGAGACTTGTACTTGCCAAAGAGCGTTGGGTGGAATCAATCAAGTCATTTTGGGGAATTAAAAAGAATATTGATATAGTAAAACGGGTCAATTTGACCTGAGGACAACATGAGGGTTAGATACAGCATATATTATAAGCTTGATTATGAGTCTGCCTTCTCATTGGCTACCTCGAATTTGGGAGAACAAGAAAAACGGTGGACATCCAGGGCATTTTTGACACCGTCAGCGGACTTCAATCATGCCGCTTTTCTCACAAGGAACGAATTAAATCGCTCCTCTCTGCTTTCATTCCAGCTCCCTGTGGAACCCCAGCTTAATACCGGTGAAATATGCAATTCACCCACTGTAGTTTTCCCTCCTGACTGCGTTTCTCACCACACTGCAGGGTAAGGACTGAGAAGCAATTGCAAAAAGAAAAAGCAACAATGGGCTCAAACTGATGCTGGGTGACTCTGCTGTAAAAGCTTTAAAAACAGTCTAAAAACACCAAAATACTCTGTTTCCCAAAGACATGGTGTCTGACTTGACCCCAAAAAATCCACGCTGTCATAGCACCACCCAACTGTGAAGAAATGATTCTGCATAGAGGGTACATGATGTTGTAAAGCAACAGGCTGAATTGCCGAAACTGGACTTTAAGGAACTGCTGAGCACCGTCAGCTCTCTAAACGCAATGTGTTTATCCGTGGCCCTCTACCGTCAGTCAGAAGAGGAGGGTAGACGAGAGATTCAGCCGACTTGTTGGCACTAAACAAAGGCTTTCAACTGAACGTACTCCACTCGCGGCGTTCATTGAAAATTTAAACATTTTTGGGAGATCAAGACATCTTTTTAAAGCAGATAGACTTCCCGTCACAAGACCGGAGTACAGTGTCACCTCTAACTTGCTTTACTTTCTGCGATAAACACATCTGCCAAGGACACGAGAACGACGAATCAAAACAAAAGGAAGGACACAAACAACGTGTGGCCGTGATCAACCACCAGCCCCCACCTGAGCAAGATTTGACCTGGGACACCACAGACAGAGATTACAAAACCTAACTCTCGTTTCACGTCCCGCACCCCTCAAACACTCTTACCAACCGGAATCCTTTGAGGAGCATCGCTGTCTCCACCACCCTTCCCCTTTTCCCCTACCACCATGTGGAGTATCACTGACACAGGAATCAAATGGGTAGATGATGGAACCAAATTTCACCCTTCCTTCCCCCATATCTCAACACTGGCAAAATTAAAACGCCTGGGTTAACCGGTTAATAGAAAACGCCGGGCTCCTCTGCAGGAGGTAACAAATCTTCCACTCAGACTGATAAAGACGCTTGTGTGCAAAATCCAGAAGCATGACGGATTGTTGCCGGCCTTGGTCCAGGCTAGAGACACTGCATGGACTTTTTCAAGACATGCCGGGCCTTCTGTGGATTCAACTCTTCATCAATTTTATGTTGTGTAGGTACTAGGAAAAGAATGGTGAAAACACTTAACGGAAAACTTAGCAAATTTAGCATCCAGTCCGCGTCAGCTAAAGGTTCCAAAAAAATGAAAACACCACAACACTGCGTTACTAAACGTCAGGTCGTGGCAGGAAAATCCTTTTTAATCAATGATTGATTATCAAACAATCTAGATTTTATGTTTTTAACTGGAAACATGGTTTAGACCATAACAAACAGCGTGCGTTTCGCATCGAGTCAGGCTCCCCCTAACTCAGTTTTATGAGTGAGAAGAGAGTGACAAGAAAGGAGTGGAGTGCCATTTTGCCTAATGACTCATTCACTGTACGCAAATATGTTAGCGAAATGTGCTTCTTTGGGAATAGGTGTTGCTATGCAATTACGATCGTCCTCAAGCGATGTTTCTAAATATCTACAGGCAACCTAACTATTGTGCAACCTCATTGATGAATTCCTGAACTGCTGTCTATAACTTTAGAACTTTGATTGGTAATCATTGCGGGTGATTTTAACATCATGGTGACAACCCCCAGGACAGGGGGACCAAAGAAATGGTTGGTGTTTTTGGAAACCTATGGACTGGGACTCAGCCTGTGACGGAGCCCACGCACAATAAGGGACCACACTTGACTTGATTGTTCTCAAATGGTTCTGAACATTGACAAGGTTGTGGGACTGACGTTGCTCTCTTGATATTCCTGTGGTTCTTAACGGCAATATCTCTGTGCCCAAAAGTGTCCAAACACAGATTATCAGAAAACTGTATATCACGAAAAACACAAGTGAAACATTTCTTCAGCTTTTCTCCTCCACACCGCCGCCTGGGCTCTCAGGCAGTGAGCTGTAGACAATTTTAACTGTAAAATTACAAGTTTATTGATGCCATGGCTCCCCTAAGTTCAAGTTGTCATTGGGGTTAGAAAAGATCTCATGGAGAAATGTCGTATGGTCGAGACACAGAAAAAAGAGGCGTGTAGGAAACTGAACGAAAGGTGGCGAAAAACAAATTCCTGGTGCGTTTTTAAGTAAAACATTGAAAAAGTAGTCTTAAACAACTCAAACCATGCTTGTCACGAAGCACAGTTTGGATACTTGCCGTCGGGTTTCCGACCACACCCAGCCTGAAACGGCTCTTGTCAAAATCTTTATGACATCCACTTAACATGATCGTGGCAAAATTTTAATCTAGTTACTTGATCTCAGTGCGAATTTTTTGACACGGTCGCCATGGCATAATTACTAGACGATTGGAAAAACTGGGTAGGACTTTATGGCTTAGTACTAAACTGGTTTGAATCCTACCGAAAGAATAGGGATAATTACTTTGTGCAATAGGTAATTATGCATTGAGCGTACAATATGACGTGCGGGGTCCGCAAGGCTCCAATCTGGGCCTCTTCTGTTAACATCTACAGCTTCCCTGGCTCAGATTATGGAAGAAAAACAAAAGAAGTACCATAGTTATGCGGATGCCACACAACTTTAAATCACTATCGCAGGGGATTATAGTCAAATAAAAAACTGGACTAACTGCATCAACCAAAGTAACGGACTGGAATGTGCCGAAACTTTCTGAAATAAATGAGGAAAAAAAATGGTAGTGTTTTTGGAAAAAGAAGAGGAACGATAAAAGGTCTCGGCTCAGCTTCAAAAAAAACAATGTTAAAAAACAGACCAAGCCAGAAATCTTGGTGTAGTAAGGACTCAGGACCTGACCTTTAACCAGGCCACATTAAAGGACAATTACAAAGTCAGCCTACTATCACCTAAAGAACAATATCAAGGGTTAAAAGATTATGTGCAACAGGATTGGAAAAAAATGGTCCATGATGGCATCTTCAGTAGAATTGACTACTGTAACCCAATAAAAACCAAAAGGGGGTCTTACAGGTTACTAAAAAATCAATCAGACAGCTGCAGTGATTCAGCCGCTGAGCTCGAGGCCTCACTAAGACCAAGATGAATGGATCACATCACTCCGTTCTGAAGTCTTTACCACTGGCTTACTGTGTCTAAAGAATGATTTAAAGTATCTTGCAGTTTATCCAATCCCTTAACGGTTCGGCCAAAATACATTTCTGATCTGCTACTACACTATGACCCCCCAGACCTCTCAGGCATTGGGCAGGCTCTTTCTGTCCCAGAATCAGAATAAACAGGGTGAAGCGCTTTCAGTTCTATGCTCCTCATATCTGGAATAAACTCCAGACAGAAACCTGTAGATCCGCTGCTCCTCTCAGTTCTTGTAAATAAAGGCTGAAGACTTCCTTTTGATGCTGCCTTTCTACATGAATGCTCATTTCTTTCTTCTGTGACTGTAACCTTTTTATTCTTGGTTTTTGTGTCCTACTGTTTATTTTGTTTTAACTGGCTATTCATGTTTTAGTGATTTGTAATGGTTAGACTTTAACGGTTTGCACTTGTGTTTGATCTGTTTTATGAATTTTGTGTAAAGAACTTGAATTGCCCGGTTGCTGAAAATGTGCTCTACAAATAAAGCTGCCTTGCTGCCTTCCTTGTACCATGTGTAATGACAATAAAGTTGAATTATTAATCTAATTGACAAAACGTGTCAACATTGTGGGAAATTATTCAGAGTTTTGCATGAACCAAATGTCCAATTTTCCTGTCTTGCAAGGTAACAACTCTAACAGATTAGTTTGTGAATCCTGATTCCACATTTGAACTTACTTATTTACTTTGCTTATGAGTTACTAAAAAGTATGCCTTAGTAAGCCATCTATTTTTTTACAAACTTCATTTTTAAGCAAAGTTTTTAAGTTAAAATATCACAAATCACCCATGCATTGGATTTTTTGTGCATGCACTATAAATATTAATGGACATGTACTTATATGCTAGCGCTATGTTTTACCATAATCCATTGGTTGGTTCACAAGCAACGTCATTGTCCACGTCCAGCTGTCTACATGTCCAATGAGTGGTCACTGCCTGGGACCGATGACCGTCTGCACCGCGCCAGCCGCCACACTCTGTGGATTGGACAATCTCAGCAAACTTATTTTATATTGTCCCATTTCTAAGCAAAAGATGCATTCCAAAACTCATTTAAAAAAAATGTGTGTAAGGTAGAGAGGGAAAGCCCTGCAAAACCCGGCAGTGCCCTGCTCGTACCGCAGTGCACGCTGTACCCGATGCAGTGCCCTATACACCCTTGCACGTCTATGCGGTGCTGCTACACCATGCACGCCCGCAGTGCCGACTGCTGCCCGTGTGGCTACCTGCACCTGCTTACACCGGCATGCCAGATCCGCACCTGCAGCCCCTGCATGCCCCACACGCTGCTACATCCTGCATAGCCTTCTTACGCACGTTGCCTGTGACACCACTACGCCGTTAAGTTCTCATGCTCCACATGCACCTGATAAGCTCGCCCGCCGATGCCATGCTACGCCCCGCGGTGCCCTGCTACACCTGGCAGTTGCTCCTGCTAACCCGCTACGTCCTACTACACCTGCTGACGTCCTTACCAGCCACGTACCTGCAGGTGCCTTTGAACTATGTCTCGAGTGGCCCCTGCTACCCCCTGTAAAGCCTGCTAATCCTGAAGCTAGACCTGCCACACCGTAAACAACATGCCGTGACTCGTGCTAGGACCGAGGAACTGATGACAAAACTATTTATTTGTGCTTATTATTCGCCACGTTCATCACCCCCCAAAATGGCCCCGTCAGACAGATCGCCTACCAGACTCCTGGGCTGTCCAGGTTCTCGCTAAACAGGGAGTTCTTCTATTGCCACGTGCCCTATATGTGTACTATTGGTGTGGTTCGACGATACTCTATTGAAAGTGTTTAAGCAACTCTTGTTTATGATTGAGCATAAAATATTGAAATCAATTGAATATTATAGTCGTATTTGTTATTCAAACGTTCATCATAATAAAAAATCACAGTCAATCAGATGTAAAAATGTCTGTACGTTTCAAAAATCAAAAGATTCAGTTACATATAAAGAGACATGTTTTGGGGAATATTAAGTGGGTGTATGTTCACCTGGCACATAAGTTCATATCACAGTCTATACTGAATGGTAAATACTTGGATAATATGGAAATATACGTACTATATTCCTATACTTCCTTGTATTTCCATATTACATACTTATACGCCACTACATCTCTGAGAATGATCGAATCTTTAGTTATTCTACAGATTCAGATCATCAAAGTAATAAAAATGAAGGTAGTTATGTTGTAAATCAAATGAGTCAATGAGAAGAAAAATTCAGGGGAAAGTCGGGCCCAAAGGCCAGAGGAAATTGACTACCAATTACTCTAAAATATCTGAGTACCAATGGCACCAAAAATCAGGGAATCAAACTACTAATACATACTACTACTATTATAATAATTCCATGTAATTCAAGTTTGATATGGTCAGAACTACTACAGTGCTCAATTACTATTTTTGCGGGGGAAATAAACTACAATTTGGTCCCGCCTGAAGGCCATGGAGGGACCCCACCACACACACCGGGCGCTCGGGGGGAGGTGTGTCGGCTGCGGGAGGCGAGGAAGGCGGGGAAGGAGGGGTACATGCAGTTGTGGAAGATACTCACTGTCCGGCAGCCGGTAAGTAAGTGCTAGCTTGTATTTAGATGCTAGTCACAAGCTTCGTTCCGTGCCACTTGCCGTACGAGTCGTTACGCCATCGACGGCTACCGCGGCGTTTCGCTGACGACCGTGTTCGTGACAAAAAAACAATAAGTGTGTGCACGTTCATAATGGAACCGATTTGCATAACGGTGGCCACGTGTGTAAAATGAATGTTAGCCCAAAATGCCTTACAACGCTGTCTGATTGAAATCGGCAATGGCCTTGTCACAGAGTATAGGCGTTCCTCAACCAGAACTGCTTTTAAAAGGTCTTTATTTTGAAAGCCGGAGGGATGTAGGCGGTTTGTAGGTGTTTCCGAGTGTTTCCGAGTCTCAGCGATGCTTTCCGACGAAACACAGTTAGCATAGAAAGGTGTTTGTCGGTTTAGCTTAGCGTAGGAAGGATATAAGAAGTTCAGTTTAGTGTCTTTAACTATCTGAGGGTTACGTCCAGGTCCAGACAGACGATACTGAGTAGCGGAGGGACGCAGGTTTGGTTCTTTCCTTCTGGGAAACATATTTCCATGTAATGTATAGTGCTAAGCTATCGTTAGCTAAACTAGCCACACACACCGTCCGTTAACAGCTAGCTTCTGCTAACACGGTGTTGTGTGTTCACGAGGCTTTCCGTTGACGCTTCTTATTATTAGTGAAGTGGTGCAAGTAAATAAGGGCACTTATTGAACTAATCGAGGACTTGGTCTTTACTAAATGCCAGGCCACTCCTAACTGCAGTACAGTACTCATGTCTGAGAAGTCTGTCTGTCCATCGTGCACACCACCTTACGTCGACTGATGTTGGGGCCTTATTGGAGGTTATATATAACGTAATATATAGGGTACACGCAAACTCACTCAATACTTTTTTATTCTTAGACTATTTTTCTACTATGTTTGTAGTTCTACACACGGTAAAGCACTTTTTGACTCTCTCGTGAAAAGTGCTGTATACATAAAAATGGGGCGTGGGAGTATGGGAAAATCAAATGTCCCGATAATTTTCACCAAACTACCTCGATGTTGATATTGAACACGATATTGTAGTGCTGACTAATGGGGCTTTTTCACACAATATTTACACAGTGAGATTTTTTGATAAATGAGTATAAGTAATGTGGATATAATGACTAAGGTGGGTAAAGGCAAACAAGAGAACGGTTACAACAGTCTGGTAGTAAATTCAGAAAATGACAAAGGCTTTTTCCCTCCAGTGCTCGGGCCTTAGCTGCTTTGTTACCTACAATCTAATGTTAGCCTAGAGTGCTAACCATTAAAGGAGGAATTCTGATATTGTTATGTTGATCGGTTGTGCTAGAATATGCGAGTACTTTGATGCAAAAAAACCCCGACCTGACTCGGTGCAGCAACACGGAGCAGCTAGCAGTCGTGTACCAAAACTTCCACTGAGCTAAAACAGCAGTTAACAGGGCAAGTTTTAGAGCCTGTTGTGCTCTTAACAGACACACAGAAATTAAAAATGTCTGTACAAATAAACAGGCCTTAGGTAACGTCAAGATGCGTTTTCAATCAGACATTGTTTTAATTCATCTACCCTGTTCGTTCTTGCTGGTTAGTGCTATTGATAAGTGTGTTTAACACGGCTTTTGTCACTGCAAGCCTCAATCACACACAAAATGGATGAGCTACAAATACACACGGAAGGGGTAGGTGAATTAAAACAAGTCTGAGTTGAAAAAATATTGATGTTACTGAGGTAGGACTGAAGATATTGGTTTTTAGCATTGATGCAAAAAATCTGTGCGCTTGCGCGACAGTAACATGCCGGATGTTGCGATGTTGGACATGTTGGACATACCTTTTTTTGCTGCGTGATAGAAAAGTAAACTTCCACGGTTCTTCTTTTACATGATCTTACCGGCTCCGACCCCGCCCCTTTAGCCCTTGGTTGTCCTGGGTCAAATTGACCCGTTTCAAAGTTGTTTATATCAGAAATGGATTTCTATCACAAAATTGCCCAAAAATAGCATCTTCGTGTTTAATTAAGAATTAACTGCATTCAATTTTTTGGGTGTTTTATTTAATATACACCAATTGGATTCTTTCTTTTTTTAATGGTTTTAAAAACCGTATCCGGACCTAAACTTTGACATCTACACCTCTATGATCCATTTCAACATCTCTGATTTTAAAGGTTAATAATAATAATCATTATATATATATATTATAATAATTCATAATTTCTGCCTTTTAACTAAAAAGTATGTATAATTGATTAAATTATAAATGAGATTTGTTGACATGAATTCAAGAAGGAGTTACACCCATTATTATTTTAAATTTTAATTAAAAAAAAAGCACCAACGCATGGGAAAAGTGAAAAAAATCAGAAGAAGCGCCACCAAAACATTTTTAAAAAATACAACAAAAAGTTCATTCATTTTGACCTGGAAGGACAAGTTCATGGTAATTGGAAGACACACAAGGGTTAAGAAGGTAGCCATGGGCAACGTGTGATGTGACGTTAGTAGAGCGGGGTATTGTTATGGGAAGTGAGGCTCTCCGTGTGTAGATAAGCACGTAGGCAGCGCTGTGCTAACAGTGATGTGCATAGTTTTGATGGGTAGCCAGTTGAAGCAACAGCAGTCAGTGTTTTAGTTCGCTCTTTAAATACAAACTAAATATACGACTAATCACAACATCTCCCGCCCATTTTTCCCCCGCAGAAAGCTGCTACAGGCAGGCTAATGCTAATATAGTTAGCCTAAAGAAACCGCAGAAGCTGCTAAAGTAATATAGTTAGCCAAAGAAACATGGGTCTGCTGTCCCAACTAACGTTACGTTCGGCGCGGCGACAATGGAAACATAACACTAAGCTACTACAGAAGCCTGGGTCCGATCTACGTCATTTTCACAGATGTTTTAGCTGGACCCCGCTAGTTGACAACATCCTGACATTTAGAGGAAGCAACATGCTGTGTCATACACGTTGGCCTGGTTGTATTCTCTGAATACATGGTGTCATGCTAGGTAACCAGCATAATCTACAATTTCCCTCGAATTCACTTCAGACAGTAATGTTAGTCACAGCACTTACTTCCTTGGTGTTAAAGCATACAGTCAACAAAGAATGGTTAACTTAGAAAATACCTTTTTTTTCTTTTTTTTATTAGATGCACTCCCTACAAAATCACAGCAGTATTGAAGAGATTATATTTCCAAAATAGAGCTTTTTATGTCATCTTTGAAAAATTACTTTGTGTGGGGTCGCTGCTCCTCATTTGCATTAATTGGATGGATTCCATTTTTAGCAATGAGGAGCCGGGGACTCAAGTGTTAGGGTTTAAGGTACCCGCGCTCTTGATTTCACGTTGTTCATGGAGAAGGAGTACACAAGGAACATATTATTAATTATGGATATTTATGAATGCAACATTCATTTGTCTATTGTACTGTAAACAAAATGACTGCAAACATCTCCAAGCTAACTCTGTTCTTTCCTTTGCAGAATGACAAAGCCCCAAAAAAGCCATGCCCCTCCTGTTCAGGCCCCAAATTCCCTCGGAGGATGACATGTGTGGAGTGTGTCTGCCCTCTGCAGTTTAATGAAGGATTACCAAAAAAACAAGCCAAGCTGAACCAGTGTAGCTGGGCATCTACTGTCAAGTCTCTCAGAAACTCCAGCAGGAGCATTAAGTCGGCCCAGCTATCAGTGAGTTCTACTGTACTTTTTGGAGTATAAGTCACATTTTTCATAGTTGGCTGAATACGACTTAAAGTCAGGTGCGACTTAGAGATCAAAATATATATAGTTCAATGTTTTTAACATTAATTCATATTGACGACATGAACAAGGAGTTATCATTATAGTCTACAGCAGCGAGAGGGCGCTCTAGGCTTGGACAACTATATGCTGCTCCTGTACCCTGAAAAAATTAACGAAAGACTGAAACACAACACAAAATGCCGCAAAAGCGGAAAATCTATTCTGCTGGTACAAACTGCAGGTAGTCAAATTGCAGCCGCCACGGTAATCGAGCAGCAGAAAGAAATTTTGGATGAGTGAGTGAGAAACTTGTGAGGGACTGGCGAAAAATAGAGGCTGCTCTTTCTGCAATGAAGAAGACAAAAAAAAGCTAATCGCGGGCTGAAAACCGAGATGCCAGGCTGGAGGAACGAGTCCAAAAATGGGTGTTTGAACAACGTGCTGCGGGAGAGGCGTGTCACTGGGCAGTTGCGTTTCCAAGCCGTGGTAGTTGCCAAGGAGATGAAATTAAAGGATTTGCAGGGGGCTTTGGTGTCAGCAGCTTCCTGCAACGCAACCACCTCTTTATCAGAGAACGGACGTGTCCGAAACCGGCAGCAGACGCCAAGCACAGGTCGACAGTTTTCATGAGTTCGTTGGAAAGCAGGTAACTGACACAAAACACCTGTCACCGGATCATACAACACATAACATGGACGAGGTCCCCCTCACGTTTCACATCCATGAAGTGTCGCAGAGAAAGGGCAGAAAAAGTGTGAATAGGGGATTTTTTTTATAAATGCAACTTATAGTCCAGAAAATACAATAATCACTCAATTCAAAAGGGGGTTTTGGCCTCTCAGACTATACAGACATCTTATTTCTCAATCAGTCTTGCTTTTAGTGAATGTGAAAGACCACCAGTAGGGTGTAACAACACAAAGTTTTATCATCAATCAGTTTGTCTGTTACACTGTAACGTATCACGTCATGTATGAAAATATCAAATATTGTGACCGAAGGCCAAAGCTTAGCTTGCAAAAAGGAGTTAAACATTTCCTGTGCCAATAGGCCTCAAATTTACATGGCTAAACTCTGTTATGCTAATGCGTCAAGCCCAGAGATGTTGTAACGAAGTAGAAACTACATATTTCAATGAGTTAGTACTTTTTAGGTGCTGCATCGTTACTCGGTAATTCTTAAAGCGGTAGACAGCTCTGTCACCAGGTTTGATGAACTGGTCATCAGCCAATCAAGTTGTTCATAAGAAGACCGCGCCTGCTCCCGTTCTGCCTGTTGCTCTGCCGCCGGCCTGATTGAGAACACTTGGCTTTTTTTAAGTTTGTTTCGAGATGGAAGACCTAGAAATGACACCTCAACTTTGAGCGATCGTAGCGGTGAGGGTGAGGAAGGAGGAGACCACCTGGCCATACTTAAAGTTCATGTTTCATTTGTCGGAGTGCCTCCCGAAGATTGAGCTATTAGAAGCGCTAGCTAACTAGCTCCCGTGGTTCATGACATGCCGCGTGTGTTTTACATTCCTGTCCTCGTACTGCTGCAGCCAAAGAATTGTGAGTGTCCATTTTGGCTAGACATTGAAATAATATAAACAATATGATATGATATATTCAAACTTTAAATGCTTTCTTAAAACTACATTCAATCTTTATTATATAGCCGCAAATCACCAACAGTATCTCATTGCGCTTTTCATAAAAGAGCAGGTCTAGACCGTACTCTGTGATGTTATTTACAGAAACCCAACAAAATAACACATACTTTTACTTTCAGTACTTGTAGTGACATTTTAAAAACTACTGCAGTACTTAAGTACACAAAATCTGAATACTTTAGTACTTCCACTAAGTGGGTGCTTAAGAGCACTTCAACTTCTACTCAAAGCTTCTACTTTTACGTGTCTGGGTCTCTAGTACTTTATACATGTCTGGTCAGCCAAGGTTTGAATAATAATCATATAGTAAATAATAGTAAATGCATTATCTTCCTTCACTGTTTTGCAGGTTTTTAAACTAATGCCCTTGGCGCTGCCGCTTCTTTTCTTTGGACGTCGGGGCCGCAACGGGGAGGTTTCCGGGGACATAGTCCACCACATCGCTCTGACTGATGGTGATGTCAGGATACAGTGAAGGAAATGAGGAGACCTATGAGCACCTCCTGAAAAGTAGACCACCCCTCTTAAGTAAACACCAGGGCTTAAAGTACTCAGGCCTGGTGCCAGATTTTGGGGTATGGCTATTTTAGAAAAATACAATAAATAAAACAAACAAATCACACTGGATTTGTTTTTGATCCGCTAGGTTAACCAATCATAAAACTTATACCAATGAAACAAGTTCTAGCCAATCACATGCCACCGTAGGCGGTTTGCCGAAAAGCGAGGAGTGCAGCGTGTGGTCACCGTGGTAACGCGGCAAGCGGCAACTTTAGTTGAGAAAGAAGTTAAACAAATGTCGCTGGGGGTGAATAGTGGCAAGGGAGGAGACGGGAAGCACCCGGCTGCAGCGTCTGTTCAAGGAAGATACCAGACACTCATATTAATAATTCATTATCAAATGAAGTGGCTATATGAAAAGCAAACAAGCAACGTTTTAAATGTCATGAAGCATATAATGTCAACATGGACAAATCACGAAGGTACTAATCCCTTTTTTTTGATGATGAGTCCAAGTAATACCACATCTAGAAAGTTTGTTTTCACATGATTCAGTGTAGGATTGATCTTATTGCAGTATGTAAATCTACATGACTCTATTTTATTATGGTCAGAAGAAAGTAAAAATTGTCTCCAAAACTTTTTTACTTCTTAAAATAATGACTTTTATTATTATTGCATGTAAGAAGGACTTAACTACTGTATTTGCCAGTCAAATTAGCTTTAATGAGGCCATATGAAACATTCACTGTAGAACCCCCCCCCTTCCAAAAAATATTTCAGGCTCAAGATTTATTTTCACTTGCCCTGTAAATAAACTCAAAAACTAAACTCATCCATCCCCGCAACTTATTAAATCAAATAATCAGTCAATTATTACACTGGAACTTGTATTCTTGTATTTGTATATTAGGGCGCTTTAACACTCTGGTGCACACCAAAAGCAAACCAAACAAGCGTACAAGACTTGCTTGATAGGTGGTCTTGGTACGCTTTCAATCAAGCTCTGGTGGGAATGTAATCTTACTCAAACCGGCCTAGCATACATACTCCGCAACCTGAGCACTGTTCCTGTTGTCAGGTGTGTTGTTGTCACTTGCATCTCGGGGTCAAACCAGCTGCCGCTACATTTGAGAAGACGCCGGCAGAGCAAAGTAATCCAGAACACAAGACCTTCTTCCAGTATTTACTTACTTGCCTCTTCCCCCGACACATCCGCCAATAAGAGGAGTGGACGTTCTGCGTGATTGTTAATGACGATTTTGGTACGCTTGGTGTGAAACACAAACCAAACCGAGGGCAAATCGCTTCAAATCCACGTCCATTCTATTTTAGTTGTTAATTATAAATTAAGTTACATGTCATTGTTGACACTTTTAAAATTGCTATAGATGTCAGAGTATGCACGCTCTGGAGCCACATGGGTGAAGTGTCTTGCTCAGGGACACATTGGCTGATGTATCGCAGTGGGAATTGAACCCAGATCTCACCCCAAAGGCATGTGTCATATCCACTGTTTCATCAACATCCATTGTCCGACCGTTTTTTATTACTCTTTAATATTTATGTAAAGCACTTTGAATTGCATTGTTGCTGTAACATGGCACCGTTTGATTAACTTGAGTCCGTCCTCTGTAGTACCAACGTCATTTGGTTATGGATGAAACACGGCAGTGACAACTTCTTTGGTTTTCTCACGGGTTCCGATGTTTTGAGAAGAAAATGTCTCTCACTAAATTGGAGATATGCAGTAGTGCAGATAACGAGCTGTTCCACCAGTCATCTATGCTTTTACCAGAGACAATCCAAAGGTTTTTTAACTTGACAAGAGAGAACGATAACTTCAAAAACAAATAACAATCAGTAATTTAAGGCAAGAATCCTTATATAACTGCTACATTTACAAGGCCCTTGAATATTTAGTAGTGTATTCATTGCCAACAATTACCACATAACATAACAAATAATTGATTATTACATATTAAAAAAAGAAATCGGCCAACCACGCCCGATTCAACTTTTGGAAAAAATGTACCCGACGTCACCTGTGGTGGACAATCGTAACGCGAGGTTCAGATTCGTCAGTCGTATTGCGGCGTGATAGTTCGGTAAAGTAACCAGATCGACATCCACTAAAAAGCAAAATACAAGCATTGAGGCTCAGGAGTTTACACAATGGTGACTGTGTCCTGTAACAACAAGCGGTGGTTACTTCCACTCTTGCTTTGTCTCCTCCTGCCTCGCTTGCGGTCAACAGTTTGACATGTTGAGGAAAAATCAAATAAATGTCTTTAAGATTCACATGGATGGCTGCTTATCTGGTTTCAGGTTTACCTATGGATGTCCAGCAAGTGATGCTGGTGAAGAACATCAGCAGGAGTCAAGTTCCGGTCTGGAACAGGAGGACCAAGCCCCCGCACATTAAAGAGGAACAGAAGAAATCAAGGCCAGTGAGGATAAGTGCAGCTTCAAGGGCTGGAGGAGGTTGATATCACCAAGCCTCTATTCAATCTTCCCCTGTGGGTGAAGAACATGAGCAGAGTGGAGCTCCAGTCCAGACCAGGTGACACAAAGCCTCCCCACATTAAGAGGAACAGGAGGAACTCCAAGCCATCAGGGTGAAGTGCAGCTTCAAGGGCGGAGGAGGTTGATATCACCAAGTTCTTCCACTCCTGCCCCTGTGAAGAGTGAAAGGAGAGAGAACCTCAGTTCTCACAGCTTCATCACAGATAACTGAAGAGATCAAAACGAAGCTGATGAAGAGGATGTGGAGGACCAGAACCAGCCACAAACTCGGATCCAGATTGGAATTCTGATGAGAACTGGAGATTCTTCTGAACCTGGGACAGATGACAGTAATGATTGGAAGGGACCAGAGAACCAGTCAGGTTTAAACTCTCTGAAGATAATGAAGTCTATGGCAGTGATCTGAGACGTAGTACTGGTGAGAGAGAGTGTGAAAAAGATTTGGCGCCAGTGGACATCTGAGATCTCATGAGGGAGAAAACCATTTAGCTGCTCCGTCTGTAAGAAAGCTTTTTCAGACAATGGAGATTTACAGAAACACATGATATTACACACAGGTGAGAAACATTAGCTGCTCAGTATGTGGAAGCTTTTAGAATTATTGGACATTAAAGACACACATGAAAATCCACACAGGAGACAAGCATTAGCTGCTCAGTCTGTAAAAAAAGATTTTAGAGTGAGTCGAAGTTTACAGAAACAAATGAGAATCCACACAGGAGAGAAACCATTTAGCTGTTCCGTCTGTAAGAAAGCGTTTATAAAAACTGGCTTACGTAGACTAGATGAGTTCCACAGGTGAGAAAACCATTTAGCTGCTTGTCTGTAGTAGAGCTTTTTCAGAGAATGGAGGTTTACAGAAACACATGAGATTACACACAGGAGAGAGACCATTTAGCTGCTCGTAGTGAGAAAGCTTTTACAGAGAGTGGAAGTTTACATAAAACACATGAAAACACACACGGAGAGAAAACCATTCAGCTGTTCCGTCTGTAAACGGGCTTTTACAGACAGCGGTAATCTTAATAAACACATGAGAACACCCAATGGAGAGAAACCATTTAGCTGCTCATCTGTTAAGAAGACTTTAGAAGTAGTGGACATTAAAGACCCACTTGAGAATCCACTCAGGAGAGAGGCCATATATTTGCTCAGTCTGTAAAAAAGATTTTGAGAGTGAGTGGAAGTTTAAGAAACACATGAGAATCCACACAGGAGAGAAAACATTCAGCTGCTCAGTCTGTAGAAAGCCTTCACAGAAAGTGGAAATTTAAACATACACATGAGAATCACACGAGAAGAAACCATTTGGCCAAGAGAGCGAAAACCTCAGTCAGGTTGAAACCCCTGAAAGTAAATGATTAAAAAGGGATAGAGATCAACACCTCCACCTCCAAGTCAAAAATCCAAACACTATCAGAAATTGATCTGATTGTGAATTTAATGCAACTGTTGAATCACAAGGATTAACTGTTAATTTGGAAACATAAAGTCTACTTGTTTTCAAAATAGAACAAACAGCCAATGGTTGACCCGATCTCTCTCCTAAATGGAAGTTGTCTGTAGTCACAAGGAACACACACCCAACTCAGTCTCCAGCAGACTCCCCAGTCTCTGATAAGTTGAAGGGCTGTGACATCATCATTCTCTAAGGGCAAACAGCGGCTGCTGTTCTTGGCTGCACTCCAGATAGTTTTCTCTAGCAGATGTCCCAGTAAACCAGTATCACTGATTTGGAAAAGGCTACCAGTTAACCTTAAACTACTGAGAACAAAAGCAGTTAGCACCATGTTAATACCAGGACTGAAGCTTACTCAGCCTGCAGAGTTGGGATGCAGAGACTGCATCGCTTGACTTGTTCTCCCAGCCAACAATAGGATTTCATCATGTGGTAATGGGACCAACTAGGCTAGCATTAGCAAGTGACAGCAACTAAGCAAAGTTGTTAACTGTTTAGCTTTTTTTAATGTTCATGTATGATTTGATTATTGGCATCTAGACCAACTGGATATTTTGTTATGTTCGTTTAGTCGAGTTTGGACGGCCAAACTGCTAAGTTGTTGTTCAGGCTTTGACACTGAGTCTGCATGTAAACATCCTTCTTTCAACCATGTTACTTATCGAACACAGATGGACACTACACACACATTAACAGTAGGCAAACCTTTGATTTGAATCTGACATAGAAAAGTTTAAAGATAAATTCTTTTGAGTGATTCTATGTATGGTGAAATATATGCGTGTCTTGATATATTTGTATAAGCTACTGGATGTCTTAAATTCCCTTGGGCTTAATAGAATATCTATCTAGCATCTAAATGCTGTGAGGACCCAAGTCTGCCTTTATTGGTTCTCTGTTCAGTCCAACAATGTGGCCTTACAAAAAAGCTGCATCTTTCATTTGGCCGTCCTGTTTGAAGTACATGTGCTTGTTCTCATGTCGCTTGGAGGGGAAAGACACCAGAGCTGCGTCTCATGGTCCTTATTTGACAAACTCCTCGGCTTAACCAAAGTTCTGTCCCTGCTCGATGAAGGCCGTTTCAAAGCTCTTATTGTGCCCAAGGAACAAAGATGCACATCACAAAGGGATCTTTGGGACCCTTAGGGAGGATCCAGGAAAGCAGCTGAAGGAGTCGCTAACTCCGCCCAACAAAGCTGATGATTTCTTGCGTCTCCCCGTGCCGCTCAGTGCGAGGGACTAAGACGCGAGGAAAGAAGTGGAGGACTCGAGGAGGCAATTCAAGGGCTATGGGATACATGAGGAGTGAGGAAACAAGCAAATGTGTTTTAGAGGGACGAGACGTCCTTTCCTCTGAGTGTCTTAGAACCTTATAGCTGCACGGCTTCCAGGAAGGCTGCCCGCGTGTTTCCTCGGTCCAAAATAAGAGCTTTGAGATGGGGGAGCTATCAAATAATCAGCTGTAGATGCAGCCGTGCTCAGTTCAGGTAAACTATCTCATCTATGTAAAAAAAAAAAAAAAAAGCATTCTTTACTCCTTTTTAGCTTAAGTCTTTTTAGTTGTGAGATTTTGTTTGTTTACTTTTGTGCTTTTCATTTTGTGAATAAAGTTGGTTTTTGAAAACACGTCTATGCAACTTTGTAAAAAAGAAATGTCGCTGCCCTCTTCTGTGACATTAAGTCCGAAATCTTTCAACATTTGCTAGTTATGGTATGTTCAATTTGAAAACTAGTTGAGTATATTTCTGATCTTCAAAAGGTGACTTCAGTACATTAAGGGATTGTTTGGAGTAATTTCACCCAGGGTCCTAAATAAAAGACTTATAAAAATGAATTCTCCATCAGGTCCTTTGCGCCCGACCTCAAACCAAACAACCCCCCAAAAGCTTTTTTTCACCTTGGTCATACAATGGGCGAGTTAGTGTTATCGCTGAATAGCTTAGTGCAGGCATTTAATGTATATGATTAAAGAAGTACTGTCTCCAAATTTACCTCTATTATAACTTGTCTCACTATGTTTCAAGGGTTTGCTTTTCTAATTTAGTTGCATAACCGGGCTTCTAGCTGATAGCTTTGCTTCTTTGATTTTCCTGGAGTGATCATTGGTTGAGCCTAGCCCTATTGTCTATTCTTCCATCCATTCCAATGGTAATTGATGGTCCCCACGTTGTTTAGGCTTTGGATGCCATTCACGGCATTTGAAAATCATTTGGCTGAGCAGCATATATATTCTGCCCTTTGTTTTCCCCTTTCCAATCAACGTTTTAATCTGAAAGAATATATGTTAAGGTAAGTAGTTATCTTGTTTATGACGTTGTGCAATATACTCATTTTATTCTATTATGGTTGTGTGTATGTTATGTGTTGGATAAATGGTGCTGTAGATATTTAGATCAATCAACCAACTTTGACAGAACTGTTTTATCAAAAATATTCAAATGTATGTACACTGTTAAAAAAAGTGTTTTTTAATGTTTTCTCTTCTGGGGAAACCAAACGTTTTAAACCACAGAAAGGAGCAACAATTAGAATGAAGTAACTGGCCTTTATAATACAATGTGCTGCCTCTATGGAGTTTAACATAGGGGGGTGTTACTTATCCCCTTGTTTTAAAGAAGCACTTTTATTATTAACAATACATTATTTCACAAAATAAATTGGTGTCCTTTAAGGTTGGATTTTACCTCATTTTTTAATTAAGGCATTAAGATAAATTTCCAAAACATGATTTTTTTTATTCCTATTTTTAGTCACTAAGCATGGGCATGTAAACTTAGAGCACCACTGTATTTTCAGACAATGGACATTGTCATCGAGCATTCAGATACTGCCATTTTCACAAAGGTAAGACTTGTTTAATATCGTATTTTACAATGATTGCTGTAACAGTTCAGTCGAACATTGTTTTGCATGCTGCCAGTTACCCGAACAGTCCAACTTTACTGGCTGAAAGGTGATAAAGAACAGATGTTAACCTAAAATAACGTTTCAGGATGCGGCCTAATGTTTATGCATGGCAATGAATGACTGAAAAAGTAGACGGTTAACACAATTTCAAGTGACTTTTCCAAATATAACCTTTATACCGGCTTTGAGATACAGCTAACGTGATCTACTTCTGCAATTTTCCTGGCCTCGGCCGGCCCCACCTCTCCTCCACAGTAAACGAGATAACTAGATGAGCTAATGTTGGCTAGTCTGTTACGGTGTATGCAGGTTCAGCTCCTCGTGGTTACACATTTTCACTTGTTGCTTGTGTGTTTATATGTTCCTGACAAAAAAGTGCATATAATTTCCAAATACCTCAAGTGACTATGTTTGAATAATGCTAGCTTTCTTCATATATGGATAAAACAGTGGAAACCTTTGTTGTGTTTAGGTACTCCTTAAATAAATTTGTTCTTTATTCAACATTTTTAATCAAAGTTGTAGAATCTATTCAATTATATTATGTGTCACTTGTTTGCCATAATCTTTAAGTAAACATTGGTCACATTTTATTACAACTCATGCCCCTGGCGACTGCTTACAACTTTGTTCGTGTGTTTACATTGTTGGTTATGAAATGGGGCGGGATTAGCCAAGACTGGCCAATCAAAATCTACATGTCCTATGAGTGTTAGCTGACTTCACTGTCAAACTCACATCCAGTTTTCATGCTTATAGAAAGGCTGCGATAATACATAAACATAAGACATATCGCAGGAGCATGGACCGGTAAGATGAAAAAAAAAATCTTTGGTCACTCATATGGGCCTACAGTTGGGTTTTTGACACATTAGCTGGCATGATCTAGACAAATGGCTATGGACAAAGACGGACAATGTTGATTGGATTGGAATCCAGGTTTGACGTATACAATAATCTTATGTGTGTGCTTGTTATCCTTGCAGGAACATGTATAACATTGATTTCCCTTGAGAATTGTGGCATTGACATTTTGGACAACGGAAGGACCACAAAGACGTCATAGACAGTAAAATAAAAGAGCGGCAGTGGTAAGTATCGGGAATCGTGTCCCTAAATCTTCGAAGTATGAATTTTGGTGTAAAAGTAAGTTGGATAGTCAAGATTCTTTTCAATTCATAATGTGAACTTGCTTGTTCATTAGGACAATGAAGAGCCGTTGTGGCAGATCTAGACAGCGTGTACAAGAGGCACCTCCCGATGGCTCACCAACCTACCTCGAGTCAAGCCTTCTATGCGGTGAAGGCAACAACACAGCGGTAGTTTTGAGATGATGCGTGTCTGGACACAGGCTTGGATTGTGCTAGCAAGGTACCGATGAAGAATTTAAAAAATCAAATAACTCGCTGGCTTGTTTCTTGTTGCGGAGAGAGGTTGTATCCTTCTCACTGTCAAAACAGGCCGAGATCCAGATGGCCCTGTCCCTCGGAGCGACACCCGATAAAATAATTTACGCGCATACACCAACCAATGTCGCACATCAAAACGCCTGTGCTCATGAGTAAGCGTGATGACTTTTGATAGTGGGATGAACTCCTGAAAATGTTCTCTGTCACCCCAAAGCAAGTAGTGTGAACAACAACTGATAATTTTGTTTCTACGTAGAGTGTAAAGCTACTGTCCAAGTATAGGATAATTGGCCGCTTGTATTTACTTTCACAAACTGTGTTTTGCTGCTGACAGACTCAGATTATGTAAGTGTCTGACAACATTATGGAAAGGATCCCTTTGAGAAAGAAAGGTCTTTAAAAACTCTTGAGACTTTCTGTTTACCCCACCAGACTCCATTTAAAAAAACAGAACTTAGCGTGTATAGAACAACATATTTTTACATGTAAAACGGGTAAACTGTGTGTTTTATTTCAACCACACTGAAGTAGTGATTTTTGAAAAATGGAAAGATGACCCAAAATGGCTTATAACAGTTATATTTTGTTGCTCTTGACTTTGAATGAAGTGTGTTATACAAGCTATAAATTACTGTTTATTTACATGGAGTCTGGTGGCGTAAGGGAACGCAATTTTGCGGATGTTTTTTGTTAGGAAGTTTCTTGTTACGTCGTCTTCTTCCCCTAGAGAAGAAAAATACCTAATCTTAGTGTACACATTAATCTTCCCAGGCAGACGAGTGGAGTTGTTACGTCTTTTTGAATCTGCCTTGTGTGTCAAAGTTCTCTACTGGTTGTTATGTCTTAGCTGGAAAAGAACTTGTCTTTGGAAGGCTATGGTCTCGACCTGGGACGGGACCGGTTATGATAAAATAGCTGTCAGACTTTGTGGCATTGTCCTTGGAGGAAAGACTAAAGACAAACAGTTGTCTTCTACCTTCAGGGAGACACACAAAGACAGATTCAAATGTCATACACCCTGCAAAGCATTGTGAATAATTAACAGAAAGGTCGGCCTTCTCGAAATCCTTACCAATTGTTGTCAGTCACTTAGAATATAATCTGAGTCGTCAGCGGCAAAACAGCACTTTTGTGAAGGTAAAACAAGCTGGACAATTGTCCTATACTTACATTGTAGCTTGTTTCTCACCTGCCGACAGCAGCCATCTCCTTAATACTGGGGCCATTGTACAGAGTTGTTCCCAAAAATAAGTTTCCATTTAAGAAGATTGATTAAGTTTTTGGATTCTTTTAGACTGGTACTCGCATCACAGTGGATGACTCTAAATCGCTGATACAACTCAGTTCCAAGTTCGGAGCCCAAATGGCTGCAGGGGCAGCTGCTGGAACGCTGGAGAGCTGGGCTCCGAGATCATCGGGCTCAGCTTTCAGTAGGCAGCGGGTGCACGGAGGCTTGTGTTCAAACAGGCCAACGCCGATGCCGACAGTCTTTGACATGGCGGTAAGTCAGCGTAACAGCAATTCTTGCAGAACACAAGAAACTGACGTGTAATATTTGTCTAAATTTATGTGTCGATGATTCGCAGTTGTCACAAACCTGTGTCATTGTTTTGATACTGCCACTTTAGAAGTTTCAAATAATGCACACAGTGACGTAAATGATGTACTAAGGGTATTTATGAAGGACCGGCGGAGGAAAACAGGGATGGGTCCTGTCTTTTTTCTTTGTCGACTGGAGGGTCATCCAACTTAGCATTCATGAAAACAGCAAAATGGTCAAAGTGCCTCTGAGTCTCTGCCCCCCCCCCATCGGCAGATGGGCCTCCTGTTAAGTCAGCCAGAGACCGTGTGATTTCCATGTGTTGTAACTAAGACATCTGCTGAAAACTATAATTGTATCCATTAGTATGATGTCTGTACTGTTTAGTTAAAAAAAACTGAAAACACCAACATACAAAAAATATAGCAGACCAGCTTTTATTCTGAAAGTTGAACCAGATGTTAACAAAAATGTTGGGGAGGGGTCAGGTATTTTTTCCCAATCATTTTGGAGGGTTATAGAAAAATGTTACATGGCTTGTCTTTTTTGACTGAAGGCCCCAAAACGCCTCGGTAGCCCCTGCATAAAAAAAACCGTCCCTATAGTAGACTACAAGGACGTATAAGTACACATTAGTATTTTATACATGTGTGATATGTTCTTTTTTACTCCACTACATTTGGCTGAAAGGTTTTAAGCCCTTAGTGTCTAGTGAAGTCACATATCTCCAAATGAATTAATACAATTGTCACCATGACACATCCCCAGTTCATTACTTACATTACTACAAAAATTTTTGTTATCAAGTTTTCTGACATTAGCTCTAGCAAAGTCACGCAAACATTCTCCTCCCTATCTGCCAGCTGCCTGTCCCCAGAGCATACTGAAAAAAACAGCTGTTTGTCACTTTTCTGACGTTTCAACACTACCTAACACTAACTTATTGACTTTAGTTTTACAGTTATTTTTTAAATTTATGGTCAATGAAACTCATTTATAGGATCTTTGAAAAGCCTCTTGGATAGCTTCTTGGACGCTCCACCATATGATGATCTTAAAGAATATGGTGCATTGCTGTGAATTAACACCAACAGGATTTTAAAAAAGTTAAAATGAGCAGAATCCTAACCATTTCCAGCAGGAAATGCAACATACATATTAATTCACATTAAGAAATATACAGAAACATCTGATACGGGAACATTTTACTCCACAATGAGTACTGTAACCGTGTCAATCCTGCTTATAATACTTTACTCTAGTACGTTTTTAATGCAGGACTTTTACTTTAGTGAGGTAGTGTCACATGTTTTACTTAAAAACAGTTTTTATTGATCTTTTTTTCAGAATTTGCTCGGATTCCAGATGAGACTCTTGGACTTGGTGGAGGTTCTCTGCGATCGGGGACTTTAAAGAGAAATTTGAAGAGGTAAAATTTAAAAATTTAATATTCAGGGTTTTTCTCACTAGCAAGAAAGGGGATTGGATGGTGATGATGGATGATAGATAGAGAGAGATAGATATAGATCGATAGTATATTTAAAATATTAGATAGATAGATAGATAAAGTTGATATAGATTCTATAGCGATACGTAGATGAATAGAAATAGATAGATTAGAGATAGAGATAGATGAGATATATATATGATAGATAGATAGATAGATAGATAGATAGATAGAAGAGAGAGAAGAGCAATAGATATATTAAATATATTTAGATAGTAGATAAAGATTGATAAGATTACTATAGAGTACAGTAGATAGTATAGAAATAGATAGATATAGAGATATAATATATATAGATAGTAGAGAGAGAAGATGAGAAGAGAGAGAGAGAGAGAGAGAGAGATCATAGATTTAAATATATTAGATAGTAGTAAAGATGATTAGATTACTATAGAGAGATACAGTAGATAGATATAGAAATAGATAGATATAGAGTAGAGATATATATTATATAGATAGATAGAGAGAGAGAGAGAGAGGAGGAGAAGGAAGAGATCATAGATATATTAAATATTTAGATAGATAGATAAGTTTAGAGTACGTAGGATCTAGATAGATATAGAAATAGATAGATATAGAGATAGAGATATATATTATATAGAAGAGAGAGAGAGAGAGAGATAGATCAAGTATATTTAAATATATTAGATAGATAGATAAAGATGATATAGTTACTAGAGATACAGTAGATAGATATAGAATAGATAGATATAGAAGAGATAGATAGATAGAGTAGATGATAGATAGATAGATAGAAGATAGATAGATAGATAGATAGAGAAAAAAATAGAGATAGATAGATATAGCCTAGGAAATATTAATTTAAAATGAACTAGTTACAAAGTTGTAATGATAAATATGCTCTCATTTTGAGTACTTTGATATTTATACATGTGTTCTAACAGAAGAGGAACTGTATTTAAATTAGTTATGGATGCTGTACAGTCACATTTCATAAAACCATTGAAATGCATTCATCCAGTAGGTGCCAGAGTGAAAATATTCCAGCTGTTGCAGTGTGAATGGTCCTTGATTTATTGAGTTTCCATAACCCCCCCCCAAACATAAAACATGTAGTTTTTTAACCTAACCTGCAGATATAATAAACTAGACTCGTCCCTGTCTGTTTTATCGGCATTTCTTTAACCCTCATGTTGTCCTTGGTCAAATTTGACCATTTTCAGTTATTTATTTATTAGTTGGCACAAAACTTGGGACGTCGGATGAATATCTTAACAGTAAAATATCAAACATCAAATATATATCAATAATCAACCCTTTTGTTGATGCTTTATATCATGTTTTTAACTTTGTCTTACGTTTCTGTCCGTTTTTCAACACTTGATGCTTTTTTTCAATGTTTGTCATTTTTTGAGGTTTTCAACACTACGTAACACTAATTATTGACTTGTTTCAGTTTTTTTGGATTTCATACTCATAAACTTCTTTTATAGTATTATAGCTAATGTTTGAGTTAGAAAGCAGAAATTAGGAATTATTTAAAATTTTTTAAGGTATGTTAATGGATAATCAGAACTTGGAATTTAACTTTTTTCAAATAGTAAAATTACTACTAAAAAAGCAAGATACTAATCTAATTGTTACACAAATGCTATAATTGAATAAGACGCCCAAATTAATGAAGTAGAGCTTGTACTGCAAAGAGCGTTGGGTGGAATCAATCAAGTATTTTGGGGAATTAAAAGAATATTGATATAGTAAAACGGGTCAATTTGACCTGAGGAACATGAGGGTTAGATACAAGATATTATAAGCTTGATTATGAGTCTGCCTCTCATTGGCTTACCTCGAATTTGGGAGAACAAGAAAACGGTGGACATCCAGGGCATTTTTGACACCGTCAGCGGACTTCAATCATGCCGCTTTTCTCACAAGGACGAAAAATCGTCCTCTCTGCTTTCATTCAGTCTGTGGAACCCCAGCTTAATACCGGTGAAATATGCAATTCACCCACTGTAGTTTTCCCTCCTAGTTTTCCGTCATCATTAACGAAGCACTGGATGAGTTCTTCCCGCCTGATTGTGGGGTGCAGATTATTGCAGAGCCAGGCCGCTACTACGTGGAATCTGCCTTCACATGGCGGCCAATGTCATCGCCAAAAGAGGTCATCTGTGATGATAGGATGAAGATAGCGGTAATGTATGATAGTCCTTTGAAGCCTAG
>NC_045756.1:7231377-7238067 GCF_008692095.1 Etheostoma spectabile
AGCTTTTCCGTCATCATTAACGAAGCACTGGATGAGTTCTTCGCCTGATGTGGGGTGCAGATATTGCAGAGCCAGGCCGCTACTACGTGGAATCTGCCTTCACACTGGCGGCCAATGTCATCGCCAAAAGAGTCATCTGTGATGATATGGATGAAGATAGCGGTAATGTATAGATATGTCCTTTGAAGCCTCGTTAATGGCCATTCAGCCTCTGATTGAGCCCAATCCTGGCTCGCAGGGTGCTAGTGACTCAGAACCCAGAACCCAAGGTACCTGGTTGCAGTTGGTTGGCCATAGTTTAAATGAGTTTCCTATCATTTCAGACATCTTTTGCTTTGATTGCTATGCATGATTTCTTTTCTAAAGAAGTTGAGGGAAGCCCTGACAGAATGATGATGTACTACCTGAACGATGGAGTGTACGGCTCCATGAGTTGCATTATCAACGACCCTGCTCACTCCAACCTTGAACCGTATCTTCACAGGGTAAATATTAAAGCCTGTCGCCACGTGACAAAGCCAATAATGGACAATTCTGCAAAACACATTAAGTCCAACGCCAATGATTTAACATTCTTGCTACCACAGTATCTGTGCATGGTTACTACCAGTGTTGGGAAAGTTACTTTTTAAAAGTATTTATTGGAGGGGAATAGGAGGAGGAGGAGAGGGGCGAGAGAGACAAGACTCGGGGAAAGGGAAGAAGTTGAGTTAGTAACAATAATAATGGATGAGGTTGCATACAGATGGAGAGAAGGAGGAGGATGTTATTAAGATGGGGAGAGTATCAATTAGATACTCGTTACTGAAAAGTTACGCGGAGTAACGCCGTTATCCATCCCTGGTACTACCCAATGATTAAAGTTAACTAAAGACCTAAAGGACAATTGTTTGTTTCAAATAAAATGTGGAACACTACGTCTAAGGCTATAATGTCAATTCATTATTTTAATATTTGTGCTCTACACAGGTTGTCGACAGCAGTGAGCGGCGCTATCGCTCTGCTATCGGGGTCCAACCTGCGACAGCTTTGACAAAGTGATTGACAACTACTGGATCCTGAGTTGCCGTGGGGACTGGCTTCTGTCGACAACATGGGAGCTTATAGCCTGTTCATGCACCGACTTCAATGGCTTTGAAAGAGCACACGTTTACACTGTTGTGACAGCTGAGACATGGCACGCCTTAAACCTTTCTCAAACCTTCGGCATGCGTAAATGATCTGGAAACTCTTCTGTTAGTATATATCTTCTACACGTCCGAACGAAACGTGGGCATTTGACGTCTGTCTTCAATTGGTCAGTTTCACGGGCCTATTGCAAATATGTTGAAATCATTTTGCTGCACCCGCAATCCACCATAGGATACTTTTCTTCCAATTTAAAATGACACTTGTGATATGTTTGATTGTGTATTGTTTGAAAGTGTTTTAAATTAGGGATATTAAGGGCCAGATCCAGATCTGAGGGCTACTTTCGGGGGTCTAGTGGCTGTATATCTGCACCAAGGCTGAATTTGTGAAGAGACTTCAGATACAGTATTAGGGACCCCTAAGGTCTATAAAAGAGGTCTATATAAAGAGACTTCAGATACAGTATTAGGGGACCACTAAGGTCTATATAAAAGAGACTTCAGATACAGTATTAGGGGTCCACTAAGGTTATATAAAGAGACTTCAGATACAGTATTAGGGGACCACTAAGGTTTTATAAAAGCATCAAAGAGTACCATGTCAGGGGTTTAAATGAGAAGCAAGTGGACTTTGACAAAGGGACAATCAAGTGAAACGCGGAGAAAGGGAGAAGAAAGCTGGTTCTTCTTTATTTCAGCCACTAGATGGGGCAGAACTTGGCGTATGGCTAACAGGCTGCAGAATGAAAACAGACACACAATTGGGAACAATTTCTGAGTGAAGATCATACACCTGCTCTGTAAAGAGATACTGTTTGGTCATTTTTCCCATCCATTGAAAGTTATTTTACATTTGTATAGCCAACTCCATGCTTAATTACCAGTTTATTTACACCCATCTCGGATGTCATTGTTATAAAGGCTACACAATGTATTCATCTAATAAGAATTTATGCACTTTTTAAATTTAACTGTTAAAGTTGAAAATGGTATACACTTTCATAATTTGAAATATTTTCAGCATTTTTCCTGGTCAAATCCACGGAGCTGTTTAAGAAAAATAAAGGTCAGGAGAGCTTTAATGTAGACTGTCCTCATCACCAGCGGGCGCAGCAATGCATCAACACTGTCCTAGAAGGCGGGAATGGACAGAAGAAGAAGAACACTGCCGGAATTCTACAAGCAGAAGAAGAAGACGACCACCGTTCATATTTTACCGACTAAAGACGGGACAGTCGGCGGAGAGAAGCCGTTAGCTCGATCCTAAAACGGCAGAAACCCCGAGGAGTTAGTTTGCTACAGACATGGACCCACACCGGAACCATGGAGGGGGTTTTAAAACCGGAAACGAAGCTGCGAGGAGGTTTGTTGTCTTTCTACGCACTGCTAATGAGGCTAGTAAGTATGCTAAACCGTTCTCAGCCTGCTTGTCACTCCCCGATGTGAGTCGAGTGCAGATTTGAGTCGCGCATGCTCAGATTTAAACGGTTTACGGCATAACGTGTCATACTGAAATTTGTGAAATCATAAATAAAGTTCTCTTGCAAACAAATAACAGAAGGATCATTTCAAAAACGTTTTAGCTATCTATGGGTGTTGGTGTCTAACGTTAGCTCAAAACGCCATCACTGACAGCCTTTGTTTGGTTTGATGCTAACTGGTAGCTAGCAGTGAACCACTTGGTTAGCAGGTTCACGTTACTAAATTGACATTCAGAAGTCTCTCCTGATGCTACTTGTCGTAAAGTGACGATGCGCAACCAATCTCGCACTCAACTTACATTGGGGAGTGACGAAGCATCGCAACTAGTTTCAATTTTTTTGTATCTTTTAAAACCTTTATACAAACACACAGGCCCAGTGAAGCATGTTTATATCTTTGAGGTAGAGACAATATATACTCCAAGCATCACAGCAGGTTTTTGAGGCAGTAGCTCAGTCAGTAGGGTGTAGGTGGGAACGGAGGGTCGCTGGTTCAAGTCCACATACGGACTAAGTAAGTGGTGGACGGAGCTAGAGAGATGCACCACCAAGGTGGTCTTAGCAGGCAGCAATGGTGCAGGTCCATTAGAGCCTGTGTAGAGCATGAGTGTGTAATTCAGTCTTGTGTGTTTAAATACAGCAACTATTATGTTGTGATAACATCAGAGTGTGAGCTGGGGGGCTGTGGCTCAGTGGTAGAGCAGAAGGTTTCTGGTTCAATCCCCGCCCTGACAATGGCAGCGTGTGAATGTGTGTGAAACATTTGATCCAAATAGTTGTAAGACTAGAAAAGCGCCATATAAAATACAGCACAAATTGTATTCATTTATTTCCCCTTGTTGGATTAATAAAGAATACATTATTATACTGTAAGCCCTGCAGTTTCCGTGTAACATGAACCACTACCCTTTTTTGTCACTAGCTATGTTTCCAAACATTTTTATCTGAATTAAGTGACATTGAATGAAAATTGCTCGTGTAAACAGTAAAATTTGATGGAATTTCATGAACATCAATCAGACTCAAAGACGTTTGGTTTCATCGGATTTTCTCTATCGATATAGGCTTATGCAATGAACACGGATGGAAATGTATTTGCCGTATAATAATAAATTGCGATTAAGTTTGAGGTCCTTGTTGTGATTGTTATTGCCACTGTGTATCACACCCCCCACGGCCCCGTCAGACACCACCCACCAAGAGCCTGTTTAGTTGTGTCGTACTGCAGAGACGTCCGGGCCTACAAATCGCAGGGTTTCCCGCGGCACTTTGCCGTCAGGCGACCCCCTAATCACACACGCCTGCCGCACCTACCCACAACAACAACACAAATAGGGCAGACGCACAACTGGTTTCCGTTATGTACGTGTAGGCGTGGGCACCGCCGCTCACATCAGCGTTAATGAAAACTCATGAATGTTTATTACACGACTCTGCAGAGCGCGTGCTCTACCGTCACCCGCTCTGTCTCCCCGAGCAACTGGACTGTGACAGGACGTCATGGCAACAACTAAACACAGGGCTACTTGTAACTTGTAACCGTGAAATATGACAGTTTATGACAGCTAAAGTTATTGGCAAAAAACTTGTGGACAACTGAATTAGATGAATTCACTGTCGAACAGCAACCCCTCCTAACCCCACCCTCCCATTATATAAATATATAGTATTATTCACGTCTATTCACATACATGAGGCATATTTTTAGTTGTGTACAATGTTAATGATGACATCACATACAATCTAGTCATCATGGCACAATAAAATTTGGTATAATATGACGTAATTAATTTGGACTTGTGGCTTTTCACTTCACTATTAGCACCTACTGTATTTTATGACCCTATTCAATATTGTTTTATAGAATTGTAATAAAACACATACTATTTCTCATCCTATTTGATGGTACAACTAGTATTCCAACATATTGGGCCTAGGCCCTATACCATATCATTGTGCAATGTACTAATTTAGTCCTATGTCAGGGGTTATGAGGGCCAGAATGAACGTAAAGATGGCGTTGTTAAATATATCCCTTCCTACATGTGTATATCCCATGTGATTGTTATTTCTTGTTCCATTGTATGTTGTCTGTAGTATTTAAATTGCGTGTCATGGATTCAAGCTCGTTAAGTCAACCCCCCACGATTTCCCATTAAAATCGAAGGGGAATTTAGCATAGTTTTTTTGTGATTTACATAAAACAGCACGCCATTCGTACTTTTTGGTGGGTGTTTTTTTTTTTAGCATTTAGTAGGGGACAAAAAATGAGTGGCAAGATGATGAAATATAAAGTATGACATACTTGTCATTTTGCCAAAGCGTGCTGATTTTTAAGCTCAACTTAAAACAGAAATTTGTGTTTCCCAAATATGCGTTTTCTGCAGACGTCCAGCAGCTGTTGGTGGTTAAAGAAGAGGTTCCCCCTGGGCAGCAGGAGTGGAGCTCCAGGTGGACCAGGAGAAGCCAGCCCCCCCACACACTTAAGAGGAACAGGAAGAACTCTGGATAAGTCAGGAGGGAGAGCAGCTTCAAGGGCTGGAGGAGGCGGATATCACCAAGTTCCCATTCCCTCCTGTGAATGTCCATGTGAAGAATGAGATGATGAAGAGAACCTCAGTTCTCACAGCTTCATCAAAGAAAAACTGAACAGATGGAAACAGAGCGGATGCGATGAGGACTGCGGAGGACCAGAACTAGCCATGAACTCAGATCCAATACACAGATACTGATGACAGGCCGGAGGACTCCTCTGAACCCGAGACAGATGACAGTGCAGATTGGAAAGAGACCAGAGATCTTCAGTCAGGTTTAAACTCTCTGAAAAATGCCTCGAGATGTAATGCTGGTAAAAAAACACTTAGCTGCTCTGAGTGTGGGAAAAGATTTGCCACCAAGAGCACGAAGATACACATGAGATCGCATACAGGGGAGAAACCTTTAGTTGCTCTGATTGTGGGAAAACATTTGCATCATTGGACATTTGAAGGCCCACACAAGACTTCACACAGGTGAGAAACCATTCAGTGCCTGAATGTGAGAAAACCTTTGTAACAAAGTCCCATCTGAAGAGACACATAGAACCACACAGGAGAGAAACCCTTTAGCTGCTCAGTATGTGGTAAACCTTCAGTGGAAGCGGAACCTGAAGCACACATGATAAACTCATACAGGAGAAAACCTTTCAGTTGCTCATTCTGTGTGAAGTCATTTACACAGAGCGGAACTCTGAAGGAACACATGAACATCCATGCAGGAGTGAAACCTTTCAGCTGCTCAGTGTGTGGGAAGGCTTTCCGTGGAAGGGGAAATCTGAAAAAGCACAGCGAGTCCACACAGGAGAGAAACTTTTCAGTTGCACGTTTGTCTCAAAAATTTGCCTGGCCCGAACAGTCAAAAGGCATAAATGTGGGGCGTCAGTCCTCACAGCTTCGTCAAATACAATGAACAGTAAAACAACGGCTGATGAGAGGACCCGGGAGGATCGAACCGCCAGGAACTCGGATCTAGAGAAAGTTTACAATCGGATAATGAAGACAATGCAGGAGACTCTTCTGAACTCTGACACTGAAAAGACTGGAAGGATCCTGGAGTAACCCATTTCGGTGCTCTGTGTGTTGAAAACATTTAAACACAGGGAAACCTGAATAAACACACGAGAAATCACCACAGGAGAGAAACGTTTAGTTGCTCTCTGTGTGGTAAATGTTTTCTCACAAGCAGGCCTGGACTACCACTTGAAACTCACTCAGGAGAGAAACCGTTCAGTTGCTCAGTTTGTTGTAAGACGTTTAGAACAGGAGCTGTGAAGTAACACATGGTGAGCACCACACGGGGTGAAGCCGTTCTCAGCTGCGGTGTCTGCGGCAGGAGATTCTTTGGCATTTTCAGATCAAAAACACAGTGTCTCGCGGGATAGTCTCCCTCCACGCACGCGAAGAAAGAACAGCCGAAGTAGTGCGGCGTTAATGGCCATTCAGCCTCTGATTGAGCCCAATCCTGGCTCGCAGGGTGCTAGTGACTCAGAACCCAGAACCCAAGGTACCTGGTTGCAGTTGGTTGGCCATAGTTTAAATGAG
>NC_045756.1:7238077-7238209 GCF_008692095.1 Etheostoma spectabile
TTTCAGACATCTTTTGCTTTGATTGCTATGCATGATTTCTTTTCTAAAGAAGTTGAGGGAAGCCCTGACAGAATGATGATGTACTACCTGAACGATGGAGTGTACGGCTCCATGAGTTGCATTATCAACGAC
>NC_045756.1:7238234-7253199 GCF_008692095.1 Etheostoma spectabile
CGCCGCACTACTTCGGCTGTTCTTTCTTCGCGTGCGTGGAGGGAGACTATCCCGCGAGACACTGTGTTTTTGATCTGAAAATGCCAAAGAATCTCCTGCCGCAGACACCGCAGCTGAGAACGGCTTCACCCCGTGTGGTGCTCACCATGTGTTACTTCACAGCTCCTGTTCTAAACGTCTTACAACAAACTGAGCAACTGAACGGTTTCTCTCCTGAGTGAGTTTCAAGTGGTAGTCCAGGCCTGCTTGTGAGAAAACATTTACCACACAGAGAGCAACTAAACGTTTCTCTCCTGTGGTGATTTCTCGTGTGTTTATTCAGGTTTCCCTGTGTTTAAATGTTTTCAACACACAGAGCACCGAAATGGGTTACTCCAGGATCCTTCCAGTCTTTTCAGTGTCAGAGTTCAGAAGAGTCTCCTGCATTGTCTTCATTATCCGATTGTAAACTTTCTCTAGATCCGAGTTCCTGGCGGTTCGATCCTCCCGGGTCCTCTCATCAGCCGTTGTTTTACTGTTCATTGTATTTGACGAAGCTGTGAGGACTGACGCCCCACATTTATGCCTTTTGACTGTTCGGGCCAGGCAAATTTTTGAGACAAACGATGCAACTGAAAAGTTTCTCTCCTGTGTGGACTCGCTGTGCTTTTTCAGATTTCCCCTTCCACGGAAAGCCTTCCCACACACTGAGCAGCTGAAAGTTTCACTCCTGCATGGATGTTCATGTGTTCCTTCAGAGTTCCGCTCTGTGTAAATGACTTCACACAGAATGAGCAACTGAAAGGTTTTTCTCCTGTATGAGTTTATCATGTGTGTCTTCAGGTTCCGCTTCCACTGAAGGTTTACCACATACTGAGCAGCTAAAGGGTTTCTCTCCTGTGTGGTTCTCATGTGTCTCTTCAGATGGGACTTTGTTACAAAGGTTTTCTCACATTCAGGCACTGAAATGGTTTCTCACCTGTGTGAAGTCTTGTGTGGGCCTTCAATGTCCAATGATGCAAATGTTTTCCCACAATCAGAGCAACTAAAGGTTTCTCCCCTGTATGCGATCTCATGTGTATCTTCAGTGCTCTTGGTGGCAAATCTTTTCCCACACTCAGAGCAGCTAAGTGTTTTTTTACCAGCATTACATCTCGAGGCATTTTTCAGAGAGTTTAAACCTGACTGAAGATCTCTGGTCTCTTTCCAATCTGCACTGTCATCTGTCTCGGGTTCAGAGGAGTCCCTCGGCCTGTCATCAGTATCTGTGTATTGGATCTGAGTTCATGGCTAGTTCTGGTCCTCCGCAGTCCTCATCGCTCCGCTTCTGTTTCCATCTGTTCAGTTTTTCTTTGATGAAGCTGTGAGAACTGAGGTTCTCTTCATCATCTCATTCTTCACATGGACATTCACAGGAGGGAATGGGAACTTGGTGATATCCGCCTCCTCCAGCCCTTGAAGCTGCTCTCCCTCCTGACTTATCCAGAGTTCTTCCTGTTCCTCTTAAGTGTGTGGGGGGGCTGGCTTCTCCTGGTCCACCTGGAGCTCCACTCCTGCTGCCCAGGGGGAACCTCTTCTTTAACCACCAACAGCTGCTGGACGTCTGCAGAAAACGCATATTTGGGAAACACAAATTTCTGTTTTAAGTTGAGCTTAAAAATCAGCACGCTTTGGCAAAATGACAAGTATGTCATACTTTATATTTCATCATCTTGCCACTCATTTTTGTCCCCTACTAAATGCTAAAAAAAAAAACACCCACCAAAAAGTACGAATGGCGTGCTGTTTTATGTAAATCACAAAAAAACTATGCTAAATTCCCCTTCGATTTAATGGGAAATCGTGGGGGGTTGACTTAACGAGCTTGAATCATGACACGCAATTTAAATACTACAGACAACATACAATGGAACAAGAAATAACAATCACATGGGATATACACATGTAGGAAGGGATATATTTAACAACGCCATCTTTACGTTCATTCTGGCCCTCATAACCCCTGACATAGGACTAAATTAGTACATTGCACAATGATATGGTATAGGGCCTAGGCCCAATATGTTGGAATACTAGTTGTACCATCAAATAGGATGAGAAATAGTATGTGTTTTATTACAATTCTATAAAACAATATTGAATAGGGTCATAAAATACAGTAGGTGCTAATAGTGAAGTGAAAAGCCACAAGTCCAAATTAATTACGTCATATTATACCAAATTTATTGTGCCATGATGACTAGATTGTATGTGATGTCATCATTAACATTGTACACACTAAAAATATGCCTCATGTATGTGAATAGACGTGAATAATACTATATATTTATATAATGGGAGGGTGGGGTTAGGAGGGGTTGCTGTTCGACAGTGAATTCATCTAATTCAGTTGTCCACAAGTTTTTTGCCAATAACTTTAGCTGTCATAAACTGTCATATTTCACGGTTACAAGTTACAAGTAGCCCTGTGTTTAGTTGTTTGCCATGACGTCCTGTCACAGTCCAGTTGCTCGGGGAGACAGAGCGGGTGACGGTAGAGCACGCGCTCTGCAGAGTCGTGTAATACAACAATTCATGAGTTTTCATTAACGCTGAGTGAGCGGCGGTGCCCGACGCTACACGTACATAACGGAAACCAGTTGTGCGTCTGCCCTATTTGTGTTGTTTGTTGTGTGGTAGGTGCGCAGGCGTGTGTTGATTAGGGGGTCGCCTTGACGGCAAAGTGCCGCGGGAAACCCTGCGATTTGTAGGCCCAGGACGTCTCTGCAGTACGACACAACTAAACAGGCTCTTGGTGGGTGGTGTCTGACGGGGCCGTGGGGGGTGTGATACACAGTGGCAATAACAATCACAACAAGGACCTCAAACTTAATCGCAATTTATTATTATACGGCAAAATACATTTCCATCCGTGTTCATTGCATAAGCCTATATCGATAGAGAAAATCCGATGAAACCAAACGTCTTTGAGTCTGATTGATGTTCATGAAATTCCATCAAATTTTACTGTTTACACGAGCAATTTTCATTCAATGTCACTTAATTCAGATAAAAATGTTTGGAAACATAGCTAGTGACAAAAAAGGGTAGTGGTTCATGTTACACGGAAACTGCAGGGCTTACAGTATAATAATGTATTCTTTATTAATCCAACAAGGGGAAATAAATGAATACAATTTGTGCTGTATTTTATATGGCGCTTTTCTAGTCTTACAACTATTTGGATCAAATGTTTCACACACATTCACACGCTGCCATTGTCAGGGCGGGGATTGAACCAGAAACCTTCTGCTCTACCACTGAGCCACAGCCCCCCAGCTCACACTCTGATGTTATCACAACATAATAGTTGCTGTATTTAATACACACAAGACTGAATTACACACTCATGCTCTACACAGGCTCTAATGGACCTGCACCATTGCTGCCTGCTAAGACCACCTTGGTGGTGCATCTCTCTAGCTCCGTCCACCACTTACTTAGTCCGTATGTGGACTTGAACCAGCGACCCTCCGTTCCCACCTACACCCTACTGACTGAGCTACTGCCTCAAAAACCTGCTGTGATGCTTGGAGTATATATTGTCTCTACCTCAAAGATATAAACATGCTTCACTGGGCCTGTGTGTTTGTATAAAGGTTTTAAAAGATACAAAAAAATTGAAACTAGTTGCGATGCTTCGTCACTCCCCAATGTAAGTTGAGTGCGAGATTGGTTGCGCATCGTCACTTTACGACAAGTAGCATCAGGAGAGACTTCTGAATGTCAATTTAGTAACGTGAACCTGCTAACCAAGTGGTTCACTGCTAGCTACCAGTTAGCATCAAACCAAACAAAGGCTGTCAGTGAATGGCGTTTTGAGCTAACGTTAGACACCAACACCCATAGATAGCTAAAACGTTTTTGAAATGATCCTTCTGTTATTTGTTTGCAAGAGACACTTTATTTATGATTTCACAAATTTCAGTATGACACGTTATGCCGTAAACCGTTTAAATCTGAGCATGCGCGACTCAAATCTGCACTCGACTCACATCGGGGAGTGACAAGCAGGCTGAGAACGGTTTAGCATACTTACTAGCCTCATTAGCAGTGCGTAGAAAGACAACAAACCTCCTCGCAGCTTCGTTTCCGGTTTTAAAACCCCCTCCATGGTTCCGGTGTGGGTCCATGTCTGTAGCAAACTAACTCCTCGGGGTTTCTGCCGTTTTAGGATCGAGCTAACGGCTTCTCTCCGCCGACTGTCCCGTCTTTAGTCGGTAAAATATGAACGGTGGTCGTCTTCTTCTTCTGCTTGTAGAATTCCGGCAGTGTTCTTCTTCTTCTGTCCATTCCCGCCTTCTAGGACAGTGTTGATGCATTGCTGCGCCCGCTGGTGATGAGGACAGTCTACATTAAAGCTCTCCTGACCTTTATTTTTCTTAAACAGCTCCGTGGATTTGACCAGGAAAAATGCTGAAAATATTTCAAATTATGAAATGTGTATACCATTTTCAACTTTAACAGTTAAATTTAAAAAGTGCATAAATTCTTATTAGATGAATACATTGTGTAGCCTTTATAACAATGACATCCGAGATGGGTGTAAATAATACTGGTAATTAAGCATGGAGTTGGCTATACAAATGTAAAATAACTTTCAATGGATGGGAAAAATGACCAAACAGTATCTCTTTACAGAGCAGGTGTATGATCTTCACTCAGAAATTGTTCCCAATTGTGTGTCTGTTTTCATTCTGCAGCCTGTTAGTCCATACGCCAAGTTCTGCCCCATCTAGTGGCTGAAATAAAGAAGAACCAGCTTTCTTCTCCCTTTCTCCGCGTTTCACTTGATTGTCCCTTTGTCAAAGTCCACTTGCTTCTCATTTAAACCCCTGACATGGTACTCTTTGATGCTTTTATAAAGACCTTAGTGGTCCCCTAATACTGTATCTGAAGTCTCTTTATATAACCTTAGTGGACCCCTAATACTGTATCTGAAGTCTCTTTTATATAGACCTTAGTGGTCCCCTAATACTGTATCTGAAGTCTCTTTATATAGACCTCTTTTATAGACCTTAGGGGTCCCTAATACTGTATCTGAAGTCTCTTCACAAATTCAGCCTTGGTGCAGATATACAGCCACTAGACCCCCGAAAGTAGCCCTCAGATCTGGATCTGGCCCTTAATATCCCTAATTTAAAACACTTTCAAACAATACACAATCAAACATATCACAAGTGTCATTTTAAATTGGAAGAAAAGTATCCTATGGTGGATTGCGGGTGCAGCAAAATGATTTCAACATATTTGCAATAGGCCCGTGAAACTGACCAATTGAAGACAGACGTCAAATGCCCAGTTTCGTTCGGACGTGTAGAAGATATATACTAACAGAAGAGTTTCCAGATCATTTACGCATGCCGAGGTTTGAGAAAGGTTTAAGGCGTGCCATGTCTCAGCTGTCACAACAGTGTAAACGTGTGCTCTTTCAAAGCCATTGAAGTCGGTGCATGAACAGGCTATAAGCTCCCATGTTGTCGACAGAAGCCAGTCCCCCACGGGCAACTCAGGATCCAGTAGTTGTCAATCACTTTGTCAAAGCTGTCGCAGGTTGGACCCCGATAGCAGAGCGATAGCGCCGCTCACTGCTGTCGACAACCTGTGTAGAGCACAAATATTAAAATAATGAATTGACATTATAGCCTTAGACGTAGTGTTCCACATTTTATTTGAAACAAACAATTGTCCTTTAGGTCTTTAGTTAACTTTAATCATTGGGTAGTACCAGGGATGGATAACGGCGTTACTCCGCGTAACTTTTCAGTAACGAGTATCTAATTGATACTCTCCCCATCTTATAACATCCTCCTCCTTCTCTCCATCTGTATGCAACCTCATCCATTATTATTGTTACTAACTCAACTTCTTCCCTTTCCCCGAGTCTTGTCTCTCTCGCCCCTCTCCTCCTCCTCCTATTCCCCTCCAATAAAATACTTTTAAAAGTAACTTTCCCAACACTGGTAGTAACCATGCACAGATACTGTGGTAGCAAGAATGTTAAATCTTGGCGTTGGACTTAATGTGTTTTGCAGAATTGTCCATTATTGGCTTTGTCACGTGGCGACAGGCTTTAATATTTCCCTGTGAAGATACGGTCAAGGTTGGGGGAGGCAGGTCCTTTGACTAAGTGAACCGTATCTTCACAGGGTAAATATTAAAGCCTGTCGCCACGTGACAAAGCCAATAATGGACAATTCTGCAAAACACATTAAGTCCAACGCCAATGATTTAACATTCTTGCTATCCACAGTATCTGTGCATGGTTACTACCAGTGTTGGGAAAGTTACTTTTAAAAAGTATTTTATTGCAGGAGGAAATAGGAGGAGAGAGGAGAGGGGCGAGAGAGCACAAGACTCGGGGAAAGGGAAGAAGTTGAGTTAGTAACAATAATTAATGGGATGAGGTTGCATACAGATGGAGAGAAGGAGGAGGATGTTATTATGATGGGGAGAGTAATCAATTAGATTACTCGTTACTGTAAAAGTTCCGCGGAGTAACGCCGTATTCCCATCCCTGGTTACTACCCATGATTAAAGTTAACTAAGACCTAAAGGACTTGTTTGTTTCAAATAAAATGTGGAACACTACGTCTAAGCTATAATGTCATTCATTATTTTAATATTTGTGCTCTACACAGGTTGTCGACAGCAGTGAGCGGCGCTATCGCTCTGCTATCTGGGTCCAACCTGCGACACAGCTTTGACAAAGTGATTGACAACCTGGATCCTGAGTTGCACGTGGGGACTGGCTTCTCGTCGACAACATGAGCTTATAGCATCTGTTCATGCACCGACTTCAATGGCTTTGAAAGAGCACACGTTTACACTGTGTGACAGCTGAGACATGGCACGCCTACCTTTCTCAAACCTTCGGCATGCGTAATGATCTGGAAACTCTTCTGTTAGATATATATCTTCTACACGTCCGACGAAACGTGGCATTTTACTTCTTTTCTTCAATTGGTCAGTTTCACGGGCCTATTGCAAATATGTTGAAATCATTTTGCTGCACCCGCAATCCACCATAGGATACTTTTCTTCCAATTTAAAATGACACTTGTGATATGTTTGATTGTGTATTGTTTGAAAGTGTTTTAAATTAGGGATATTAAGGGCCAGATCCAGATCTGAGGGCTATACTTTCCGGGGGCTCTAGTGGCTGTAATTCTGCACCAAGGCTGAATTTTGTGAAAGAGACTTCAGATACAGTATTAGGGACCCCTAAGGTCTATATAAAAGAGGTCTATATAAAAGAGACTTCAGATACAGTATTAGGGGACCACTAAGGTCTATATAAAAGAGACTTCAGATACAGTATTAGGGGTCCACTAAGGTCTATATAAAAGAGACTTCAGATACAGTATTAGGGGACCACTAAGGTCTTTATAAAAGCATCCAAAGAGTACCATGTCATGGGACCTTTAAATGAGAAGCTAAGTGGACTTTGACAAAGGGACAATCAAGTGAAACGCGGAGAAAGGGAGAAGAAAGCTGGTTCTTCTTTATTTCAGCCACTAGATGGAGGCAGAACTTGGCGTATGGACTAACAGGCTGCAGAATGAAAACTAGACACACAATTGGGAACAATTTCTGAGTGAAGATCATACACCTGCTCTGTAAAGAGATACTGTTTGGTCATTTTTCCCATCCATTGAAAGTTATTTTACATTTGTATAGCCAACTCCATGCTTAATTACCAGTTATTATATTACACCCATCTCGGATGTCATTGTTTATAAAGGCATACACAATGTATTCATCTAATAAGAATTTATGCACTTTTTTAAATTTAACTGTTAAAGTTGAATAATGGTTACACATTTCATAATTTGAAAAGCCTATTTTCAGCATTTTTCCTGGTCAAATCCACGGAGCTGTTTAAGAAAAATAAAGGTCCAGGAGGAGCTTTAATGTAGACTGTCCTCATCACCAGCGGGCGGCAGCAATGCATCAACACTGTCCTAGAAGGCCGGGAATGGACAGAAGAAGAAGAACACTGCCGGAATTCTACAAGCAGAAGAAGAAGACGACCACCGTTCATATTTTACCGACGTAAAGACGGGACAGTCGGCGGAGAGAAGCCGTTAGCTCGATCCTAATAACGGCAGAAACCCCGAGGAGTTAGTTTGCTACAGACATGGACCCACACCGGAACCAGCTGGAGGGGGTTTTAAAACCGGAAACGAAGCTGCGAGGAGGTTTGTTGTCTTTCTACTGCACTGCTAATGAGGCTAAGCTAACGTTAGCTAAACCGTTCTCAGCCTGCTTGTCACTCCCCGATGTGAGTCGAGTGCAGATTTGAGTCGCGCATGCTCAGATTTAAACGGTTTACGGCATAACGTGTCATACTGAAATTTGTGAAATCCATAAAATAATAGTGTTCTCATTGCAAACAATAACAGAAGATGGGAATCATTTCAAAAACGTTTTAGCTATCTATGGTTGTTTGGTTGCTAACGTTAGCTCAAAACGCCATTCAACTGACAGCCTTTGTTGTGTTTGATGCTAACTGGTAGCTAGCAGTGAACCCACTTGGTTAAGCAGGTTCACGTTTACTAAATTGACAATTCAGAAGTCTCTCCTGAATGCTACTTGTCGTAAAGTGACGCATGCGCAACTCAAATCTGCACTCAACTTACATTGGGGAGTGACGTCAAGCATCGCAACTTAGTTTCAATTTTTTTTGTAATCTTTTAAAACCTTTATACAAACACACAGGCACAGTGAAGCATGTTTATATCTTTGAGGTAGAGACAATATATACTCCAAGCATCACAGCAGGTTTTTTTGTAGGCAGTAGCTCAGTCAGTAGGGTGTAGAGTTGGGAACCGGAGGGTCGCTGGTTCAAGTCCACATACGGACTAAAGTAAGGTGGTGGACTGGTAGCTAGAGAGATGCACCACCAAGGTGCTCTTGAGCAAGGTGCAGGTCCATTAGAGCCTGTGTAGAGCATGAGTGTGTAATTCAGTCTTGTGTGTATTAAATACAGCAACTATTATGTTGTGATAACATCAGAGTGTGAGCTGGGGCGGCTGTGGCTCAGTGGTAGAGCAGAGGTTTCTGGTTCAATCCCCGGCCCTGCACATGGCAGCGTGTGAATGTGTGTGTGAAACATTTGATCCTAAATAGTTGTTAAGACTAGAAAAGCGCCATATAAAATACAGCACATAAATTGTATTCATTTATTTCCCCTTGTTGGATTAATAAAGAATACATTATTATACTGTAACGCCCTGCAGTTTCCTGCTGTAACATGAACCACTACCCTTTTTTTGTCACTAGCTATGTTTCCAAACATTTTTATCTGAATTAAGTGACATTGAATGAAAATTGCCTCGTGTAAACAGTAAAATTTGATGGAATTTCATGAACATCAATCAGACTCAAAAGACGTTTGGTTTCATCGGATTTTCTCTATCGATATACGGCTTATGCAATGAACACGGATGGAAATCGTATTTGCCGTATAAATAATAAATTGCGATTAAGTTTGAGGTCCTTGTTGTGATTGTTATTGCCACTGTGTATCACACCCCCAACTGGCCCCGTCAGACACCACCCACCAAGAGCCTGTTTAGTGTTGTCGTACTGCAGAGACGTCCTGGGCCTACAAATCGCAGGGTTTCCCGCGGCACTTTGCAGTCAAGGCGACCCCCTAATCAACACACGCCTGCCGCCTTTACTACGTCAACAACAACACAAATAGGGCAGACGCACAACTGGGTTTCCGTTATGTACGTGTAGCGTCGGCGCACCGCCGCTCAATCAGCGGTTAATGAAAACTCATGAAGTTGTAATTACACGACTCTGCAGAGCCGCGTGCTCTACCGTCACCCGCTCTGTCTCCCCGAGCAACTGGACTGTGACAGGACGTCATGGCAACCAACTAAACAACAGGGCTACTTGTAACTTGTAACCCGTGAAATATGACAGTTTATGACAGCTACAGTTTATTGGCAAATAACATTGTGGACACTGAATTAGATGAATTCACTGTCCGAACAGCAACCCCTCCTAACCCCCCACCCTCCCATTATATAAATATATAGTATTTATTCACGTCTATTCACATACAATGAGGCATATTTTTAGTTGTGTCACAATGTTAATGATGACATCACATACAATCTAGTCATCATGGCACAATAATATTTGGTATAATATGACGTAATTAATTTGGACTTGTGGCTTTTCACTTCACATATTAGCACCTACTGTATTTTATGACCCTATTCAATATTGTTTTATAGAATTGTAATAAAACCATACTATTTCTCATCCTATTTGATGGTACAACTAGTATTCCAAACATATTGGGCCTAGGCCCTATACCATATCATTGTGCAAATGTACTTAATTTAGTCCTATGTCAGGGGTTATGAGGGCCAGAATGAACGTAAAGATGGCGTTGTTAAAATATATCCCTTCCTACATGTGTATATCCCATTGTATTGTTATTTCTTGTTCCATTGTATGTTGTCTGTAGTATTTAAATTGCGTGTCATGGATTCAAGCTCTGTTAAGTCAACCCCCCCACGATTTCCCATTAAAATCGAAGGGGAAATTTAGCATAGTTTTTTTGTGATTTACATAAAACAGCACGCCATTCGTACTTTTTGTGTGGGTGTTTTTTTTTTTAGCATTTAGTAGCGGGACAAAAAATGAGGTGCAAGATGATGAAATATAAAGTATGACAAATACTTGTCATTTTGCCAAAGCGTGCTGATTTTTAAGCTCAACTTAAAACAGAAATTTGTGTTTTACCCTAAATATGCGTTTTCTGCAGACGTCCAGCAGCTGTTGGTGGTTAAAGAAGAGGTTCCCCCTGGGCAGCAGGAGTGGAGCTCCAGGATGGACCAGGAGAAGCCAGGCCCCCCCACACACGTTAAAGAGGAACAGGAAGAACTCTGGATAAGTCAGGAGGGAGAGCAGCTTCAAGGGCTGGAGGAGGCGGATATCACCAAGTTCCCATTCCCTCCTGTGAATGTCCATGTGAAGAATGAAGATGATGAAGAGAAACCTCAGTTCTCACAGCTTCATCAAAGAAAAACTGAACAGATGGAAACAGAAGCGGATGCAGAGGACTGCGGAGGACCAGAACTAGCCATAAACTCAGATCCAGATACACCAGATACTGATGACAAGGCCGGAGACTCCTCTGAACCCGAGACAGATGACAGTGCAGATTGGAAAGAGACCAGAGATCTTCAGTCAGGTTTAAACTCTCTGAAAAATGCCTCGAGATGTAATGCTGGTAAAAAAACACTTAGCTGCTCTGAGTGTGGGAAAAGATTTGCCACCAAGACGCACCTGAAGATACACATGAGATCGCATACAGGGGAGAAACCTTTTAGTTGCTCTGATTGTGGGAAAACATTTTGCATCATTGGACATTTGAAGGCCCACACAAGACTTCACACAGGTGAGAAACCATTTCAGTGCTCTGAATGTGAGAAAACCTTTGTAACAAAGTCCCATCTGAAGAGACACATGAGAACCCACACAGGAGAGAAACCCTTTAGCTGCTCAGTATGTGGTAAAACCTTCAGTGGAAGCGGAAACCTGAAGACACACATGATAACTCATACAGGAGAAAAACCTTTCAGTTGCTCATTCTGTGTGAAGTCATTTACACAGAGCGGAACTCTGAAGGAACACATGAACATCCATGCAGGAGTGAAACCTTTCAGCTGCTCAGTGTGTGGGAAGGCTTTCCGTGGAAGGGGAAATCTGAAAAAGCACAAGCGAGTCCACACAGGAGAGAAACTTTTCAGTTGCATCGTTTGTCTCAAAAAATTTGCCTGGCCCGAACAGGTCAAAAGGCATAAATGTGTTGGGCGTCAGTCCTCACAGCTTCGTCAAATACAATCTGAACAGATAAAAACAACGGCTGATGGAGAGGACCCGGGAGGATCGGAACCAGCCAGGAACTCGGATCCAGAGAAACGTTTACAACCGGATAATGAAGACAATGCAGGAGACTCTTCTGAACCTGACACTGAAAAAGACTGGAAGGATCCTGGATGTAACCCATTTCGTTGCTCTGTGTGTTCGAAAACATTTAAACACAGGGGAAACCTGAATAAACACACGAGAACTCACACAGGAGAGAAATCGTTTAGTTGCTCTCTGTGTGGTAAAATGTTTTCTCAAAAAGCAGGCCTGGACTACCACTTGAAAACTCACTCAGGAGAGAAACCGTTCAGTTGCTCAGTTTGTTGTAAGACGTTTAGGAACAAAGGAGCTGTGAAGTACCACATGGTGAAGCACACAGGGGTGAAGCCGTTCAGCTGCGGTGTCTGCGGCAGGAGATTCTTTTGGCATTTTCAGATCAAAAAACACAAGTGTCTCGGTGAGTTCTCGCAGCGAAGAAGAAAGGCCTTTAATAGCGAGAACTGTGAAAGACCAGAAGCAGCCAGCGCACCAGTTGCTAATAAAGCCACAGAACGGTCCTCTGAAAACGATGACAGTGATGACATTGGGTTTTGGAAAGAGACAAGGCAACATCAGTCAGGGTTCACTTACCAGAGATCTAAAAAGGTTCCTGTCAGAGATGGATGTAACGCTGTCAGCTCGGGTGACAAGGTTAAAACCGAAGCCAGGACTGACAAAAGTGTTGATTTTTGCAAACTGACCGGCCAACCTCAGCCATGTCTACAACATCTTAAAACTGAGCTTGTCTCTGTCAGTGATTGTGAGTATCGTGAAAGATGTGACGACAGTTGCGCTCCGCTGACACACAAGAACTCCCCAACGGATGAGCACCCATTCCGTTGCTCGTATTGTGGGAAAGGATTTGCGACGGGAGGATGTCTGACGATACACGCATCTGTCCACTCCAAAGAAAAAACACTTGGATGCATCGTTTGTGAGAAAAGGTTCACTTTCAAGTCCCAGCTCTTAAGCCACCAGTGTGTTGGGGAGATCTCCCAGCTTCATAATGCCAACCAACCGATCAGCAGCTCTCAGTGTTGTAAAGGATTTAACCATAAGCACCAGCTGCAGGTTCCCACAAGACTTCACACAGCACTGATCCACAGTAGTCCTACAGGAGAGGAACATTTTACAGAAAGAGAAAGTCTGAGCCAAGAAATGGTGGCCTATACTGGGGTACATATGGGGGTAAAGCAGGAGGACCCAGAACCCCCACACATTAAAGAAGAACAGGAGGAACTCCGGGTCAGTCAGGAGGGAGAGCAGCTTTTAGGGCTGGAGGAGGCTGATATTGCCGAGTTCCCACTTACTCCTGTCATTGTGAAGCGTGAACGTGAAGACTTTGCCGCAAATGTTGACCAATAACGGGAGCTCCCCGCGACTTCCACCAATCACAACAGTTTCCTGCGCCAGACTTTTGCCACGATGTGTGACGCTGAGAGCAACTGACCAAGCGGGTTGACGTAACACACCTACGTCAGCAAATTAATTTCCTTGTCTCGGGTGTGTGCGTGTGCGTGTGTGTGCGTGTGTGTGTGCGCGTGTGCGCGCCTGCGTGCGTGTGTGTTTACAAACCCAACATATAGTCAAAGGACAATTGAGATCGTCCTGGCAACCTGTACCCATTTTTACTGCAGCGCTGTAACAAGTTGAGACTCTAAAGTCGCTAAAAGCTTCTGCTGTTTCAAACCTGTCTGCAGCGGGCAACAGGCGTAAAATTGATTCATTCAATTGTGAATGATTATTTTGTGTCATAAATCCACCAGCCATTTTCACAATGTACCAAAACAAAATCGTAACTTTTCTTTTTTTTCATGCATTTTAACCTTTTCCCGCAATTCCATCGCAACAAAAATACCGACGGCATTGTAACTTTCAATGCGATTTTTGACAAAAAAGCTGCCGCAAAATCAGGCTTTTGGCCCGCAACAATTTTAAAAATGAAAGCCGAAATCCTGGAGGGATGAAGTAATGTAATCTTATTATATATTTTTATGGAGTAATATGTAAAAAGTAACATAACACTTCCAGAGGAACATGCCCAACATTGTAGTATACTATTTTAAAACATATAGAAATTCTTAGTGTGTCATAAATGAATGAAATGTCAGTATAGTATGTCATAAATTGTGATGATGGACCTTAAACCTCTTTTGTAATTTATATATTTTAATGTTTGACCATGCATTCCTACACATAGAAAATATACAGCATAGAAATATATACCTGGAAATATTGGATAGGATAGAAATCATGCTAAATAAAACATTACACTTTAAACAAATTTTACATTTGGATACATTGCAAATTGTTTTATAGGCTCAGTCTGGCACACAAAAAACAAAAACTAATAATTCTAGTGCTGGTTCCATGGTATCAGCATTTTTGATAGTCGTCATGGAAACATTAATTGGTGAGAAGATTGGCACAACAGGCCACCAAGTGACTTATCCAATGGAAATCCCAGTTGTCTGATTGACAGCACCCTAGCCCAATAGACCCACCCATGCCACGCAGCCCAGTTACAGTATAATAAAGATACTTATGATTTTGTTGGTATAGTTCCCTAACTCCATATCCCTGATCATTCTATTTAATTAACTCTGAATATTGAGCGCCTCAACCCAAATATTGACATTAGAAAGGCATACAAGACATAAAAAAAACATATTTGAGAGAAACCCAGACAGTAAAAGACCAGATATAGAATTACTGCAGTTATTGGAGAGTTAAATGGAGATTATTTTTTTATTTTTTTACTGGCCAATCAAAGGCACTGCAATGGGGAAAAGATTTGCCCGGGTGAAGGGAGGCTTCAGCCTTTAAAACGAGCTAAAAAATATAAATTGCTTCAGATATTGGGGTCTGTGGACACATTCCATGGAGGATTTGAAGGTAGTTTTGAACACTGAATAACCACAATACTTCCATCAAACTTAAATCCACTACCAGCTTGATTTTAGATTGGAGATAATGGACTTTTTTTTTTAAGAAGACAGACATGGATTCT
>NC_045756.1:7253209-7254570 GCF_008692095.1 Etheostoma spectabile
TAACACCCTAAACACACACGCCGGGCTGGTTCAATCGCAAGATTTCCCAGAACCTGTCCACAAGCAGTGTATAAAATTGCTATTCTCCGTTCTGACCAATAGAGGCTACTCTAGGTCCTTTCTCAAAGTCTTTTTCAACAGACTGAACCCAGATGGCAGGTGCATCATCTACCTTTTATTACCACATATTCTCCATCAACAATGCAGCTCATCAGTGTTGAAACAATAACTCTAATCATTTTACATGAGAAACGCCGCTTCTACAAGACCACAGGATTATTGCGGTTTACGGGAGAATCAAAAAGCTGCAAGACTACTAAAATGAAACCACTATCGACCCCAAAACCAAGAAGACTTAAAAGAATTAAAGGTGCCCTGCCAGACGTATTTCAAGCCATTTCTAGCGGGGTCTAGAAAACCTCACTCAGCTCCATTTGTGCCACTTCTCATTAATATTCAACAAGCTAAGCTGCTGGACTGTGATTGGCTTTCAGCATCCTTTACCAACTGGGCAAGCTCATGAATATTAATGAGCTCAGGCAACATGACATCAGACTGGTCTGGAATATAAGAATAGTTTGTGGTCTTGTGTCTTTTTTTTATTTGTACACATTTGAGTGCCTTTTAATGTGTGTGACATGGAAGTTATGGCTCTAATAGTTGTAATATAATATATTTCATGTAACGTTTTTGCCTGTTATGTTTAATTTATTGGCCAATAAAGACAGATTTTTGTTAAAGAAAGTTTTTCTGAACATCAATGAAATTCGAAACGGTGATAACTAAACAGATATACAACACACCATGCAGTGTGTATACACATATGTGTATTGCAAACAGACCTACACAGATTTAATTTAATTTATTAATATATTTGACAGGGACAGTGTACATTAATCAACATTGCTTTAAATGCATCAGAATTAGCCAAAAGGTTATTTTTCATCCGTTGTCCCTGGACAGATCTTAAAATTGTCTCCCTAAAAAACTTCTCTGTGCCTCTGCACCACCAAAGTGAGCATAAAATAACTATTTATACTTAAAGGATTATATAAATGCATATGAAACTGTCAAAACCCTAAACCCTTGGTTTCAGGGTGTAGGGGTAAGATGGAGAAATGGGATTCAGCCTTTCCTTCACGCTCCAACAGTCATGGACAGACACTTATTAATATGTAGGCCTAATGTTTTTTATTATCGCTTATATAGAGTCCTTGGGGTTCATTTCCCAAAGAAACATTAATTCCCTCTGCTCACTTTTATTGTGCTTTACATGGTAGGCTACTCAAAGACACTTTAGGGTAAAACCAGCACATATATAACAAAAACAGAAACATGAAACTAGCATATTTAAAGCAATT
>NC_045756.1:7254580-7270867 GCF_008692095.1 Etheostoma spectabile
AAACACAGTGTAGCCTACAACTTTGTAAATAAAAAGTGGAGTGACTAGTTGGCTAAGTCGATATTTTTACATCCTTACACGTTCAGTTGGTCCGAATATGGTCTGTTGGGCTTTTTATGGACGTAGCTCCACCTGTTCATCCTGGTTATCTACACCTGGCTGGACGTAGCTCCACCTGTTCATCCTGGTTATTTACACCTGGCTGGACGTAGCTCCACCTGTTCATCCTGGTTATCTACATCTGGCTGGACGTAGCTCCACCTGTTCATCCTGGCTATCTCCACCTGGCTGGACATAGCTCCACCTGTTCATCCTGGCTATTGCCACCTGGCTGGACATAGCTCCACCTGTTCACCCTGGCTATCTCCACCTGGCTTGACATAGCCTCACCTGTTCGTCCTGGCTCGGCAAACGTGCAACCGATTAAGCCGCGATGAGCAGGTCACACTAAGTCAAGCTGCCCTTTTTCACTTATCCTGGATATCTTCATTCTCCTTTCGTGCAACAGGCCCCTGGTCCAATGTGGTCTCCACGCAGATATGGCAAAAGTACTCACTTCCCGTACTCAAGCAGAAGTACAGATACTTGTGTTAAAAAATACTGTGGTAAAAGTAGAACTACTGATTTAACTTCTTTACTCAAGTAAAAGTATCAAAGTACAGGCTTGGAAATGTACTTAATGTTTAAAAGTAAAGGTAGCCTTGGGAATGACGAAGCTACTTGGACCAGACAGATGTTACTAGAGACACGCTGAGAAACTACAGTGGACATGGAATAAAGGTTCTTTATATGTCATTGGCTACATTTTAAATGGCTGTCTGCCAATAGGCCTAAAACATACAGCTCATTTATTGTGACAGAGACTGGGACTCCAGGTTAATAAGATTCTGACCGAGTAGCAAGATATGAATTCAAGTGTGATTTTGTGAGAAGTCTGCGTATATTCCCATCCAATTAGATTCAATTTGGTATTGATGACGCAAAAATAATAACTAACTCCAGTGAATTTATTTGAAACTTAGTGAGGACTAGATTAGGACTGGATTTAAAGCGGATTCTGGTTTCCAACTTGGCCCCAGGTGTGACAACTTCTCCCTTTTGATGCTTTATAAAGGCTACCATACACAATGCATGCTGTAGGAATAATATATGCTAATAAATGATAACAATAAACCCACTAATAATTACATTATCTTAATGAGCCATTATATAGAATCAACAGCCAGGTGTAACCTAGGTAACAGGTGAAGAACACAATCAACAAAATTACGAGGTGACTTTTGCCAGAACTACAGACCAATACAACAACAGGCTTAAATGAACCGACAACATAAGTTATATGACTTACAGTTCTCAACGACGCACACAATCTCAGCTGATTATCCTCCGGACAGCTAGTCTCTTTTTCTTTTTTTATTTCACTTTCTCTTTCTTCTCCGTGTGACATGCACACAATCACACCTGTTAAGACGACCTTTGGTACAAAACTAAAGTAACGAGCCATTTTTGTAAAATGTAAAGAGTAGAAAGTACCCAAATTCGTGTTAAAATGTAAGGCGTAAATGTAAAAACTCGCCAAAAATAGAAATGAAAGTAAAGTAAAAATATCTGAAAAATCTACTTTAGTACTTCCCATCTCTGTCTACATGTAAAAAAACAACACATAAAATCTCCCTTTGTTGCATTTTCCCAAATGACACGAAGCTTTCACAAATCTGAAATTGTGTTTTTAGGAATCTTTAGCCTCTCTGGGACAATTTAGTCCAGATTTGACAGTAGATATGACCGAAAATACAGAAAAGCATAGGTCCACTTGAATGAAAACGACATAAAAGCTAGCGTTCTTGTCACTGCTTCATTTGCTGTTAAAGGTCATTTATGATCATCAGATGGAATATTAAACTATGAGTTACAAATAGTTACTTGAAGTACAGTACTTTTAGACTCCTGTATACTCATGTAAATCTATACATTTGGATTTCAGCTAAATCATCTCTCGACCTCCAAAGCAAGCCAAAGCATTTATAGATAGGACAGAGGGGGGGGTTAGGGGGTAGGTTTGATGTCAGCCTGACCCTGACGACCTCTTTCTGCCTCTTCCAGTGCATGCTGGGACGGCAATGCAGCTGTTCGTGACAGGGCGTCGTCATCTGTCGCCTCACAAAACGCCGCTGTTCCTGCCATACACGTCATGGAAGTACGTAGTTCTGTAGGGCGGCTGTGGCTCAGTGGTCAATCGGAAGGTTGGTGGTTTGATCCCTGGCCCTGCAGTCCCATGTCAAAGTGGCTTTGGTCAAGACACTGAACCCTGAAGGCCACAGTGTATGGTGAATGGTTCCTGTACTATGTTAAAGAGCTTTGAGTAGTCAGTAAGACTAGAAAAGCAGTATCTTTATTAAGTTTCCAAAGGGCACATACAGTATAAAAGAAGACAGCCATTAAGTAAATAATAAAGCCCTCCTTTTACCCCACCCACAACTTCTTAAAAAAAAAGAACGCTAGACAACAGAAAAGAAATTAAAAATGAAAGGTTTGCACAATTGAGGCAACGCAGTCAGTCAAAATGAGTGACTGTAGCCATTGCGTGTCATCTGGAAATATACTTCGAGATCTCAGACCATGCTAAATCATAGAGGCCCCTCCGAAGGGCCCATGCACCCTCCTCCCCGATGTAGTCCAAGAAGCAGTCCCAGATTTCGAGTCCATTGTGAAATCGTGGGAACAGAGTCTGAGATCCACAGGAGAAGGATAAGACCCATTGCTTTAGGATTTAACCCTAGAATACAGCCAACAGGAGTTTATATATATGTATTTAAATTCTTTATTAGGAATAACTCCTTGAGGTCTAGCATCTTGTTTTTGAGGGGGTCCTGAAAGGCAAGAAAATACATTCACAATTAGTTAGGGGACCTAAATAAAATTAAAAAACATCAAAAACAAAAAAATACACCATCACAAACATACACACATACTGATTAAAAAGCTCTCCATTACACCAAAACCACCCATAATCCTCCCCATTCCATCCATTACATATTAGACAATAAACAGTTAAGGTCATTGTTATAGACAGTTGATAAAAGAATACAAGATAAATAAATAAATAAATGCAAATAATTAAGAAGAGACATCTTAAGCTGGTGAAAAGAGGAGATCTAAAAGACCATAAACCATTCCAAATCATTTAAATGCAGGTTTTGCATTGGGAATGAGGCATTTATCTAAAATATTTTGAGTAAGTATTTTGCAGAACTTGAGAGCTTATTAGTGAAAAGAGGTTTAAGTCGCATGTTTGTTGTTGATATAGTGACAAATCTGGAATATTGCCCACTTCATTTTAGCTTAGAAGAAAGAAAATGCAAATTCCTGTCAAAAGTCTGGATCTGGAACCAAGTTTTTTTTAATTTTAGAATGAACTCAGGCTAAGAAGCAAACCAATGTTGCATTAAAAAAAAAACTGAACTGTCAAAGTTCTCAAAGCCACGCTCAAAGTTGTCACCTGACTGAACCTGTTTTTCTCAACGTCATTCGCCGCGCCTGTAAATTAACTCGATGACATTCGCCGCGCCTGTAATTTTCCAGTCAAACTGGTTTACCTTAAACCTTAAACAGACACCTCCCTGTCTTCTTTTATTTAGTCCTGTGTCTTCAGGAAGTTGTCTCGCACAAAGACGAACACCGTTGACAGAAAATGTTCGGCGGAAATCAAGGTAAGATCTCTTCATTTGTTCATCCTTTAAAGCATGGGTCTTCAACGTTTTCCAGGCCAAGGACACCCAAACTGATGGCGAGATGGAGCGGGGACCCCCTAATTATATATATTGTATAAAATTGTGTTATATCAAACTGGTCCTATAGTGCCATGTGTAAATGTACCTTGTTATTGTGCATTCAATACTAAGATACTCAAATAATACACAGTTAATTCATGTTAATGTGTATTTAAAGACATTTCAATTAGTGGAAAAAATTGCAGGGGGGGGAATATAAAAAAAAGTCTAATTAACCAAAACTTTCGCGACCCCCATGCAGTACCTCCGCGGACCCCCTAGGGGTCGCGGACCCCCTGTTGAAGACCCCTGCTTTAAAGACTCAAGCTAAAGTTCCTGTTTTAGTCTTATCATATTTGATAGAAATTCTAGCTTTTATTGAAACAAATGACTCTATTTGGTTCTGATCAGACCAGCATCCCTCGGAGGCCTACGGCCTGAAGCCCAACACAGGGGACAAGGACCGTGGTGTCTCGGGCCCTGTGTCTGGTGGGGATGGTCAACAAAAAGACAAAAAGGCTCACGATAAAGACGCTCCACAGGGGGGAGACCGCCGAGGAGGGGACCGGGATAAAGACGCTCCTCAGGGGGGAGACCGCCGAGGAGGGGACCGGGATAAAGACGCTCCTCGGGGGGGAGACCGCCGAGGAGGGGACCGGGATAAAGACGCTCCTCAGGGGGGAGACCGCCGAGATCGCAAAGAAGGCCGGGAGCATAGCCCTCGTCGTCGTGGAAGCGGTGGTCGTCACAGCGACGACAGCGACAGTGACAGTGAACATCCCAAACACGGTCATGGACACGGACGCGGACGTGGACGTGGACACGGACGAGGAGGACATAATTAGAGAGGTGAATACAGGTGAGATGCAAAGTTAATAAAAACTCGCAGCACTGTAAAATCAAACCCTATTGGACATGTTATAATTGATATTTTATTTTTATTTTATTTATTTCAATTTATTTTATTTGTTGGTTTTTTTTCGGGGGGGGGTAGATTAAATGATTCTAGTTAGTCTGTCCACCAGAAGACATTCTACAACGTCCCCGCTGTTTTTAGTAATGTGTTTTTGATCAGTTTCATATCTCAAGTTTGTGTTTTTACACATTTTATTTTTCCAAACTTTAATATATTTTGATGTTCTGTTGTGACAATAAAACAAATCATTAACATATTATTTTAGTGAGAACGCATGAATAACTACAAATAACTAATACCAGGCAGATCTGCTTATGTTTTGTAACGCGTTTCGGTACAATATTTCGGAATATGGGATTTTTAAATAACCAAATATTTTTATCGTTCGGGCTCTACTTTGAACAGCTTTTTCCATGTCTTGTAAAATTGTCTGGTTTTGTCTTTCAGGAAATAGACCCCACCGACCCCCACACGTCCTGTGAGACTCTACCTGCCATTGTGCAATGAAAATATCGAATGCTATATTTCTGCATTCACATGAATTAAAACATTTTGAAGACAAACTGAAAATAGTCTGTGTGTATTTTTAAGCAGGATTGCGGAGGTTTGAAGCGTGACAGACAATAACCAACTTTTTTTTTTAACCAAAATGCAACTGGCTGCAAGTTTGTGCTCCAGATGGCATTTTTAACGCATAATAATGGAGAATGAAGGGCACTTAAAATAATGTTATTAGTTCTAGTATAGCAGTGTTCTTCCTAGGTTTGTGGACGCAAATGTGACGTTTTTCAATCAAATAAATATGCAATTTCAGATCATTTTGGATAAATGACGCTCTAAAAGTTTCAGTCTGTGTTGTTTCTAGTTGTCCCTTTGGACAAAGTGTGCCACAAAGACAGGAAATCATTCCTTCACAATAAAAGAATACGATACCTATTGATTGTTGAATTTCAAGTGTTGCATACAGTAACCTAACCTGCTTTGGATGTATCATGAGCTCTCCTTGGTGTTAGAGTTCTTTGTATCAACCAATGTCATAATTTAAATAATTTCTTAAATTTCTATAGCACCTTTCATGAAAACCCAAGGACGCTTGACACAAGTACAGGGGGGTGAAAAGAAAATGGTAGGCTTATACAAACAGACTGAAAAGAAATAAAAACCGGCCGCTAAATGGAACGGGAACGTAATTCCATCTAGGCTAAAAAAAAAAAGGACGCGTGCAAAGGTATTAATAATTGATAAAATGTCTCATTTGCTATTAGAGGTCATTCATGATCATCAGATGGACAATTTTACAGTGTTGGAAACATTGCAAAGTTCCTCATAGTTACTTCAAAGAAAGACCCTGCTAAAGAAGTCCAATGGGAACCAACCATTAGATCTAAGAAAAATGATTTAGAATTAAAAAATAAGTCGGGGATTCATTATGCTTATTACAATGTTACTTAACAATGAGTCAATTCATCTTTGCAGCTCTAGAAAATCAATGCACGCATCAAAAATAGGTTTCAAATGTGAATATGTTCTAGTTTCTTTACTCCTCTGTGACAGTAAAGTGAATATCTTTGAGTTGGGGACAAAATGAGACGTTTGAGGACGTCATCTTGGCTTTTGGGTGCAGCAATGCGGTTTTTCACCATTTTCGGACATTTTCTAGACCAGGGGTTCCCAAAACTTTCAGCCCACGACCCCCAAAGTAACGGTGCAATTGACTCGCGACCCCCCCCCACTGTAAACGTATATAAACATTGCGCGCAACCGTGCATGCACTATAGGCGTATTCCAAACACGAGCACAAAATAACACAACAGTTTTATCTTGTGTTGTGTTATCATGGCTAATCGTTTTTAAATTTTCATTTTATTTCTGGAAATCAACTTGTGACCCCCCCCCCCCACTGGCTCGCGACCCCCTTGTGGGTCCCGACCCCCACTTTGGGAATCACTGTTCTAGACAATGGATGTTTTTGTCACTTTTTCAATGTTTTGTCGACTTTTTCCGGGCCTTTTGACCTTTTTAGGTTTTTTCCCCCAAATTTTTGTCACTTTGTCTTTTTTTTGTGTCACTTTTTTGACATTTTCGTCACTTTGTTCGGCATTTGTTTCACATTAACCCTTGAGTTGTCTTCCTTCTGACCTGCAAATTTTTGTTTTCGGAGTCAAAATTTCAAATGAAAAACCTTTAAGCAAGATTTTGGTCGTCTTTGTCGGCACTTTTGTGTCTTTCCCCCGATGTTTTTGTCACTTTTTCAATGTTTTGTTGACTTTTTCGGAGCCTTTTGACATTTTTATTTCCCCCCCCCCCAAATTTTTGTCACTTTGTTGTTTTTTTTGTCACTTTTTTTGACAACATCTTGTGTTGTGTTATCATGGCTAACATACGCTATTTCTAATCGTTTTTAAATTTTTATTTTATTTCTGGAAATCCACTTGCGACCCCCCCCTCTCTGGCTCCCGAGCCCCTCGTGGGTCCCGACCCCCACTTTGGGAATCACTGTTCTAGACAATGGAAGGGAAATTCCTGCTGAGTGACTAAAGCGCCTGTGGGCTTTTCCTTTCAGATCCCATTTGGTGATAATGATCGCGTGCAGACTGGAGACGCAGCCAACGCCTCGGGGTGGAACGCCGCTGTCAGTTAACCCTCGTGGTGTCTTCCCTCCGACCTGCACATTTTTGTTTTCTGAGTCCAAATTTCAAATGAAAAACCTTTTAGCAACGTTTTGGTCGTCTTTGTCGACACTTTTGTGTCTTTCCCCTGAAGTTTTTGTCACTTTTTCAATGTTTTGTCGACTTTTTCGGAGCCTTCTGACATTTTTTAGTTTTTTTTCCCCAAATTTTTGTCACTTTGTCTTTTTTTTTGTCACTTTTTTGACATTTTTGTCACTTTGTTCGGCATTTATTTCACATTAACCCTTGAGTTGTCTTCCTTCCGACCTGCAAATTTTTGTTTTCTGAGTCAAAATTTCAAATGAAAAAATCTAGATTTTGATTTTTACAATGTTTTATCGACTTTTTCTGAGCCTTTTGAAATTTTTGAGGGGTTTTTCCCAGCTTCTTAAAGTTTTTTTTTTTTTTTTTTTACATTTTTCACTTTTTTTACATTTTTGTCACTTTGTTGGGCATTTATTTCCCATTTTTTAAGTTTTTTGTATTTTATTTTTGACATTTGTTCACATTTTAGTCACTTTTATTGACATTTGTCTTTTTTTTACATTTTTTTTTTTACATTTGTCACACAGGTTCTTTTATCAATTATTTCTTTCTCCAAATACTATAAAATATACAAAAAAACACCCAAATTCAATGAAAGTAGTGAACGGATTATTTATTTAACTTGTGAGAAACTTGTAGGGAACCGTCAACGTTACTTTTTTGGACAATTTTTTTGAAAGAAACCCAAATTTGTGATATAGAAACGTTTTGGAAAGGGGTCAAATTCGACCCGAAGACACCCGGAGGGTTAAGGTGACAGGTGTGACAGGTGTAGCCCAGCCAATAGGGTGGATTGAAGTAAGCGAGTGAGTCACCTGAATCCTGTTCTACAAATCCAGATCAACATGGTAAACGTTCACGGTCGCCGGTTAAAACCATTTAAACATATCGACCAACCCGGTCCCGGACCCTCCTGAGCTCACCCTGCTGGTGGACTACTTGCTGTGTAATGCAAAAAAAGTGGAAAGACGACCCAAAACAGCTTTTTTTTTTATTCTGTGTCTGTTGACTTTGAATGAAGTGTAGTTTACAATATACAGTTTATAAAAGAGACTTCAGATACAGTATTAGGGGACCACTAAGGTCTATATAAGAGAACGTCAGATACAGTATTAGGGACCACTAAGGTCTATATAAAAGACTTCAGATACAGTATTAGGGGACCACTAAGGTCTATTAAAAGAGACTCAGATACAGTATTAGGGACCACTAAGGTCTATATAAAAGAGACTTCAGATACAGTTTAGGGCCCACTAAGGTCTATAAAGAGACTTCAGATACAGTATTAGGACCACTAAGGTCTATATAAAAGAGCCTTCAGATACAGTATTAGGGACCACTAAGGTCTTATAAAAGAGACTTCAGATACAGCATTATGGGACCACTAAGGTCTATATAAAGAGACTTCAGATACAGCATTATGGGACCACTAAGGTCTATATAAAGAGACTTCAGATACATTTAGGACCACTAGGTCTATATAAAAGACTTCAGATACAGTATTGGACCACTAAGGTCTATATAAAAGAGACTTCAGATACAGTATTAGGACCACTAAGGTTCATAAAAGAGACCAGATACAGTATTAGGGACCACTAAGGTCTATATAAGAGACTTCAGATCAGTTATGGACCACTAGGTCTATATAAAAGAGACTTCAGATCCAGTATTAGGGACCACTAAGGTCTATATAAAAGAGACTTCAGATACATTATTAGGGACCACTAAGGTCTATATAAAGAGACTTCAGATACGCATTAGGACCACTGGTCTATATAAAAGAGACTTCAATACATTATTAGGGGACCACTAAGGTCTATATAAAAGAGACTTCAGATACAGTATTAGGACCACTAAGGTCTATATAAAAGAGACTTCAGTACAGTATTAGGACCACTAAGGTCTATATAAAGAGACTTCAGATACAGTATTAGGGACCACTAAGGTCTATATAAAAGAGACTTCAGATACAGTATTAGGGACCACTAAGGTCTATAACAGTATTAGGGACCACTAAGGTCTATAATAAAAGCATCCAAAGAGCACCATGTCATGGGACCTTTAAAGTATTAAAAGTAAAAGTACTCAATGCAGAAAAATCCTTATATTTTTGAAAAGATGCACCAAAAAAACAATTACATGTTTAATTTTGACCTGGAAGGACAACAAGTTCACGCTCAACGGGGAAGACAATGCAAGGGTTAAAAAGAAGATCCTCCTATCAGCCAATCATAAAGCCATGAGGCCGGAGGACAGTGTCACATCGGACAGCGGCGCTGCACTGGCCTCTTCTTCTCTCCAGGATGCTCCTCTTCCTCGGCCTGGCTGTCCTCTTCTCCGCGGGCGTCTCCACGGAGACGAACCAGACCTCCAGGCTGCTGGCCGAGAGCGGAGATCAGTGCATGGCCTGCGACTTCCGGGAGCACAGCAAGCAGATGAGGCTTGTAGAAGACATTTACCTTTTTTTAAAATCTCATTTCATCCTAATATCCTCTTTCCTGTTCACGGATTAAGTTTTTTGGATCAACACACTTTTTGTGTCTCCTGTGTTAATTAATCTGTCTTTTGTAGGCTTGGTATGGCTTAGTGTTACAACAAAGCATTTTACTTTGGTCACTGTGAGTGAGACCTTTTCCAATAATTTGAGCAGATATTGGCTTCATGGAAATCTTGTTTTTGTTTTAGTTTTTTTTTCTTTTTGAATGTGTTCTCAGCTTTTGTTATTCTGTTGCTTCTTGTAACGCTGGCCAGAAACCCCATTGTGGTCAGAGAGAATCGTACAGCTTCTAGTTCTCTCCTGTCTCCACTGCACAGTGAATAACTCTAACCCTAAAGCTTGATTTCTACTTCTGCGTAAAATCCACGCCATTTCTACACAAGCAGGCACGTGAAGACACAAACCGACGCCAGACCCTAGCCGGACCCACACGGCGGACGCTATGCTGTAGCCTTTGAAAAATGTAACTACATGTTGCGGCGACGTACGCCCTTCGACCGTTGATACGTACGTAGGTGCATGGAGACACAACCCTATGCCGGACCCTACGCCAGACCCTAGACTGGACCCTATGCCAGACCCTATGCCGGACCATATGCCGGACCCTACGGCGTAACCTTTGAAAAATGTTACTACGTGTCGTGGCAACGTACACCCTTAGGCCATTGCTACATACATAGGTACATGGAGACACAACCCTACGTCGGACCCTACTTTGTAGCCTTTGAAAAATGTAACTACATGTCGCGGCTAAGTACGCCCTTTGGCCGTGTCTTGGTAGCGTTGCATTTCCCCCGATTCATTTCCTGGTTCTCTTACATGACCCTATGCCGGACCCTATGTTGGACCCTACGCCGGACCCTACATCATAGCCTTCGACAAATTTAAACACATGTCGTGGTGACGTACGCCTGTTGGCTGTTGCTACGTACCTAGTTACATGGAGACACAACCATACGCTGGACCCTATGCGGGATCCTAGGCCGGACCGTATGCCGAACCCTATACCAACCCTTATGTCGGACCCTATGTTGGACCCTATACCGTAGCCTTCGAAAAATGTAACTACATTTTGCGGCGTTGTATGCTCTTCGGCCATTGTAACCCAAACCTAACCCTTAACCCTAACCCTTAACCCTTAACCCTTAACCCTAACCCTAACCCTTAAACCTTAACCTTAACCCTTAATGCAAACCTTTAACCCTAACCCTTAACTCTAACCCTTAGCCTTGTCCCTTCTTCCACAGGCTCCACAGCATTAAGTCGCAGATCCTCAGCATCCTGCGGCTCCAACAGGCTCCCAACATCAGCCGGGACATGATCCGCCAGCTGCTCCCCAAAGCGCCTCCTTTGACGCAGCTCCTGGACCAGTACGACCCGCGGGTGGAGGACGAGGACCACATCATGACAGAGACCATCATCACCATGGCCACCAAGCGTAACTAAAATCTAACCCCAAAAAAACTGTTTTGCAGTTCCTTTCTCACTATAGCCATGTTTCCCGCCACACTTTTGTATGCAAATTAAGTAATATTGAGTAAAAAAATGCCTCATGGAAACAGTAAAACACGATTGAATTTGTATGTTTGATCGCATCGAATTTTCTCTTAATCGATAAGCGGCTTGTGCAATAAACGCTGATGGAAACGTTATTTTCTGAATACAGCAGGTGTAAACAAAGACAGATACTTTTTTAATTTAACGGCTGTTTTAGATAGCAAAAACCATTGTTGTCCAGCATTCATGTGCATCAGAATAATCACAGCGATGTTCTCATAGGGTCTTTGTTGTCTTTTAGTTTCATATGTCGCCATCAGCTGGCACATAAGCACTGTTACAACTTATATTAATCATTTGTAGGTAGATGGTGCGGTTTGCTTGAATGTTGTGCGCTTTAGTGCAACAATATATGGAAACACCTTAGTCTTAAATCATTTTGAATTCAGAATTCTGACTTTAAAATCCAGTGGAGGTTTGCCTTGATTGACAGGTCCCTCAGCCTATCACTTTCCTTTTGTGCTGGCCGTCAGCTCACTGTGTTTTTGTTATAATAAGACAGGGCGGCCGTCTCAGAGTAAGGACATTGCTGACTTTCTGTGACGCACTGGGGAACAAATCACAGCGAGGAGTTTGCAAACAAGCTTTGGGACGGGGCGGCTTGTCACCTCGGAGGCATTAGGGTTCATGTTTTTCAAAATAAAGGAACACATGGAAGACGCCCTGCAGGGTTTGCTCTGGTCAAGGCTCAAATCAGGACACGTTTTCATAAGACAGTTTGACAGCAGGAGTTAGTTGATCTTGCAGAAAAAAAACATCTCTTCATCAGAATCAGAATCAGAATCAGAAATACTTTATTGATCCCCGAAGGGAAACTCTGTGTTGTAGTTGCACAATATTATAAATAGAGTAGAAATACAAGAAATAAAGAAATATAAGGAATTGGATACGTACGGTATTTACATAAAGGAATGTTATTATACATTATTTACATAATTCACATAATTAAGGATTTAGAATGGTGAAAAGTTAAATAATAATAATAATAATAATAATTGTGGTATTTGAGATTGCACACATGTCAGGCCAGTGTTATTGCACAAAACAGATAATACAGATAATATTGTCCAGTTTCAACCTCTCTAAGTGTGTGTGTGTGTGTGTGTGTGTGTGTGTGTGTGTGTGTGTGTGTGTCAGACACTTAGAGGGAGGAGTTATAAAGTTTGATGGCCACAGGCAGGAATGACTTCCTGTGGCGCTCTGTAGTGCATTTTGGGAGAATGAGTCTGTCACTGAAAGTGCTCCTGTGATTGAGCAACAAGCCATGGAGTGGGTGCGAGACATTGTCCAAGATGGCATGTAGTTTGGACAGCATCCATGCAATTTCATTGCATAAAAGATTATTGACAGGATGTAGCTGGGTAGAATTTAAGATTAGTAACAAAATACAGAATCGTTTGCATCACTTTTGCTGAAAACAAAGCTCCATCGATCAAATCCTTTTTCCTGCAGACACCTGGGTTTCCTCAGTGGTCCACCAAAAAACGAATTTGGTATTTTATAAAATCTGTGAGTTTTTATTTTGCACCAACCTCAGGATAAAAAATTGCAACTTTGCCCACAATATAACTGGGTTTTGTGGTTGGTGCAAAATCAAAAAGTAACAGATCAAAAAAAGTATAAAAAAGTATCAAATTATCCGTCAATCTGCACATTATTTCAATCATTTTAATTATCAATTTCGTACTTGCATACACAGTGCAATTAATAAAAATAGAAAAAAACACTTACAAGTTGATAATGATCATATCTGCAATAGAACTAGAAAACAAATGTTTAGACAGAACTAGAACCATAACATAGGACAGTCCCTCCAGAAAAGCGTGATTATGCAATCACATAATTCCACGCATAATCAGCCTAAGTCTGCATTGGCCACATTTCTTCAAATACGCCGCACTTTTGCCGCATAAATTGCCAATTTCCTCGCAAAATAATGCGGGACTTGCATGATTTCATAGTCCATGCGTTTTCGTTGCGACAAAGTCACAAATATCTTAGCAGAAAGATGAAAAATGTTGTATTTAAGTCACACGAGAGCAGCCATTTTCCCCTGTTGCCATGGGTACGTTATGAAGTGACGTAATTTTCGTAATAATTGACGTAAAAGTCTCTTTTTCACCAAACTGCAGTTTTTGCAAGTTCCCGCAATTTCATTGCATAAATATCCCGCATGTTCCATCGCATTTTTTTAATAAAACGTGCACCATAACCAAGGATTTTTTGTCCCTGACAATCACAAAAACACTCTGGAATGACTGATTCAACAATTTCGATTTAGTTTTGTGGCCCGATGGGCGTGCTAGAGTAAAGAAAGGTCAAATTTGATGGAATCAGTTCGGTAGTTTCATCTTAGCGGTGGACAAACCTCAGTCTCAGTCTGTTTGTATTAAATAATTTTACATTTTGATGATTTCTTCCAGTTGATCCGACCGCCCAGGAAGAGTCGTCCTCCTGTTGTGTTTTCAGCCTCAGTCCGAAGATCCAACCCAAAAACATCCTGCGCGCCCAGCTATGGGTGCACCTGCGTCCGGCCGACGTGGTCACCACCGTCTTCCTGCAGATCTCTCGCCTCAAACCCAGGAGGGAGGGAAACAGCACCCGAGTCAGAGTCCGCTCCCTGAAGATCGACACCGACACCGGCGCCGGGTCCTGGCAGAGTGTTGACATCAAGTCTCTGCTGCAGGCTTGGTTGCGCCAACCGGAGGCCAACTACGGGATCGAGATCAACGCCTACGACGCCAATGGAGAAGACCTGGCGGTCACCTCGGCAGAGCCTGGAGAGGAAGGACTGGTGAGTCCACAAACCACAACGCAGTCTCATCTGCAGGTCCGTATGATAGCGTATGAAAATGGATGCACACCAAAACTAGGGATGCACCCAACCCAGATTGTTGGGGTTCTTCCGAATACCGAACCCACTGGGTAAGGTCCTTAACCCCGAACCAAATCCTACCCCCACCCTCAGTCCATTAACACAGAAAACACATTGATATAGAATAGAAAACCTTTATTGTCATTATACACAAGTGGAGTACCTGTGTATATCAAAACCTTTACAGTGTCAACACAAAATATAAAAATATGAAATGTAAGCAGTGCAGGAAAAAAGAGAGGTGGGAATGTGGTGCACAGTCTTGAGAGCACATATATACAATAGTAGACAAATAAAGGGTTTTTATAAACATTATGCAGAAATATAGTTTGGTCAAAGGTCCTGGGTATTAAATGTTGCACAGCAATGAGATTAAATGGTTAAGTATTAATAATAAATTAATAATTTTACCCCGTACCAACTGCCCGGGCAACCCTTTGCTAAGCTAGATGTTAACATCCCTGTAGTTGTACAGAGACTTACCATAAAATAAGCTAAAGAGCAATTCATGTTCTTTTAATTTGCACGGAATCTTAAATAGCTAATTTTACTGTATTGTGTCAACAGTTAACTTCATTTAATATTGTATGTGGCGTTGTCTTTTGCGAGGTGTACAAGTTCAGGATTGTGATTGGTTTAAAGAAATGCAAACAACCCAGAGCTTTCAAACCCAAGCTGGAGCTATAAGTATCATCGTAAAAAACAGGTTGTTCGTGTGCGGTTTGTCTTTTGCATTGTGAGTACATTGTCGATTCCTTTCCAGCAACCGTTCATCGAAGTGAAGATCCTCGACACGCCCAAGAGATCCCGCCGCGACTCAGGCCTCAACTGCGACGAGGAGTCCGTGGAGACCCGCTGCTGCCGCTACCCGCTCACCGTCGACTTCGAGGAGTTCGGCTGGGACTGGATCATCGCACCCAAGCGCTACCGGGCCAACTACTGCTCGGGGGAGTGCGAGTACATGCACCTGCAGCAGTACCCGCATGCACACCTGGTGAACAAGGCCAACCCGCGGGGCACAGCAGGGCCCTGCTGCACTCCTACCAAGATGTCGCCCATCAACATGCTCTACTTCAACCGCAAGGAGCAGATCATCTACGGCAAGATCCCGTCCATGGTGGTGGACAACTGTGGCTGCTCCTGAGGAAACCCAGGCGTCTGCCGACTTGATCATAGAAGCTTTGTTTTTAGCAAAAGTGATGCAAACCATTCTCTATTTTGTTCCAAATCAGGCCCAGCTGCATCTCGTCTATGAAAGAGATGCTAGGACAATTTGAGACCCAACGCTCTGAAACAAGAGATGTTTTTCCTGCAGGATCAACTAACTCCTGCTGTCATGCTGTCTTATGAAAACGTGGCCTGATTTGAGCCTTGACCAGAGCAAACCCTGCGGGGCGTCTTTTTGAAAAACACGAACCCTAATGCCTCCGAGCTGACAGGCCGCCCCGTCCCAAAGCTTGTTTGCAAACTCCTCGCTGTGATTTGTTCCCGAGAGCGCCACAGAAAGTCAGCAATGTCCTTACTCTGAGACGGCCGCCATGTCTTAATATAATAAAAACACAGTGAGTTGACGGCCAGCACAGAGGGAAAGTGATAGGCTGAGAGACCTGTCAATCAAACTAATGTTAATGGTACCCCTGTGAGTATAGAATGCCATTTTTTTCAATATGAAATAAATGCATATGCCACTAGGTTTTACTTTTATTTATTTCAGGCGACTTTCATTTGGATGTAGTTCATAGACATGTTAATTATTTATGTCTAGTATTCATTCCTTATTTTAATTTTCAAGAAAATGGCATTCCATATGTAAGGTTTTTAATCAGACGCATTTCAGTGTGTCATACCATAGGGGCCTAAAACACTTTTTTTCCTCAAACATTTTTTAACTTACAGTGTCTGCATAGTGTGGAAAAGATACCAGAGGAAATGACAGCCCATTCATGTATCTCCCCCCC
>NC_045756.1:7270877-7273782 GCF_008692095.1 Etheostoma spectabile
ACCTCCTCTAACAGCGGGTACTTCAAATCACTTTAATTTGACACATTAGTCTTGGAATTGTAAGCGAACAATTGGTCGAAGTCCAGATTGATCTCATGAATTGCATCAACGCCGGTTTGCCACCATTGACTTACATTGTCTTGCGATTGCGTGTGAATTGTTTGGTCAGGGTGGTGGATGGGTAAAACACAGGATTTTCACCCAGGACGCCTAAACCCAACTGTCCCGGCCTTCTTTTCTTCTTTTCAATGAAAACTTGACATCTTCTTAGTCAATTTTTTAAGAAAATTTGGGTTGTGCAACAAGGCAGGCGTGCTTGGTTCTTATGGTTAGTGTTGTAAAGATTTACGATGTCACCTTATGAATGTATACTAATAACAAAAAGAGATGAGTGTATTTCACGTGACACTTGATACTTGATGTTTTGGCAGTACCTAAGTCCAGAGGGAGTTGGGTTAGGAACCAGATGGTTGCTGGTTCAAGTCTCTGTACGGACCAAAGTATGGAATGTGGATTGGTATGGAGAGATGCATTTTCAGGTGTGTGTGTTTTTTTGGGCCTGTAATCACTAAACAGTATAAATTCTTAAATTAATTATAACTTGTGCGTCTCACCAAACAGTCAGTGTGGCACTATAGTCAAACTATGGTTCACTTTACAGAACATGTCCCCACTTTAGTAAGAATCTCGTGACATGTGTCAACAGCCCTCAGAGGCAATACACACTCATTGGCATATTCTTAGTGTGGCATTGCCGGACCAACCTCCACAACTCTGGCTAGTCCACACAACATTCCTGGATAGGTGAATAAATAAAAAGGGGTTGTTTGCATGACTTCAAACCAGTGGTAGGAGAAGGATTCAGACCCTTTACTTAAGTAAAAGTGTTAACAGAGATGGGAAGTAACATAGTACAACTACTTTGTAGATTTTTCACATATTTGACTTTTACTCCTTACATTGCACCCATATTCTGCTCATTTTCAGGTTTATAATTGTATTTTGAGGTTGTATCAGAATAAGTTTCCATGGTGTAGTTTTCAAAAACACCATATTTTTGTTGTACTGCACATTGCTGCAGATCCTGTTTTCACCCTGTGTGTTTAGGTCTCTGTTTTAGCTCCAGAGTGAGACATCTCACTTCTAAACTATCTTTGTTGGGAGCTGCACATGCTCAGTAGCTCGGTAAGATCCCATCAGCTAGATAACTCTTTCTCCAGCTTTGGTCAGTCCAAGGCAGGATTTTTTTCAATGTTGTGGGTACTTTTTTTGATGTTTTTTCCAAAGATTTTTGATATTTTTAATGTTGACATTTTCAGCATTTATTTTAACGGCCCATTATTTGTGACAAGTTCTTTCTTTTTTTTAATTGAAAACGGGTCAATTTGACCCAAGGACAACATGAGGGCTAGACGAGGGCCACTTGTGGAATACCTGCTGAACAGGGACAGGAAGTAGTTCTTTTGCAGATTATGGTCAACTAGTGTGTGATGTAGCAGTGGTTTGCCATTGAGAACGAGCTAGCATGCTACGGTTAGCCACCTCATCTCTAGTGACGTAGAAAGCCGTGCAGATGCCGTGCACACTGAAGACAGAGGACATTCAGAAACCGGATCTCACTCAAAACACCATGGAGGGTTTTTTTCCAAGCTCGTATGCGTATGGAAGCACCAGAGACACAAAATAACCCCCCAAATCCCATTTTTTTTTCATAATATGGGCACTTTAAAGTAAGTTACGCAGTGATTCTGTTGTTTGTGTTCTTCACCTGTTACCTGGGTTACACCTGGCTTTTGATTCGATATAATGTTGCTCACGTTTGTATTTTAGGTGCAATATTCACTTGCTACAGTTACACTGCATTAAGAATTAATAGTGGGTTCATTATTATTTGCTAGCATATTTATATGATTCCTATGCATTGTGTATGGTAGCCTTTACAATGTTATTTATTTCTTTGCAGAACAACACACACATACACACATACACACAGCCATAGCAGAGGTACCCACGCCCATTTTTGGGCTGCTTGATTGTAATAAAGCACTCTTTGAATAGAATTGAAATGCTTGCATATTTTCATACATGTATACAGTATATATACTGGATATCCTGAAAAATTGATTCAGTTAAATTTCAGCAAATTTTGGATGCTAACTTGATGCCATTTGTGAAAAAGCTGACGTTAAAGAGAGGATGGCTTCTACAAATGGAAAATGATCCTAAACACACCTCAAAATCCACGATGGATTACACCAAGAGGCGTAAACTGAAGGTTTTGCCATGGCCTTCACAATCTCCTGACCTCAGCATAATTGAAATTAGACCTTAAAAGAGCAGTGTGTGACAGACAGCCCAGAAATCTCAAAGAACTGGAAGACTTTTGGAAGGAAGAATGGGTGAAGATACCTTAAACAAGAATTACTCTTGGCTGGCTACAAGAAGCGTTTCCAAGCTGTGGTACTTGCCTAAGGAGGGGGGGGGGGAACCAGAATCAGCTTTAAATCCACAAACAAATCAATAACGTTAGTACATAGTAGTATCGACGACAACATGATAGAAACATGATGAAAATGAAGAAAATGGACATCCCAGAAGTTCGCCAGACAAGCAGCAAGACATTCCCATCATCCTCGGCCTTATCTGAGAGAGATGTTTGAGATGACTCTAAATGTATGGGGAACTTCTTAATTAATGTCTGTTTGGTAATTTGTATCTTATCCTTTATTTTCTTTACACAATAATGTAATAATTTCTGCACAATATCTCTGTCACAATAATCATATGTGTGATGTTTTAGGCCTGTTGGCAGACGTTTATTTAGTGTACTCTGGTAACATCTGTCTGGTCCAGGTAGATTTGTCATTCGCAAGGATACTTTACTTTTATACTTTAAGTACATTTC
>NC_045756.1:7273792-7274043 GCF_008692095.1 Etheostoma spectabile
ACTTTGTTACTTTTACTTGAGTAAAGAATTTAAATCAGTACTCCTACTTTTACCAGAGTATTTTTAGTATCTGTACTTCTACTTGAGTATGGGAAGTGAGTACTTTTGCCATCTCTGGTGGTAGGAAAAGGATTCAGATCTAAGTAAAAGTACTAATACCAATACTCTGTAATGAAAGTCCTGGAAAATGTACTATTAAAAACAATCCTCCCATTGTAGAAAGAGTAAAGGATCCAACCAGCTGTGTGTTT
>NC_045756.1:7274053-7275775 GCF_008692095.1 Etheostoma spectabile
TCATCTCAGCTGGACCTGTAGGCCGTTATATTGTTGCTAGGTTACTTTAAAATGAAACATCAGATTTTATAAACTACATGTGTTTTGTGTGCAGAAATCTTAATGTGTGAAGTAACTAGTAACTAAAGCTGAAGGATGAATGGAGGTTATTTCAGTTTTAACATGTAGTAGAGTAGAAGTAGAAAGACCTGATAGGGATGACACTGTAGTTTAGGTCCACATAAAAAATAACTGCTAGTTGAGAACAAGATGAGGGCCTGGGATTGGTCATTTTCCTTGGTGATAGTGAGAGTGGAGCAACATCTAGCGGACATTAGAAGGACTGCAAAACTTTCTTTAGCATTCAGCTACGTTCAGCTACATATAGCAGGGGTCTTCAACATTTTCCAGGCCAAGGACCCCCAAACTGATGGCGAGATGGAGCGGGGACCCCCTAATTATATATATTGTATAAAATTGTGTTATATCAAACTGGTCCTATAGTGCCATGTGTGCATTGATGACTGAAAGACATCTTCTGCCTCCATTTATCTGTTTACTACAGTGTGTTGAATTCATGTAATGTGTTTAAAGACATTTCATTAGTGGAAAAAATTGCAGGGGGGGGGGGGGGGGAATATAAAAAAAGTCTAATCAACCAAAACTTTTGCAACCCCCCATGCAGTACCCCCCTAGGGGTCGCGGACCCCCTGTTGAAGACCCCTGACATATAGCATTCATACTGTGCTGTTGGGAAGCAATATGATTTCATTTGCGTGGCTCCACAACACAACCAGACTTCTGAACTCAAACTTGAACCCTAAACTTTGGCAAGCCGTTTTCACATTTATTGCAGATAAATTCAACTCTTACTAAAGTCAGAAATAAGAACATTTCAGATATCCACAATGTCCTTCTTCCTATATCTGCTATAGAATTCTTACTAGTCTAGATTTTATTTTCAGGTATCCAAAATGGAAAAAAGGGTTTCCAAACTTTTGAACCCCACTGCATATGTGTTGGGGGAAAAATATGTATTTATGCCACTAGGTGGAGCCACGTGCACTTTCATCCAAATTAAGACAATAAAAAGAAGATGACCTTTATGCAACCTGTGGCCTTTAGATATTTGCATCTGCTCAAAGAAATGTTCTCCTGGTGGTTTGTGCATTCTATGTATCTATATGGATAATCTATTATAATTAATACAATTGGATAAAACACTTTGTTGAAGTATGTGTTGACAGGGTCTGCCCACAACTGCTTAGGCTTGTTAGCAGAAGAAGTATTACTCATACAGTATACAGTATATGGAATACAGTACTACCATATATTTGTGGTACAGTATAAAAGGCTGTTCAGTTTTTTTATTCCTTATTGTTGACTAACATTCAATATTTTGTTCAGTATCACATTCATGCGATACTGAACAAAACATTCTCGATTTTCTCTGTTTCTTTCGTCTTCTTCGTTTTTTTTAATTGACAAATATTTCTTGTTGATAAATAAAGCATATATATTTTCCACTCATATTTGTTTTAATAAATAATTGTCTCATTTTATGCTGGACAAAGTTGTGATGTGCAAAGTGATTTATTATTATTATTACCATAAATTAGGTTTCAGTTTCAGAGTTGTGGCAGTTACTTTCTCTTTCTTTGAAAACACGTGGTCACTGTAAGCTCTTCCCGTAAGTAGCTTTCCTCCCCGGAAAACTACATTCTTTTTTGCTTTTATTTACAT
>NC_045756.1:7275785-7276975 GCF_008692095.1 Etheostoma spectabile
TTGCATATAGTTTGACACCTTTAGAGTGGATGTAAAATAAATGTTTACACGTGTTGATTCTCTATCTTGTTCTCATTCCACTAAAGCTACATGAAAAACATGCCATGTGTAATTACTATCATGGGTGGGCTTGCTAACTAACAAAACAGCCGTTTTTGATCGTTCTGATTGGCTGTCGCAGGCAAAAGGGCGGGTCCATCTCACGAAGCGTAAGCTGTCATAGGCTGACGCTGTTTCCGTACGTTACACACTAGCAGAAACGGAGAGCAGCTTGTCACGTTCCGTTCACACACACTCACAAAACCCTTTTCGGGAATAAAGTTTTATTTTTGCAACATATTGTACACGGTTCTTCAAAGTAAAAGGTAAGTTTAATCACTTACTTCCTCGCGCAGTTACAAAATGTTGCCCAAATAAGCTATTTTCTCATATTAACATACTGTTGTGCCAAACAGAACTTCAAAATTGATTAACGTTAAGTTAGTTGTTGTTATTTAATGTTATGTGTTACACCGAATTTACCAGTGAAGAATACCTATTTAAATTCAGTGTCAGGGTGTATTCTATGACGCTGTTATTTATGAAAATATAGAAGAAATCCTTTAAAAAGTCACATTTCTGGACGGATGTTGGTTAACGGAAGCTAGCAAGGTTTGGTGGGTTCATGGAAGATTTCTGCTGTGGGATTTTTAGAGACTCATGCTGGATGAAGAGTGATAGCAGTGGGGAAAACGAAACCTATGGACTTCTCAGGCACTCAGTAACGTTGAGTTAGAATACCAAATAAAGGTTTGATGTAACAATAACCTTCAATTTTCTTAGGAAATGTGTCAAAGCCACATCTTTTCTTTCTTTTTTACTGGGTAATACTTATGTGCAGAGGCTGGAGGAAGTACTTAGACCTAACACTCGAGTAAAAGTACTGCATTTAAAATTTGGAAAAAGTGTTGCTGCCACCAAGATCTTGTTGCCATCCTAATTCAAGGAAATATGCTGGGTGAAAAAAAACATAAGGAATAGGTTAGTAACAGGCATTTCTGGGACAGGATGCACAAACATGGAAAGATAGAGGAGAGTGTGCCAAAGGAAGGAAAGTTAAAACATTAAAACGACTCATTGTACAGAATGTTATATTAATAGTAATGTATATTTTGCTACAATTTACTTTAAATGGAGAGATGTCACAGTTG
>NC_045756.1:7276985-7277623 GCF_008692095.1 Etheostoma spectabile
GCTGTTAGAAAGCAGTTGGGGGTTCAGTGCCTTGCTCAAGAGCACCTTAGCAGTGCCCAGGGGGTGAATTGGCACCTCTCCAGCTACTAGTCCACCACCATTATTTGGTCCGTACTGGGATTTGAACCAGCAACCCTCCGGTTCCCAACCCAACCCCCTACCGACTGTGCTATTGCCAACCTTTTGTCACATATTTTATTTATTACTAATTATTATTATTAACACTTATCAATTAATATATGCATTAATGTGTTCTCATGTGTCTGTCTTGCTGCTAGCCTTGTATATATGCTCCATTGATAAAATAAAATAACAGCGTGTTCTTAAACTTTATTTTGTAAATATTTTTATATATGTGTGTGTGTGTGTGTGTGTGTGTGTATATGTATTTTTATTTTATAATATTTCAATTCCCTTTCCCGAGATATTAAAGTCCATGTTATTGTTTAATTCAAATCCAATTGAAATCCAATTTGGCTGTTTACTGCACTCAAGCAGTAGCATATTTAATGTTAAACATAAATACTGATTTGATAACGGCAAAGACAGCCCCTCTCACGCCGCGCAAGCAGTGCACAGGAGCCCCTATCCTCTAGTCCACGGGTGTCAAACTCAACTTCACTAAGGGCCACACTGGA
>NC_045756.1:7277633-7280936 GCF_008692095.1 Etheostoma spectabile
CACATCAAGGGCCAGACATGTTTAGTTTATTGATATGCTTTCATTTAATTAAAAAAGTGAAATATCTTTGACTGAATCATTATCATTGCATATGTCACATTGCCTTCTCACTTTCAGTTCGGTCGACATAAAGTCCTAAAGAAGTCAGGAAAAAGTTTGTCAGCCATCATAGAAAAAAGAACCCAAAACAAAGGTGACAACGTTGGAAAAAGTTACAAATCGTCAAAAAATATGACAACAACGTCAGAAAAAGCAACAAAAACTAGGTGGGCCAAAATGTGTTGAGAACCTAAATTGATATGGGGCTGGATCATGATCTGCAAGGGGCCTGATTTGGCCCACGGGCCTTGAGTTTGACACATGTGCTCTAGTTTTTTACATGAGCAAACCTAAAAGACGGAGCTCTGACTCCTCATGCAGCTGCTCTTGTTCCCCAGACGATGGCGCAGTGGTGCCAGCTCCAGATGCTGGACTGCAAGTACCTGGAGCAGGTGGACCAGCTGTACGACGACTCGTTCCCCATGGACATCCGCCAGTACCTGAGCAAGTGGATCGAGAGCATCGACTGGTAAGAAGGCACACACTGAGGGACAAGCAGCGCTGGAACGAGCATTCAGATCCTTTACTTCAGTAAAAGTACAAATACCACACGTCAAAATCTACACGTAAGCTACCTTTTTTGAAGTAGTAGTCCTGTGTTTCTGTGCCTCCTCAGGGACACGGTGGCGATTCAGGACTCTCTCGCCACCATTCGCTTCCACGACCTCCTGGCTCAGCTGGACGACCAACACAGCCGCTTCGCCCTGGAGAACAACTTCCTGCTGCAGCACAACATCCGCAAGATCAAGAGGAACCTGCAGGTAAGGGCGTGACTCTGGGTCCAACGTTGTGGGGGAGGGTTGGGAGGATCTCCAACTATCTAGGGAGGGCATGTTTGCATGTATTGAAAAAAGCAACAAAAAAAACCTACAAAAAGCAACAAAAAACTCAAAACAATTGTCAAAAAAAAGGCGCCAAAGACGTCCAAATAAACTCAAAAGGCAACAAAAATGTCACAAGTTTCCAAAATGATCATTAACAATGCTTTAAAAAAGCGGCAAAAATGTCAGAATAAGCGACAAAAACGTCAAAAAAAGGAACAAAATCTTAGGAATCTTAAAAATCGTAGTTTTGATTATTACAATTGGTCCTCCGCTAATTTGCGCTTCATATAAATTCATGCATCACCTAATTTTATTGTCACATACAGGCCTGGCCTCCAGGAAAGAACCGCTTCTTTAATCTATCTAATCTTGTGTTTTTCATACTATATACAATGAGTTATTGCTTGTCTTTGTTGAATAATACTGACGCCAAAGAGCTTAATTAGCATTGTCGGAACTCATTTGGCAATGGCTTGAATGTGTATCTGACGATAAAGCTTTAAGAATAATGGATTTGTCCGTTCCACTCTAAATGTGTCCACAGGATCGCTTCCAGGAAGATCCAGTCCACATGGCCATGATCATCTCCAGGAACCTGAAGGAGGAGCAGAAGATCCTGGAAGGCGCGAAGAGCACCGAGGTAAAACCTCTTTCCACAGAACTCTGCGTTCTTAAGCCCAGTTTGATGGGAAAAATGGCAGTGGACCGCAAAACCAATGTCTTCTATTATTCTAGTAGCAAAAGGTAAAGTTAATAACTCGTATATTAAAAGATCAATACTTGGCGCCCGTGTATTGATATAGTATTGCCATGGAAAATATCGCAATACTATACAGTATTGACTTTTTCTACCACCCCTACTACTATAGTGATATAGCCAAAAGATTTATTCTGGGAATCAGTCATCACAATGGTCATTTATTTGAGAAAGTAACGCATAAATAAATATTTTCAAATTGGACTGAAAAAGATAATTATATTGCGAATTGCAATCGTTTTGGAGACGATTAATTGTACGGGAAAAATTGGAATTGTTACAGCTCTAACTGCAGCAAGCAACTCACTACCACAAACATGATCCATATTCATATTTACAGTAGACACAACCAATGATATCCAGCTACAACAAATGCCTAAAAGTCGGAAGTTAGACCGGAAATACAAACAGTTGTCCCATCGCATTGGTGTAAACTGGCAGGTTTCAGAAAGTTTCAGCTCGTCTCTTCGCCAATCTTTGGTCTGAACTGGGCTTCATTTTATAATATTAAGTGAAAAAAGCAAAGCCACTCTTCGATTTTCACACCAAAAATGTGAAATCCCTCCACGGACAAGAATGCAATGCAACGCATATAAGGGATAAATGATGGAGCGGTTCTTTACAGGGATATTTATAACTATGAAAAATCAACACAACTACCTCTTGTTTGCAGCAGGAGGGGGAGGGGACGGTGTCGGCCATGGTGGTGGAGAAACAGAAGCTGGACAACAAAGTGAAGGAAATGAAAGACAGAGTCCAGGTGAAACAACATGGAATAATAACTGATGCAACATGAAGTGTAAAGACTAAATGAGGAGTCTTTTTTAGGTTTTTTAGGTTTGTTTTTTTCCTACCTGGACCCTACTTTGTCCACGTTTTTTTTTGTCTAAGTGACTGATGGGAACACTCTTTGACATTGGTCCAGTATTAGGCGGGACAGGCTGCAAGGGGATATTAATGGGCAGTTGCGCACCTTCGATTTCCGTCCACTAAAAGTGCTGTTTTTGCCACTGACAGGCTCCGATTGTTTTTCTGACAACATTATGGAAAGGATCCCTACAGAGAAAGACCTTGTTAAAGAATTATATTCTTTATATTTAACATGAAACTAAGTCCCTAAATCACTCTCGCCAAACCCACCAGACTCCATGTAAAAAAACACCAATTGTATCGTAGAATACACTTTTTTTTTTTTTAAATGGTGGCTGGTGTGAAAATAGGATTTTACTCCTTAACAAAAAGGTGTATCTCTGTAGGGATCCTTTCTTTAATGTTGTCAGACAGTTAGAATAATAATCTAGGCATTTTAGCGGCAATAACGGCACTTTAGTGGACGGAAATTGAAATTTGACGTATGTAAATACTTTGCCGATTACAGCGTTCTGGATCAATTTCAAAGGTTGTTGTTGTTCATATCAGTCACTTAGGGCGCTTGCACACCTGCCTCATTTAGATCGAGAGGTGGTCTTGGTATGTTTTCAATTGGACTCTGGAGCGGTTTGATTGTGGTGAGAATGGGATCCGTACTTGAACCGCACCAACTATACAAGCCGTGCCGAGCGCAAATCGCTCCAAGTTTACGCCCTTAGACACCAATGGATGGGAAGATCCATTGGTGTCTAA
>NC_045756.1:7280946-7303159 GCF_008692095.1 Etheostoma spectabile
GCCCTTAGACACCATTGGATGGGAAGATCCAGTATATGCCCTTAGACACCATTGGATGGGAAGATCCATTGGTGTCTAAGTGTATGCCCTTAGACACCATTGGATGGGAAGATCCATTGGTGTCTAAGTGTATGCCCTTAGACACCATTGGATGGGAAGATCCATTGGTGTCTAAGTGTATGCCCTTAGACACCATTGGATGGGAAGATCCATTGGTGTCTAAGGCATGCACTTAGACACCATTGGATGGGAAGATCCATTGGTGTCTAAGTGTATGCCCTTAGTTATGTCCAGGTTATCAACCGCTAAAATTTCAAATCTTTTTCTTCTTTTTTAGGTGGCGGATCAAAACATTAAGAAACTTGAAGATCTGCAGGACGAGTATGACTTTAAAATCAACACACTGAAGAACAGAGGTGGGAACAATCATGTTGTTAGAAGTCACAAACTGGGGGAAAATCATATCAAGCGTGTTTGTGGGGAAGCACTTTTCATTCGTATGATTCTATCCATGATTGTGCAGAGAACGAAATGAATAGCATGACGCCAAAGGAGCTGGAGAAAGAGAAGATGACGGTTGGGAGGATGTGCTTCGAACTGAAAGCCAAACGACAGGTGAGCAGACCGAGACGTGTCAAACCCTGGCCATGGAATCCAGGACGTTGTAAAGACGCCTGGAAAAAAAACATGGAAAAAGGAGAAAAAAATCAAAATGAGATTGAGCTCTGCAGATGTTTTGTGGCTAACCGTAGCATGCTAGCTCGTTCTTAATGGCAAAACACTGCTACAACAGCCACTAGTTGACCATAATCTCCAAAAGAACTACTTCCTGTTCCACACAAAGTTGCAAAGCTAACCCTGCCTTGTATTGACCAAAATTGGAGAAACAGTAGCTAGCTGATTTGATCTTACCTAGCCACTGCACATGTGCAGCTCCCAACAAAGATAGTACAGAAGTGAGATGTCTCACTCTGGAGCTAAAACAGAGACCTAAACACACAGGGTGAAAACAGGATCTGTAGCAATGTGCAGTACAACAAAAATATGGTGTTTTTTGAAAGGGAAACCATGTAAACCTATTCTGGTACAACCTCAAAATACAATTATGACCCTGAAAATGAGCAGAATATGGGTGCTTTAAGAAATACTTTGCAAAACTTTTGCCAAAATTGACAAAACTTTGAAGATCGTGTTGAAAATGTCAGAAAAAGGTGACAAAACCTTGAAAAATGGCGCTGAAAATAGTGACCGAAACTGTCGAAAAGCTACAAAAATGTTTTTTATTTATTTATTTTTTTTTACCCAAAATCGTTTCTGTCCCATTTCTCAGGACGTGGTGACCCAGCTGGCCGACCTCCTGAACGTCACTCAGGCTTTACTGTCAGACCTGATCTCTGAAGAACTGCCGGAGTGGAAGCAGCGGCAGCAGATCGCCTGCATCGGAGGCCCGCCCAACGCCTGCGTGGACCAGCTGCAGAACTGGTGAGACTTCCTGTGGTCCAACAGCCTTAAGTGTTTTAAAGTGCCCCTATTGGACTTCTTTTCAGCATCATAAAGGTCTCCTTCCCTCATCCTTGTCGCACTCTTCCCCTTTTTCTTCTTCTTCCTCCTTCCTCGTCGTCCTCCCGCAGGTTCACGGCCGTAGCAGAGAGTCTCCAGCAGGTCCGTCAGCACCTGAAGAAGCTGCAGGAGTTGGAGCAGAAGTTCACCTACGACAACGACCCCATCACGCAGAAAAAAGCTTACCTGGAGGCCCGAGCCCTGGACCTCCTCAAGAACCTGCTCTCCAAGTGAGAACCCTCATAAGTCCCTTACCCCTAACTCCCCATTACTATTGATTGGTAATAGAGACAGAGCGCATTGCGTCATACTTGGAAAGCCACACCCACCGGAGGGGAAAACAACTCTCCGCTCTCCATTATTGCGTCAAGTCTGCTAGCCAACAGCAGAAAAATGCCTAAAAGCTGCTGTGTGGCAATATTCACTGCCCACACTGTAAGGAACCTGTAACTTAAAGGTCCAAGGTGTAGGAATTCCTCCCGTCTAGCGTTGAGATCGTATATCGCCATCAAAATGTAAATGTAAAATTTCAAGCCAATAGGAATAGTCAACTGCCGAAGATGAAGAAAAACGGAGCTTCTATGAAGACAAAAGTGGAGGAATCAGCAGAAAGAATGGGAAGACGCTAAGCTAACGTTATGTCTGCTACCCAAATGTCCGTTTTAGGCTGCTACGTGTCACGTAACGTCGGACATAAGGTTAGATTAGTGTCTCCCCATTCTCTCTGCTGGTTCCTCACGTCTGTGACCACGGGTTGGCGGCTTTAAAGAAAGTTCTGTCACCACACAGAAGCTTTTAGACGTTTTTCCTGTGTGCTAGCAGACAGAATAGACGAGCAGGAAACCTTCACCAATACATGTCAATGGAGAGCAGGTGGGGGCGGGACTTAAATGTGCTCTGTCTCTCTATAAGGAATTATGCCTCATATCTCATTTTACTGTGTGTGTGTGTGTGTGTGTGTGTGTGTGTGTGTGTGTGTGTGTGTGTGTGTGTGTGTGTGTGTGTGTGTGTGTGTGTGTGTGTGTGTGTGTGTGTGTGTGTGTGTGTGTGTGTGTGTGTGTGTGTGTGTAGCTCTCTGGTTGTAGAGAGGCAGCCCTGCATGCCCACCCACCCACAGAGACCCCTGGTGCTGAAAACAGGCGTCCAGTTCACTGTTAAACTCCGGTAAGAAACAGAAAAACAAAACAAAAAAACACTTCTATCTTATTTGACTGCTGACTATAATTTTGTCTTATTAGTAATTATCTGCGGTGGAAGAAGTATTCAGATCCTTTACTTAAGTAAAAGTACTTATACAACTCTCTAAAAATACTCTGTTACAAGTAAAAGTCCTGCATTGAAAATGTTAAAGTATTAAAAGTAAAAGTACTCGATGCAGAACTCTCGTCCCATTATAGAAAGTGTAAAGGATCCAACCAGTTGTGTGTTTCATCATCTCAGCTGGACTTGTTGCTTGGTCACTTTATAATAAAACATCAGATTTTATAAACTACATGTGTGTTGTGTGCAGAAATCCTAATGTGTTCGGACTGCTAAAAAAACTCAACTTCTTCCAATCTTGTGTTTCTGTTGCCTTGGTTTTATTGTGGAGATAAATAAACGAATGGATTCAATTTGTTTTCAAGTCCTCCTCCTCTTCCTCCCTCCCTCCTCCTCCTCCTCTCCGTCTACGACCAGCGTCCTGTTTCAGTTGAACGTCTCGCTTTCGTTTCAGGTTCCTGGTGAAGCTGCAGGAGTTTAACTACGAGCTCAAAGTCAAGGCCGTGTTTGATAAGTAAGCTGCGTTCAAAGACTTCATGTAACCTGCTGAAAGCTGATTCAAACATTTTTTTTAATAAATCTTCATCTGTCCCGCAGAGATGTGACGGACAAGAAGGGGTACGTCTCAAAACCATTTTACACACATTTCAGAGTATTTATGTCGTAATACAACCAAAAACATCTTATTATTAAAGGTGACCTATTATAGTTTTCTGTATTTTCGGTCATATCTATAATGTTAAAATGTCAGATTTCCAAACCTATTTTACAGAAATCTTAGTGAGCAACGAACCTCAGATTCCCCACCGCTCCCGTTTCAACGTGTTTTTCTTCTCTCTGTGACACGGAGCTGGTCTTCTATGATTGGTCAACTGCTCCAGACAGACTACTGCAGTGATTTTTTTTGTTTTTTAGGACTAATGTTACTGCAGGGTTTACATTGTTGCAAGGAGCTACATGCTAACGCCAGAAAAAGCTCTACTCTTGGCTTTCAATGTTGTTCATTTCTCACCAATTTCGGGTCACATTACTCCTGAAACGTCCTGTTGTGTAGTGTACGGTTTATAAGCCTTTATCTGCAATTTGTGATGACATAAAGTGCTGCTCAATTCAAAAAGTTCAATTCGAAATTCAATTTTTTAAATTAAATTTTTTTTATTAATCTTTTTAATTTTATTTTTTAAATAAAATTAAAAAGATTAAGATTAATTTTTAATTAAAAAAATATATATATATTTTTTTTTTCTCAAATTTTTTTTAATGTAAAAATATATATATATTTTCAATTTTTTGTTTTTGTTTTTAAAAAAAGATTTTTTTTTTTTTTTTTGATTTTTTTTGTATTCATAGAATCTAACAAGTTATCTCAAGACATAGTAGATAGTAGAGTCTGACAGGGCCGGTTGGGGGTGCGATGAACAGGGGTGTCAATTATAGTATATAATATAGTACTGTGTATATAATAAAGATAATGGAACTATGACTAGAAATAGTAGTTGTAGTAGTTCATGGCATAGCAGGGCACTGCAGGGCGTAGCAGGGCATCGCAGGACGTAGCAGGGCATCGCAGGACGTAGCAGGGCATCGCAGGACGTAGCAGGGCATCGCAGGACGTAGCAGGGCGTAGTAACAACCAACTGTACTACAAGTAGCTGCATGCTAACGCCAGAGAAAGGTGCCCTCTTGGCTGAAATGTTGTTTATTTTTTTAACCCCAATTTCGGGTCACATTACTACTTAAACATGTCTGGTTGTGTTGTATTTGGTTTGAAGGCCTTTGGTGGTGTTTTCACGGCACAAAGTCCTGGTATTTACTCCCAGGAGATTCCAGGAGACTCGCAGTGATTAGGGATCGTTGACCAATCAGAGCAGACTTTTTTGTTGTTGTTGGGAGTGGGGCTTAAAGAGACAGGCGCTCCAACAGAGCGTCTCAGACACAGGGTGGATACAGGTGCAGCAGCCATATAGGGTTTTTGAACATTACAACATGTTAAGATGTTCTAGTAGAATCACAAAATACAAGTATTAATCTGCAAACAGTATGTAGTATAATAGGTCACCTTTAAGTAAAGAGAAGTTTGAAAACTCTTAACTGTTTCTAAGTAATTGACTGCTTCATATCGTCCCTCTTGTCAGATTTCGGAAGTTTAATATTTTGGGAACAAACACCAAAGTTATGAACATGGAGGAGTCGAACGGCAGCCTGGCAGCAGAGTTCAGACATTTGGTGAGACTTCTATGTTTTTTTGGGTGGTTTGGCATGGGGAACTTTCCATAAGATCATCTCTCAATGCAAATCAAACCAGCTATTAAGCTAACCGAATTAACACCATGCCTATCTCTACGTATGGTGAAGGGTATGTGATGATGTGGGGGGGGGGGGCTATTTTAATTCCAAACGCCAAGAGAACTTATTCAGGATGCATAGTATTCTGATCCATGAAATAACTGGCCTTTAATAATAAAAATGTGCCTGCCTCTATGGGAATTTAACATAGGGGGGTGTATATTTATGCCCCCTGTATTTTAAGGAAGAACATTTATTTATTTACAATACATTATTTATTCATAAAGAAAATTGGTGTCCACTCCACGTTCAGTGTCTTGCCCGAGGACACTTTGACGTGGGACCGCAGGGCCGGGGATCGAACCGCCAACCTTCCAATTGGCAGGCGACCGGGTTTTAATTTTTGTTTTTCTAGCTGGTTGAAATCATTTCACAGTAGGATTAGTTTCCCGCTCTAAAACTTAAAAACGGGAAACATTGATTTTTTTTTTTAAAGCAGTAATTGTGATACAGGCGGGTTAAACCTTAAAAATGAAAACCACACACCTGTGTTGGGATTGTTTTCTCTAACTTGTTCTTGTTCTTCACGCAGCAACTGAAAGAGCAGAAGGTTGCCGGCAACCGAACCAACGAGGTAAGAGTGATCCTGCTGCCATTGTTCTGGTTTTCATTTGTAAAAAGAAAATTGACTGGATAAGGGGGGTGCTTTTAAATTATTGCAAACATGGTAACAAAGCAAACAGCTTCAACCCTCATGTTGTCATTGGGCTAGATTTGACCCGTTTTCAGTTAATTGTTGTTGTTTTGTCACAAAAAGTTGGCCGTCGAAATAAGCGTTACATTAAAAATAGCAAAAAACGTAGGAAAGAAACCTCAAATAAAGCACCCACAACATTGAAAAAGTGACATAAAGTTTAAAAAAAGCAATAATAATGTTGAAAAAGTGACCCAAACAGGTTTATTTTTCATAGTTGACGGGAAGACAACACAAGGGTTCAATTAGGTTAAACGTAGTGGCAGAAAAAGTAGTCTAAGTAGTCTAAGTGAGTAGTCTAAGTGATCTAAGTAGACGTACTAATACTACTAAGGAAGAGGATTTGAAAACAGTCATTTGTTCTTTTTTATTCACAGACTTTTTTTCTCAGAACTCAAATAAATTTTCACCTGTGGCACCAATCACCTTCCGTATACAATCTCAACATATTAACATTAGAAGTAAAAGTCATGCAAACAAAATTCTACTTTTTTTTTAATTTATTTTTTAAGCTTTTTCTACCACTGAGCCAACCTGGCCACACAAAATTCTACTTAAGTAGAATTACAGAAGTATTATTACCAAAATGATAGTTTTTCCTGCAGCCAATCACAAACATTGTTGGATCTTGGTCAAAGCATGCTGCGTGCTAATTGGCTCCCTGACACTGATGAGATTTACTCCTTAGGTACTGAAAATGGGTCTAGAATGACGAGGCATTTTCCTATACTCAATACTTTAAAGGCAATTTGGTCTTTGCCTAAAAAGTATTACATTAGGTACCCAGCCCTAGACATGTATTTTGTGTGTAAAAATCCTTTTTTTGTGTAAAAATCCTGTCAAATGTGTAATATCAGATGAATGTAGGGGAGTATAAAGTACAATATTTCTGTAGCGGAGTACAAGTAGAAAGTGGCATGAAAAGAAAAGACTCAAAGTACAAGTACCTCAACATTTGTACAGTACTGGAGTACTTAGTTGAGGGACCACTGAGTGTAATGTACGGGAGGGGTTGAAATATTAATTATGTTTTGGATACTTCAGCGTGGAGGTTTTGTTAAGTTTTGTGTGTGTGTGTGTGTGTGTGTGTGTGTGTGTGTGTGTGTGTGTGTGTGTGTGTGTGTTCAGGGTCCTCTGATCGTCACTGAGGAGCTTCACTCGCTGAGCTTCGAGTCGGAGCTGCTGCTCAACCAGTCTGGACTCACTATCAAACTGGAGGTGAGAGACCAATATCGATTCTTTTTTCCCTAGAATCAATTTTTCCAATATTCCGTTTATACGTTACCACAGATGGCGTCTACATCATTTGCGTTTCAAGCATAGAACACCCATATTATGCAGTAACAATTTAAATAAATGTCAGACTGACTGACTGACATGTGCTATGCATTATTTTTTAAATACAATTAGGTTTATACGAATGTCTCATAATATATTTAGGATGTGTCTGAAATTCTATCCTGACGAGCTATTTAGTGAGAATTTTTTTGGATGTCCAAAACCATTGCATACTATTTCCGGTGAAACCTTACAGTATGCAAATACTGTACACTGGTCCGGCATAAGTATCCCACAATGCAGTGCGGTAGTGAAAACAACATTCGAAACGGGCGGCAACCGAGGCAGCCGTGTCACGTCAAAAACCCTTTTAATTTACATTTCTCCATTTAAAAATGTGTGATTTTGTCACCTGCGACTGTTGGTCTAGTTGCGTACATTTTGATTTTTCAGTATCTAGCCATGCCCCGAAACCTAAGCTTAGACGGGCCGGTTCAGACCGCTGCAACCTTTCCCTGCAACGTTCTAAACCGGTTTTGTCTCGTCACGAAGCTTTGGTCTGAAGTGGGCTTTAAAGAAGGAAAAGAAAATCGCAATAGGTATCGTGAATGGACAAACGCATATTGTCCCATCCTTGATATCAACGCTGGATTTATTTGTGAATGTGCTTGTGACTATTTCCTGTTGTTGTTGTTGTTGTTGTTGTTGTTGTTGTAGGCCATTTCTCTGCCTGTTGTGGTCATCTCTAACGTCTGTCAGCTGCCCAGTGGCTGGGCCTCCATCCTCTGGTACAACATGCTGAACACCGAGCCCAAGGTGAGCACATACACACACATAGTGCGTCCCACTATCTTTGTGGGGACCCATCATTGACATAATGCATTCCCTACTGCCTTACCCTAATCTTAACCATCACAACTAAATGCCCAACCTTAACCCTTACCCTCACCCTAACCGTAACCTAATTCTAACCCTAATCCTAAAACCAAGTCTTAACCCTTAAACAGGCCTTTAAAGTTGCGGGGTCCAGCATTTTGGCCCCACAAAGCTGTCGGGACCCCACAAATATACTGTATGCCCGGTTTTTGGACCCCACGAATGTAGTTAAACGGCAAAACCCACAGCCACACACACACACAGTGTAATCCTTAACGTGACTGTCGGTTATCTCCAAATCAAAACATTGTTTTTCTTTTTTTAGCTTTGACAAAAAGAGCTCATGTTTTTCTACACTCTCTAGCAAAATGTTTTTTCCTTTTTTCAGTGTGGTGTCTCTTTTTGTCCACATATTTAAGGCAGTTTGAAAGCCAGCAATCCCAATCAGCATCTTCTGCACATGAAGAATCATGCAGACCATTTTGGACCCACCGTGGCTACCATGAACCTAGCTTCATTTTCCTCTTCTCCTTTCCCCTGCCTTTTCCCCCCCCTCATCCTCAGAATCTGAAGTTCTTCCTCACCCCTCCGGCGGCCAAGTGGTCCCAGCTGTCCGAGGTCCTCAGCTGGCAGTTCTCCTCTGTCACCAAGCGAGGCCTGAGCCAGGAGCAGCTCAACATGCTGGCTGACAAGCTGCTCGGTAGGAACCAGCTCTTACAGACAAAACACCCCGTGATAATACCTGTTTTGTTTTTTTTACACAGTTCCGTAGACCTCAGGGGAGGCTGTCAAGTGTAAGACTGCATTTACATTGCTACATTTTGGTCTGAAAACAAACATCTTTGGCTACTTTTCCCCCTCTCATTCCCCCTGCTCTGGCGTTTCCGAGCCCCTAAACCGGAGACATTTGAAAACACTTCTGACCCGTTTTGGTTATGAATCTGCGGGATTCTGTTGCCGTCTCAACGGCCTCAAACGGAGACCTTTGGCAACAGGAACACTGACGCCAACGTTTCTAGATTTGGGTCTTATAGGTCACTACGTCTCGTTCTCTGAGACTAAGCTACTGACGTCACCATGGCAACTGGCGGAGTGTTAGCATAAACGGAGATTAGTTCTTCTAATGGAGCTGAAAACACTTGTGTGCACGGCGATCACTTTTGGCTCAAAACTCCAAAACAAAAATCAAAAACCAGAACGTAGCGATGTAAATGTAGCCTAATGTAAAGCCTCAATGTTTCTCTGCAGGAGCCAAAGCCCAGAGGAACCCGGAGGGGCAAATCCCCTGGGTCAAGTTCTGCAAGGTAAGCCAGTTTAATTCAATTTTATTTATAGTTATTATATATAGTTCTCTCAAGCCAATTTACAAAGACCCAACAATTCTAGTAATTCCCCCAAGAGCAAGCATTTAGTGCAACAGTGGTGAGGAAAAGCTTCCTTTTAGGGGGAACGTTGGGGGGCAAGGGAAACCCCCTTTGAGGGAGAAACCTTGGACAGACCCAGACTCCTGGTAGGCGGAGTCTGACGGTGCCGGTTACAGACAAACTGCACATTTTAGAGTGGTCTTTTAATATGGCCAGCCGAAGGCACACCTGTGCAATAATCACGCCGTCTAATCAGCATCAGCCACACCTGGGAGGTGGATGGAGTATCTCGGCGATGGAGAAGTGCTCACTAACACAGATTTAGACAGATTTGTGACCACTATTTAAGAGAAAAAGGCCTTTTGTGTACATAGAAAAAGTCTTAAATCTTTGAGTTCAGCTAATGAAAAATTAGAAGTATTAGTACTGTTTTTTTTTTCTCCAACTATATCTCTTATTTACGTAAAAATAGCGCAATTAGACAGTGAACACCTTTTCTTTTGTCCAGCAGCAGAGTGCCAACGAGAAGGCCTTTCCCTTCTGGTTGTGGATCGAAGGAATCCTAGATCTGATTAAAAGGCACCTGCTCTCCCTCTGGAACGACGGGTGAGTGCCGGTGGTATTTCAGACTGAATGTGCCAGTGGGGGAGGAAGTTTTAGTTTTTTTTTTCTCCCCCAGAGTATTGCATACATAGTACATGGCATTGCCAGTTCTTCCTTGTTGTTGATTACTTATAGTGTCATTTCTTGGAATATCTTCAAATTCTCCATAGCAATACAATCTGTTTTTATCCCATTATTATTTCATGTATTATGTATGTATGTATGTATATTGTATCCTAGTATTTCATTTCTTATATCCCTTTGTTAATTCTTGTTGTGAAAAGAATATACATGTTTACAATATGATTGTGTTTTCATCCCTCATTTACTTACTTTTCTACATTAACTTTCTAATTAAGAATCTGGAAAAAACGTTTGTCTATTTTGTGTTTATATGCAGTTATTCATGAGTTCTCACTAAAATAATATAATGATTTGTTTTATTGTCACAACAGAACAGAGGAACATCAAAATATATTAACGTTATGATTAATGAAATGTATAAAAATACAAACTTAGGAAATCAGACTTAAAGTCCTTTGAACAAAAACACATTAGCAAAAAAATGAATCAGTGTTGCCAACGGGGACGTTGTAGAGCGTCCTCTGGTGGACAGACTATGCAACACCATTCGCTAACCGGGGTAGTTGTAGGGTCCTCTGGTGGACAGACTATGCAACGCCATCACTAACAGGGACTTTGTGAGCGCTCTGGTGGAAGACTATGCAACGCATCACTAACAGGGACATTGTAGAGCGTCCTCTGGTTGACGACTATGCAACCCATCACTAACATGGACGTTGTGGAGCTCTCTGGTGGACAGACTATGCAACGCCATACTACGGGAGTTGTAGAGCGTCTCTGGTGGACAGACTATGCAACGCCCATCACTAACAGGGAGTGTAGAGCGTCCTCTGGGGACAGACTATGAACCCCCATCCACTAAATACAAAACAGGGACGTTGTAGAGCGTCCATTGGCCATTACAAATACCAATATATCGGGAAATGCCTAATATTGGCGATATAAAGTCCCCTGGCCGTCTAGAACTATTACAACATAACTAGGAGAGACAGGTTATAGGGACCACGACATTCCGGATTCATCCGGTGCCGGAGGAATGTCCGTTGGATGCATGTCTTTTTGCCAATGTCCGTTTACTTACGCTTTCTTTTTGTTGGAATTTTAAATTCTGCTTGATTTATGAGGATACTGCTCCTCAGATCTCTGCAGGTAAATCCAGACCACTAGCTAGACGATCTGTCCAATCTGAGGACTATGGTTACTGGTCCTCAGATCCTGCAGGTAAATCCAGACCACTAGCTAGACATCTGGCCAATCTGAGGACTATGGTTACCTGGTCCTCAGTCTCTGCAGGTAAATCCAGACCACTAGCTAGACTATCTGTCCAATCTGAGGACTATGGTTACCTGGTCCTCAGATCCTGCAGGTAAATCCAGACCACAGCTAGACTCTGTCCAATCTGAGGACTATGGTTACCTGGTCCTCAGGAGTTGAGAGGGGGGGATCTCTGAGTATATCAGACAGCTAGCTAGACTATCTGTCCAATCTGAGGACTCTGTTACCTGGTCCTCAGATCTCTGCAGGGTAAATCCAGACCACTAGCTAGACTAACTGTCCAATCTGAGCTTTCTCTTGCACGACTAATGACGAACTGTGATTGGTTTAAAGAAATGCCAATAAACCAGATAGCGAGATTAGGGATCATGTATATAACGATCTCCCGCAGACCGCGGGAGTTCCGTTTTCTAAGGGTTTCAGTTCCATCGGTTTTTGGTCTGTCTGCAGCTGCATCCTGGGCTTCATCAGTAAGGAGAGGGAGAAGGCCCTGCTGAGCGATAAGTGTCCCGGGACCTTCCTGCTCCGGTTCAGCGAGAGCAGCAGGGAGGGAGCCATCACCTTCACCTGGATCGAACACGACGTCCACGGTGAGCAACAGCGGTGTGTCCAAATCCAGATCCCCTGCAGGGTATGTCCAGACAGCGAGCTGGACTATTTAATTTTTTGCATGACCAAAACAACTTTTGAACGTGTTCCACCAAAAGTTCCTTCCCAAAGCTATTTTGCAGAAGCCCCGTCATTGTGTCCAGCGATTAGTCCCGCCCAAGACAATTGTGATTGGCTATTCATAATGAAAAACGTTTGATTTTGATGAACCCCAATGATTTGTTTCAACGATTGTCTTACTTTTTTGACATCTTTTCCCATTTTTGTCACTTTATTTGACATTCATTTTGACATTTGTTCACATTTTAGTCTCTCGTTTTTTTACACCCCCCCCCTGTGTCGTGTGCGGTCTGTGTGTGTTGGGGTGTGTGTGTGTGTGTGTGTGTGTGTGTGTGTGTGTGTGTGTGTGTGTGGTGTGTGTGTGTCTCTCTGGTATGGGTAGAGAGGCAGCTCATGCGCCACGCCCACCACCAGAGACCCCTGGGACTGTAAAACAGGCGTCCAGTTCACTGTTAATCCTCGGTAAGAAACGAAAAAACAAACAAAAAACACTTCTACTTTTTGACTGCGGACTAGAATTTGTTATTAGTAATTATCTGCGGTGGAAGAAGTATTCAGATCCTTTACTTAAGAAAAGTACTTATACAACTCTCTAAAAATACTCGTTAACAAGTAAAAGTCCTGCATTGAAAATGTTAAAGTATTAAAAGTAAAAGTACTCCGATGCAGAACTCTCTGTCCCATATAGAGTGTAAGGATCCAACCAGTTGTGTGTTTCATCACTCAGCTGACTTGTTGCTTGGTCACTTTTAATAAACATCAGATTTTAAACTACATGTGTGGTGTGTGCAGAAATCCTAAGTGTTTCGGACTGCTAAAAAAACTCAACTTCTTCCAACTTGTGTTTCGTTGCCTTGGTTTTATTGTGGAGATAAATAAACGAATGATTCTCATTTGTTTCAGTCCTCCTCCTCTTCCTCCCTCCCTCCTCCTCCTCCTCTACGACCAGCGTCCTGTTCAGTTGAACGTCTCGCTTTCGTTTCAGGTTCCTGGTGAAGCTGCAGGAGTTTAACTACGAGCTCAAAGTCGGCCGTGTTTGATAAGTACTGCGTTCAAGACTTCATGTAACCTGCTGAAGCTGATTCAAACTTTTTTTTTTAATAAATCTTCATCTGTCCCGCAAGATGTGCGGACAAGAAGGGGTACGTCTCAAAACCATTTTAACACACATTTCAGAGTATTTATGTCGTAATACAACCAAAAACACTATTATATTAAAAGTGTGACCTATTATAGTTTTCTGTATTTCGGTCATATCTATAATGTTAAAATGTCAGATTTCCAAACCTATTTTACGAAACTTAGTGAGCAACGAACCTCAGATTCCCCACCGCTCCCGTTCAACGTGTTTTTCTTCTCTCTGTGACACGGAGCTGGTCTTCTATGATTGTCCTGCTCCAGACAGACTACTGCAGGGATCTTTGGTTTTTTAGCTTGTTACTGCAGTGTTACATTGTTGCAGGAGCTACTGCTAACGCCAGAAAAAGCTCTACTCTTGCTTTCAATGTTTTCATTCTCACCAATTTCGGGTCACATTACCTGAAACGTCCTGTTGTGTAGTGTACGGTTTATAAGCCTTATCTCAATTTGTGATGACATAAAGTGCTGCTCAATTCAAAAAGTTCATTCGAAATTCAATTTTTTAAATTAATTTTTTTTATTATCTTTTTAATTTTATTTTTTAAATAAATTAAAAGATTAGATTAATTTTTAATTAAAAAAATATATATATATTTTTTTTCTCAAATTTTTTTTAATGTAAAAATATATATATTTTCAATTTTTTGTTTTGTTTTTAAAAAAAGATTTTTTTTTTTTTTTTTGATTTTTTTTGATTCATAGAATCAACAAGTTATCTCAGACATAGTAGATATAGAGTCTGACAGGGCCGGTTGGGTTGCGTGAACAGGGGTTGTCAATTATATTATAATATGTACTGTGTTATATATAAAGATAATGGAACTATGACTAGAAATAGTAGTTGTAGTAGTTCATGGCATAGCATGGCACTGCAGGCGTAGCAGGGCATCGCAGGACGTAGCAGGGCATCGCAGGACGTAGCAGGCATCGCAGGACGTAGCAGGGCTGCATGCAGCAGGCGTAGTAACAACCAACTGACTACAAGTAGCTGCATGCTAACGCCAGAGAAGGTGCCCTCTTGGCTGAAATGTTGTTTATTTTTTTACCCCAATTTCGGGTCACATTACTAACTTACCATGTCTGGTTTGTGTTGTATTTGGTTTGAAGCCCCTTTGGTGGTGTGTTTCCGCACAAAGTCCTGGTATTTACTCCAGGAGATTCCAGGAGACTCGCAGTGATTAGGGTCGTTGACCAATCAGAGCAGATTTTTTTGTTGTTTGTTGGGTAGTGGGCTTAAAGGACAGGCGCTCCAACAAGCGTCTCAGACACAGGTGTGATACAGGTGCAGCCAGCCATATAGGGTTTTTGAACATTACAACTGTTAAGATGTGCTATAGATCACAAAATACAAGTATTATCTGCAAACGTATGTAGTATAATAGGTCACCTTTAAGTAAAGAAAAGTTTGAAAACTCTTAACTGTTTCTAAGTAATTGACTGCTTCATATCGTCCCTCTTGTCAGATTCGGTAAGTTTATATATTTTGGGAACAAACACCCAAGTTATGAACATGGAGGAGTCGAACGGCAGCCTGGCAGCAGAGTTCAGACATTTGGTGAGACTTCTATGTTTTTTTGGGTGGTTTGGCATGGGAACTTCCATAAGATCATCTCTCAATGCAATCAAACCAGCTATAAGCTAACCGAATTACCCACCTGCCTACTCTACGTATGGTGAAGGGTATGTGATGATGTGGGGGGGGGGGCTATTTTAATTCCAACCCAAAGAACTTATTCAGGATGCATAGTATTGTCCATGAATAACTGGCCTTTAATAATAAAATGTGCCTGCCTCTATGGGAATTTACGGAGGGGTGTGTATATTTATGCCCCCTGTATTTTAAGGAGAACATTTTTTATTTACAATACATTATTTATTCATAAAGAAAATGGGTGTCCACTCCACGTTCAGTGTCTTGCCCGAGGAACTTTACGTGGGACCGCAGGGCCGGGGATCGAACCGCCAACCTTCCAATTGGCAGCGACCGGGTTTTAATTTTTTGTTTTTCTAGCTGGTTGAAATCATTTCACAGTAGGATTTGTTCCCCTCTAAAACTTAAAACCGGGAAACATTGATTTTTTTTTAAATGCTACGTAAGTGTATACAGGCGGGTTAACCTTAAAAATAAAACCACCACACCTGTGTTGGATGGTTTCTCTAACTTGTTCTTGTTCTTCACGCAGCAACTGAAAGAGCAGAAGGTTGCCGGCAACCGAACCAACGAGGTAGAGTGATCCTGCTGCCATTGTTCTGGTTTCATTTGTAAAAAGAAAATTGACTGGATAGGGGGGGTGCTTTTAAATTATTGCAAACATGGTAACAAGCAACAGCTTCAACCCTCATGTTGTCATTGGGCTAGTTTGACCCGTTTTCAGTTAATTGTTGTTTTTGTCACAAAAGTTGGCCGTCGAATAAGCGTTACATTAAAAATAGCAAAAAACGTAGGAAAGAAACCTCAAAATAAGCACCCACACCATTGAAAAGTGACATAAAGTTTAAAAAAAGCATAATAATGTTGAAAAAGTGACCCAAACAGGTTTATTTTTCATAGTTGACGGAAGACAACACAGGGTTCAATTAGGTTAAACGTAGTGGCAGAAAAAGTAGTCTAGTAGTCTAAGTGATAGTCTAGATTAAGTAGACTACTAATACTACTAAGGAAGAGGATTTGAAACAGTCATTGTTCTTTTTTATTCACAGACTTTTTTTCTCAAACCAAATAAATTTTCACCTGTGCACCAATCACCTTCCGTATACAATCTCAACATTTAACACTTATAATAATGTCATAGCACAAAATTCTCTATCTTTTTTTTATTTATTTTTATAGCTTTTTCTACCACTAGCCAACCCCCGGCACACAAAAATTCTACTTAAGTAGAATTACAGAAGTATTATTACCAAAATGATAGTTTTTTCCTGCAGCCATCACAAACATTGTTGGATCTTGGTCAAAGCATGCTGCGTGCTATTGGCTCCCTGACACTGATGAGATTACTCCTTAGGTACTGAAAATGGGTCTAGAATGACGAGGCATTTCCTATACTCAATACCTTTAAAGGCAATTTGCTTTTGCCTAAAATATTACATTAGGTACCCAGCCCTAGACATGTATTTGTGTGTAAAAATCCTTTTTTTTGTGTAAAATCCTGTCAATGTGTATATCGATGAATGTAGGGAGTATAAAGTACAATATTTCTGTAGCGAGTACAAGTAAAAAAGTGCATGAAAAGAAAAGACTCAAAGCTAAAAGTACCCTCACAACTTTGTACAGTACTGGAGTACTTAGTTGAGGGACCACTGAGTGTAATGTACGGGAGGGGTTGAAATATTAATTATGTTTTGGGATACTTCAGCGTGGAGGTTTTGTAGTTTGTGTGTGTGTGTGTGTGTTGTGTGTGTGTGTGTGTGTGTGTGTGTGTTTGTGTGTGTGTGTGTGTTGTGTGTTCAGGTGCCTCTGATCGTCACTGAGGAGCTTCACTCGCTGAGCTTCGAGTCGGAGCTGCTGCTCCCAACCGTCGGACTCACTATCAAACTGGAGGTGAGAGACCAATACGATTCTTTTTTCCCTAGAATCAATTTTTCCAATATCCGTTATTACGTTACCACAGATGCGTCTACATCATTTGCGTTTCAAGCATAGAACACCATATTATGCAGTAACAATTAAATAATGTCGACTGACTGACTGACATGCTATGCATTATTTTTTAAATACAATTAGGTTTATACGAATGTCTCATATATATTTAGGATGGTGTCTGAATTCTATCTGACAGCTATTAGTGAGAATTTTTTTGGATGTCCAAAACCATTGCATACTATTTCCGGTGAAACCTTACAGTATGCAAATACTGTACACTGGTCCGGCATAAGTATCCCACAATGCAGTGCGGTAGTGAAAACACATTCGAAACGGCGGCAACCGAGGCAGCCGTGTCACGTCAAAACCCTTTTAATTTACATTTTCTCCATTAAAAATGTGTGATTTTGTCACCTGTCGACTGTTGGTCTAGTTGCGTACATTTTGATTTTTCAGTATCTAGCCATGCCCCGAAACCTAAGCTTAGACGGGCCGGTTCAGACCGCTGCAACCTTTCCCTGCAACGTTCTAAACCGGTTTTTGTCTCGTCACGAAGCTTTGGTCTGAAGTGGGCTTTAAAGAAGGAAAAGAAATCGCAATAGGTATCGTGAATGGCAAACGCATATTGTCCATCCTTGATATCAACGCTGGATTTATTTGTGATGTCTTGTGACTATTTCCTGTTGTTGTTGTTGTTGTTTGTGTAGGCCATTTCTCTGCCTTTTTGGTCATCTCTAACGTCTGTCAGCTGCCCAGTGGCTGGGCCTCCATCCTCTGTACAACATGCTGACACCGAGCCCAAGGGAGCAACTTACACACACAATAGTGGGCCACTGCTCACCATCTCATGAGGACCCATCACTACATAAGCCCCCTACTCCAATCCCTCCCTAACCATCACAACATCGGCTACCGACTCGTCGACCCCACCCAACCGAACCCTACCCAACCAAACCAGCAACCAACAGGCCTAAGGCGGGCCAGCATTTGGCCCACAACGCGGGACCCCACAAATATACTGTATGCCCGGTTTTTGGACCCACGAAGGTAGTTAAACGGCAAAACCCACAGCCACACACCACACACACACAGTGTAATCCTTAACGTACTGCGGTATCTCCAAATCGAAAACTTTTTAGCTTTGACAAAAAGAGCTCATGTCTACATGCTCTAGCAAAATGTTTTTTCCTTTTTTCAGGGGGTAGCTCTTTTGTCCACAATAAGGCAGTTTAAAGCCAGCAATCCCAATAGCATCTCTGCACATGAACATCAGCAGACCATTTTGGACCCACCTTGGCTACCATGAACCAGCTTCAATTTCCTCTTTCCCTTTCCCCTGCCTTTTCCCCCCCCTCATCCTCAGAATCTGAAGTTCTTCCTCACCCCTCCGCGCCAAGTGGTCCAGCTGTCCGAGGTCTCAGCTGGCAGTTCTCCTCTGTCACCAAGCGAGGCCTGAGCCGGAGCAGCTCAACATGCTGGCTGACAAGCTGCTCGGTAGGAACCAGCTCTTACAGACAAAACACCCGTGATAATACCTGTTTTGTTTTTTTTTCACAAGTTCCGTAGACCTCAGGGAGGCTGTCAAGTGTAAGACTGCATTTACATTGCAACTTTTGGTCTGAAAACAAACATCTTGGCTACTTTTCCCCCTCTCATTCCCCCTGCTCTGGCGTTTCCGAGCCCCTAACCGGAGACATTTGAAACACCTTCTGACCCGTTTTGGTTATGAATCTGCGGGATTCTGTTGCCGTCTCAACGGCCTCAAACGGAGACCTTTGGCAACAGGAACACTGACGCCAACGTTCTAGATTTGGGTCTTATAGGTCACTACGTCTCGTTCTCTGAGACTAAGCTACTGACGTCACCATGGCAACTGGCGGAGTGTTAGCATAAACGGAGATTAGTTCTTCTAATGGAGCTGAAAACACTTGTGTGCACGGCGATCACTTTTGGCTCAAAACTCCAAAACAAAAATCAAAAACCAGAACGTAGCGATGTAAATGTAGCCTAATGTAAAGCCTCAATGTTCTCTGCAGGAGCCAAAGCCCAGAGGAACCCGAGGGGCAAATCCCCTGGTGTCAAGTTCTGCAAGGTAGCCAGTTTAATTCAATTTTATTTATGTTATTATATATAGTTCTCTCAAGCCAATTTACAAAGACCCAACAATTCTAGTAATTCCCCCAAGAGCAAGCATTTAGTGCAACAGTGGTGAGGAAAAGCTTCCTTTTAGGGGGAACGTTGGGGGCAAGGGAAACCCCCTTTGAGGGAGAAACCTGGACGACCCAGGCTCCTGGTAGGCGGAGTCTGACGGTGCCGGTACAGACAAACTGCACATTTTAGAGTGTCTTTTAATATGGCCAGCCGAAGGCACACCTGTGCAATATCACGCCGTCTATCAGCATCAGCCCACCCTGGGATTGGATGGAGTATCTCGGCGTGGAGAAGTGCTCACTAACACAGATTTAGACAGATTTGTGACCACTATTTAGAGAAAAAGGCCTTTGGTGTACATAGAAAAAGTCTTAAATCTTTGAGTTCACTAATGAAAATTAGAAGTATTGGTACTGTTTTTTTTTCTCCAACTATATCTTTATTTACGTAAAAATAGCGCAATTAGACAGTGAACACTTTTCTTTTGTCCAGCAGCAGAGTGCCAACAGAAGGCCTTTCCCTTCTGGTTGTGGATCGAAGGATCCTAGATCTGATTAAAAGGCACCTGCTCTCCCTCTGGAACGACGGTGAGTGCCGGTGGTATTTCAGACTGATGGTGCCAGTGGGGGAGGAAGTTTTAGTTTTTTTTTCCCCCCAGAGATTGCATACATAGTACATGCATTGCCAGTTCTTCCTTGTGTTGATTACTTATAGTGTCATTTCTTGGATATCTTCAAATTCTTCATAGCAATACAATCTGTTTTTATCTTATTATTTCATGTATTAGTATGTATGTATATTGTATCCTAGTATTTCATTTCTTATATCCCTTTGTTAATTCTTGTTGTGAAAGAATATACATGTTTACAATATGATTGTGTTTTCATCCCTCATTTACTTACTTTTCTACATTAACTTTCTAATTAAGAATCTGGAAAACTTTTGTCTATTTTGTGTTATAATGCAGTTATTCATGATGTTCTCACTAAAATTATATATATTTGTTTTATTGTCACAACAGAACAGAGGAACATCAATAATTAACTTTGTGATTATGAAATGTATAAATACAAACTTAGGAAATCAGACTTAAAGTCCTTAACAAAAACACATTAGCAAAAAAATGAATCAGTGTTGCCAACGGGGACGTTGTTAGAGCTTCCTCTGGTGGACAGACTATGCAACACCATCACTAACAGGGACGTTGTAGAGTGTCCTCTGGTGGACAGACTATGCAACCCATCACTAACAGGGACGTTGTAGAGCGTCCTCTGGTGGACAGACTATGCCCGCCATCACTAACAGGGACTTTGTAGAGCGTCCTCTGTGGACAGACTATGCAACGCCATCACAACAGGGACATTGTAGAGCGTCCTCTGGTGGACAGACTATGCAACCCATCACTAACTGGACTTTGTGAGAGCGTCCTCTGGTGGACAGACTATGCAACGCCATCACTAACAGGGACCGTTGTAGAGCGTCCATTGGCCATTACAAATACCAATATATCGGGAAATGCCTAATATTGGCGATATAAGTCCCCTGGCCGTCTAGACCTATTACAACATAACTAGGAGAGACAGGTTATAGGGACCACGACTTCCGGATTCATCCGGTGCCGGAGGATATGTCCGTTGGATGCATGTCTTTTGCCAATGTCCGTTTACTTACCTTTCTTTTTGTTGGAATTTTAAATTCTGCTTGATTTATAGGATACTGCTCCTCAGATCTCTGCAGGTAAATCCAGACCACTAGCTAGACGATCTGTCCAATCTGAGGACTATGGTTACCTGGTCCTCAGATCTCTGCAGGTAAATCCAGACCACTAGCTAGACTATCTGTCCAATCTGAGGACTATGGTTACCTGGTCCTCAGATCTCTGCAGGTAAATCCAGACCACTAGCTAGACGATCTGTCCAATCTGAGGACTATGGTTACCTGGTCCTCAGATCTCTGCAGGGTAAATCCAGAACAGCTAGCTAGACTATCTGTCCAATCTGAGGACTTGGTTACCTGGTCCTCAATCTCTGCAGGTAATCCAGACCACATACTAGACTATCTGTCCATCTGAGGACTATGGTACCTGTTCCTCAGATCTCTGCAGGGTAAATCCAGACCACTAGCTAGACATCTGTCCATCTGAGGACTATGGTTCCTGGTCCTCAGATCTCTGCAGGTAAATCCAGACCACTAGCTAGACTAACTGTCCAATCTGGAGCTTTCTCTTGCACGACTAATGACGAACTGTGATTGGTTTAAAGAAATGCCAATAACCAGATAGCGGATTAGGGATCATGTAATAACGATCTCCCGCAGCCCGCGGAGTTCCGTTTTCTAAGGGTTTCAGTTCCATCGGTTTTTGGTCTGTCTGCAGCGTGCATCCTGGGCTTCATCAGTAAGGAGAGGGAAAGGCCCTGCTGAGCGAAATTGTCCCGGGACCTTCCTGCTCCGTTTCAGCGGAGAGCACAGGAGGGAGCCATCACCTTCACCTGGATCGAACACGACGTCCACGGTGAGCAACAGCGGTGTGTCCAAATCCAGATCCCCTGCAGGGTATGTCCAGACAGCGACTGGACTATTTATTTTTTGCATGACCAAAACAACTTTTGAACGTGTTCCACCAAAAGTTCCTTCCCAAAGCATTTTGCAGAAGCCCCGTCATTGTGTCCAGCGATTAGTCCCGCCCAAGACAATTGTGATTGGCTATTCTAATGAAAAACTTGATTTTGATGAACCCCAATGATTTGTTTCAACGATTGTCTTACTTTTTTGACATCTTTTCCCATTTTTGTCACTTATTTGACATTCTTTTGACATTTGTTCACATTTAGTCTCTCGTTTTTTTACACCCCCCCCCCCGATTTTGTCACTTTTTCAACTTTGTCAACTTTTCTGAGCCTTTTGACATTTTCGTGGGTTTTTCCCAAAATTTAAAGCTTTTTTTTTTTTTTTTACATTTGTCACTTTATTTGACATTTGTTCACAGTTTAGTCACCTTTATTGACATTTCTCTCATTTTTACACTTTTTTTCCCCCAATGATTTTGTCACTTTGTTGACTGTTTCTGCGCTTTTTTGAAATTTTCGTTGGTTTTTCCCAAAATTTGTAAAGCTTTTTTTTTTTTTACATTTGTCACTTTTTAGAATTTTTTTTACATTTTGGCACTTTATTTGACATTTGTTCACATTTTAGTCACCTTTATTGACATTTCTCTCTTTTTACACTTTTTTAAAGTTCTTTTACAATTGTTTTTTCCTCCATAAAACCACCCAAATTCAATAAAAGTAGTGAGCTGATCATTCATTTAACTTGTAATGAGCGTTGTTGGGG
>NC_045756.1:7303184-7319885 GCF_008692095.1 Etheostoma spectabile
AACCATCCACGTTACTTTTTGGGAAAATTTGTTTGAAAGAAACCCAAATTTCTGATATCGAAACCTTCAAACAAAGAGCACGTTTCTCTCCCACCCCAGAATGTTGCGTGACGAGCCAGACCTTCCTCCGCAGCGCTGTGGAGGACGGTCTGACTTCTGGCTATGCGAGACTTGCCGCATGTTAACAGGTGTGAACTCTCTCAATGAACGCAGACAAGCCGCTTTTCCACTCCGTGGAGCCGTACACAAAGAAGGAACTGTCCGCCGTCTCTCTGCCCGACATCATCCGCACCTACAAGGTGATGGCCGCCGAGAACATCCCCGAGAACCCGCTCCGCTTCCTCTACCCTAACATCCCGAAAGACAAAGCCTTCGGGAAGTACTACCCCAAACCCTCAGAGAGTAAGTCATCTCACTAGGTAACTCCCAGTACTGTACTGTACATTATACTCTTGTCACTTCACTAAATGCATTCAATGCCTGAAATTACCAGTTGAGTTAAACACAATTATACCACCGTTAGGGTGAATCTCGATTCTGATTGGCTGCAGGATGCCCATAAAAAAGTGTCATAGGACACCTGCTAAAGGAGTTCCAATGAAACTAGTAGTGTTAATTTTGTCGTCTATTTTTAATTTAATCTTGTGCCAAATGTCCTTGTTAGTATTAGTCATATTTACTCATTCACATATGGTTTTTTTAGTAGTCTAGTTTAAGTGAAAAGAGAACTCGAGGTATCATAGTCAAGTTGTAGTCAAAACATTTTAGTCTTTTTTTTAAATTAATTAATTCTGAGATTATTTCTGATGACAATTTCAGTCAAATAGTGTTCATTAAATGTCATAATTACCTGACAAAATACACTTGTTGAATGATTTTTGTTGAAAACGCGTCTGGTTTTATATATCAAGCCGCCCCCACCTGAGGAAACCCATGTCGTCCGCTTGTACCCCGGATCTGGTTCCGGTCATGACCGCGGTCTAGTATCGCATCTACATTTAAAAAGAATCCAGGCTGTATTTGTATTTGACCCTCACTATATCCGCTGTCTCCCTTCCTTTGTAATCTGGGCCGTCCGTCTCGTGTCCACAGAAGACAACAACACTTATCTCATTGCGCTTTTCATAAAAGAGCAGGTCTAGACCGTACTCTGTGGATCTATTCTATTGTATTCTAATCTATAAATACCTCCCGTGGCTAAGGGTGGCAAGTCGTCTTCTTAACTGCTGCAGTAAACGGCTACATCTAGTAAGATAGGATAGGAATGATTGTTCCAGGTATTAGTCAAACCCAACGAGAAACTTTAGATCTCCATTGTAAAGGAAAAGAGAGCACGGTATAAGCGGGTTAATGCCCGACGAGGTGTCCATTGTCCGGTATCAATGGCCGACGGCTACAATACACCAGTAAACAACATTTTCAGTTTTACACCAAACTCCATCAAATGTTTTAACGTTTGAAATCTGCGTGTAACCGGCTTCCAGCTGCGGAGCCCATGGACGTGGAGAACGGTCCAGAGAAGACCGGCTACATGAAGACGGAGCTCATATCTGTCTCAGAAGTGTGAGTATCACCACTTCTTACGATTAATGTGATATATTATTTGGAAGTACGTAAGTGAAATGTATTTAAATTGAGCTTTTTACAGATAAAAAATTCCCTAAGTGCTGTACAAAAAAACATACAATATTATCCATATTAAGGGAAGCATAGTGTGTAAAAATAGAGATGAAACTGATTTGGTGATTAAAAAAAAAAAAAATCTTCTTCTTCTTCTCATTGTTTTTTGCTTTTATTTGATGTACTTCCTTGTACCTAATCATGACATAGAATAATAAAAAGAGGAAGAAAAAAAGAAATAGACCACAGAGACAGGGCACAGCGTCCCAGAGTCTTGGGGGGCACTCATTTCTCAAAAGATCTGTCCCCACAGGTCCTAAGTCGGGGACAAGGAACAGCCACGAGCTTGGACGTGTTGGACCTTAGGGGACGGGCTGATCAATACAGTTGCAGTATGTCACAGATCTAACGGAGACCGTATCCGTGTCCTTCTGTCCAGGCACCCGTCCAGATTGCAGGACAACATGATGCCGATGTCCCCCGACGACTACAAGGTCCTGTCCCAGTACGTCAGTCCCAGAGACATCGACGCTGTGGTGAGTGCTGACTTAATGTAGGCTCCTATCTTAATTTACATATGATACAATATGAATAATGCATGAATAGTTTGGTCTTGTATGGATTTATTTATATATTTAAAAAAAGTAAGAATAAATGCCTTGTCAAAAGGGGGAGGAGTTGTAAGTAGAGGGTTAGAATTTTTTGTCCCTTTTCACGACATTTTGGTGCCTTTTCCCATGTTGATTCAGTTTTTTTTGTTGCTTTCGGCCCTTTTCTGAACATTTTTGGCGCCTTTTTTTCTTTTCACAATGTTTTTTTTCCCCCACTTTCTTGTTGCTTTCCCCCAATGTTTTTGACGTTCATGTGACACCTGAGTACAGAGCTGCTGCTAATGTCGCTGCTTTCCCTGTAATCCACTTCACATGTAAGAGGGGGTTAATGTCTGTCTGTCCTGCTGTAAGTCTTTGCCTTCTTTCTCTGCTTTCAGACCAACAATCTGATCACTGGATTTGGACAGTTTGACGTTCAGGTAGATGCAGCTTTAATCCGTTGCTCTACACCTAAAAGGCAACTTCTGTATTTTTCAACCGTGACCCCCTTCCCCCCCCCCCACGCATTTGTCTTTGAAACTGTTCTAGTATGTATGAGAACGCTGTAACAGGCAGCCGCAAATCGGGCTGCGATGTAACCTCTACCTCGGTCTCCGTCCACTAAAACAGTGATTCCCAAAGTGGGGGTCGGGACCCACAGGGGGGTCGCGAGCCAGAGGGGGGGGGGGGGTCGCGAGTTGATTTCCGGAAATAAAAATAAAAACAATTTAAAAAAAGCATATGTTAGCCATGATTTTAACACAAGATAAAACTGTTGTGTTATTTTGTGTTGTCAATATGCTCGTGTTTGGGTACGCCTATAGTGCGTGCGCCGTTGCGCGCAATGTTTATATACGTTTTTAGTGGGGGGGGGGTCGCAAGTCACTTGCACCGTTACTTTGGGGGTCGTGGGCTGAAGGTTTTGGGAACCCCTGCACTAAAAGTGCCACTCCGGTTTTTGCCACTGACATCATCAGATTGGTATTCTAAGTGTACTTGGACTACAACGTGGAGAGATGAAGTTGCGGTGATCCTGCCATTCTTATATGTCTTTCAGCTTGCTGGCCAGTAGTGGTGGGGGGAAAATCGACACAACGTGGTATCGCGATATTTTCATTACCAATACTGTATCGATACACAGCCGCCAAGTATCGTGATGATATCGTATCGGGAGGCGTCTTATCATTCCCACCCCTACTGGCCAGGTGAAGACAGTAACTTTATTCTGCAGACTGCAGCGTTAGGATCCATTGGTACAGAAACTTTAGCGCTTGTCCGGATCAACGGCGGTTCATTTAAGGCAATGTTTCCCAGACTTAGGGTCGGGACCCAAAATGGGTCGCAGAGCCGTTTTATCGGGTCGCCAATTGGCAGAGCAAAATGCATGTCAACCTCTGGCTTTTCGACTCTAGCACACCTGAAAAACCAATACAGAAACCGACTAAATGCTCAACATGACCTCAGAACCTTTCGAAAAACCGAACCTAGACTAGATCAGCTGGTTGATATCGTTGATGATTGGTGTCGGTACTGAGGGATAATGGGAGGGGACAAGAACATGAGTTGAAGAACATGAGTTTTTGTTTACTTTCATAATGGAATAAATATACCACATATACATTTAAATTCATGGTTTGTTCCGTCTTTTGTCCACAGTTTAAAAATGTAGATGTTACAATGATCCCTTTTTTTCGTTTGTCACTTTTTTTGTGGTTTTCTCTAAAGCCTGACCTGCAGTCATTAATAAACTAGACTCGTACCTGCTCTGTTTTTTTGGCATTTCTTTAACCCTCATGTAGTCCTTGGCTCAAATCTGACCCGTTTTCGGTTATTTATTTATTTTTTGATACAAAAAATGGGACGTCGAAATAAGCTCTGAAAATGTCAACAATAAAAATAGCAAAAAAATCAAAAAATATGTCAAAAAAGCGATGATAATGTTGAGAAAAGATCAACGCTTTTGTTGACGCTTTTTATCGATGTTTTTAACTTTTTCTTACGTTTTTGTCCCTTTTTTAACACTTTTGTCATTTTTTAGACGTTTTTAACACTACGTAACACTAACTTATTAACTTTAGTTTTACAGTTAATTTTGGAATTTATGGTCAATAAACCACATTTATAGGAAATTGTACCTAATGTTTGAGTTAGAAAAGCTGAAATTGGGAATTATTGAGACTAAAATTAAAGGAATGGATGTTGATGATAATCACAGACTGGAATATGTCCACTTTTACTCAACACTATTTAGAAACCACTTCAACGTTTTTTTCCCAAATGCTATCAAATTAAATAGGAAAATTAATGAAAGCAGAGATTTGTACTTGCTAAAGAGCGTTGCGTGGAATCATGTTATTTGGGGTAACTACAAGCTACATTGTAAGTTAATAGAGCAATTGTGCAGCTTGTATTTACCTTCTCAAAAGTGCTCGTTCTGTCATTGACAAACTCAGATTAATATTCTAAGTGTCTGACAACATTAAGGACAGGCTTTCTAAGGACGTCGACCTTTCTGTTAAAACGTACGATCCTTTTTTTTTTTTTACATAAAACACTCGCCAATTGCATTCGCTAAACCCACCAGTCTCCATGTAAATAAACAGAAATTTTATTATCGTAAAACATACGTGATTCAAAGGTGAGAGCAACAAAATGTAACTGTGAAAAGCTATTTGGGGTCATCTTTCCACTTTTCCAACAATCACTACTATAGTTTTGGTTGAAATAAACACACAGTTTACCGATTTTACATGTTAAAATATGTCGGCCCTATACACGCTAAAAGTTCTGTTTTTTTTAATGGAGTCTGGTGGGGTAAACAGAAAGGTCTCAAAGAGGTTTTAAAGGCCTTTCTCTGCAGGGATCCTTTCCATAATGATGTCATACACTGAGAATATTAATCTGAGCCTGTCCGCGGCAAAACAAGCACTTTTGTGAAGGTAAAAACAAGCAATTGACCTATTAACTTACACTGTAGATTGTTTCTCCGCTGCCGACAGCAGCGATCTCGCTTAACACTGGACCTAAGTCAAAGATTGTTGTTCCAATCAGTCACTTAGACACAAAAACACAGAAAATGAACAGTTGAAACCCTTCAACCAGAAGCTGCGAGCAACATTACATCCTGAAAATGTCCACTTTTGAGGAAAGCTTGGATTGTGTGGTTCCAGTTACCGAATTTCAAAGACTTTTGTTCCCATTAGACGCAAACACACGCATGGATGATTGGGGTCCAGGTTGAGAAAAACCACCCTTTAATACTCTTGACCGCCATTGCCAACAGAACTTTGCTTGCTTCATTTTGCGTCTCTGTGCCTTTATACTCCTCCTTAATAAAATAAAAAAGAGACCCTTTTATTGCACAAATCCAATAATCTGTTCTTCTCCTCCTTGTCTCCCTAGATGAGTGCAGAGTTCCCGGACCAGAACTGAAGGCTTTCTTCACTTCGTAGTGTACTTTCTGCCTTCTTTCATGCTCTGTAGTGGTGATGGAAAGACCTTGACACTGTCAGATTATGGGACCAGGATAGAGGTCAGTGAAGTAACCACTCCCCTAGTGAATATAATACAATTACAGATCTTGAACTTGTTTATTTTGACATTTTTCATCATCATCAAAATAATCCGGTAGATCACTGTCAATGTTAAAATTGCCCCTCCTCCCCTAGATTATTCTTTTAAGACATAATCCGTGTACATTAGGGGTGGGAAAAATAATCGATTCTTAAATGCATCGCGATTCGATGCCCAATGTAGATAAATTAATAATCCATCTAAAAAAATAAAAAATAAAACGGTTGATTTTTATTTAAAAGTCACTGTCCCCAGAAAAGTTAATGGACAGGATAATGGACAACAACTTAGAGAATAGGCACAAAAAAATGGCCAAAGAATTAGATTTTGTATATATACACACATACATACACACACGCTCTAATAAGACATACATGCAATATTTGGGCTGTTCTATGATTTTATTGTGAAGCGGTTTTTGATTTTTCTCTGTGAAAAGTGCTATCCAAATAAACTTTACTTACTTCTAAGAAGCCGATTCAAGACATGACTCAGATCACTGGGAGAGAAGGTGACTCAGCATGTTTAAGGCGGAAGCGTAGGATTATTACAAAATAAAAGCCTCAGTGGACACAACGTTTCATTACAGCGTGTGTGTGACAAATACTGTATATGTCAAAATCTCCGCTATGTCTAGCTGCTTTGTCTAAGAAGTGGTCAGCAATCTGAGCCGCAAACTCAGATTTATATCTATATTTTTACAAATCACACACGGAAATGTACATAAAACCATCGAGATGCACGGATACTCGGTTTTCGAATCTGAACTTTGAGATTCCCACCCCAGTGTACATATCGATTCCTTTTATTTTTCTTTAAATGTGAACGTGCGAGCAGCCATAACCGTAAAACCGTGGAATGAAAGAAGGACTCTGCATGCAAATATAATTTCGTAGCAAAAACTGTGAGCTAAAAGCATGATGTATATGTGAATTATGAACATTTTATATTACACAAAATGTTAGGTAAAGGAGGTTTCCTCTTGGCTTTTTATTTTAAGAAACTATCTTTTGCTTTTGCTTTCCATGAGTTATGGAGGCTAAACCCCGAGGATGAAGTACATGGAGTATTTTTCCGTAGCGCTCGTGCATTTTTGTGTACTTCGGAGCTTTAACCCTCGCGTTGTCTTCCCGTCGAGCGTGCAGCTTTTTCTTTTTCTTGAAACCTTTATTTCAACATTTTGGTCAACTTTTTCCAAACCTAAGTTTTTTTTTTTTTTGCCCCCCCCCCCAAGCTTTTGGTTGGGTAATTTTCGTCCCTTCTTTCAAAAAAAAAAAAAAAGTTTTTTGACTGTTATAAAATTGGATAAAACTTCCAAATTTAAAGAAAGTAGTGGGGCGATCATTTATCTTACTTGTGTGGAACAAGCTGCATTGTTTTTGGGAAATTTGGGGAAAAAAAATCTTAAAAATCATAAAAGTATGATAAAGATTTATTTTTATTTTTTTTTCAAAATGGGTCAAATTTGACCCGAGGACAACACAAGGGTTAATGAGCAAACGTCACATGCTGCTATGGCAGATCCAAAAGTACTAAAGTATCCAATAAATAAACAAATATGGAAGTATATTCAAAGATTCAAGAGTTTTAATAAATTTGGAAAAAGTAAATAAATGTATAAATGAATCAAATTTGAAAATGAAACGGGAAAAGTACTTATGTGTGATTCCATCTATTTATTGGGAAGGTGCAGAAGTGAGATCGTTTGGAAAAAGTTTTAATTTGTATGAATTTTATTGCAAGTTTTTTTTTTTTTTAAAGCTGTTGCTACACTGATATGGCTTAAGTAGAGCTGTGTACTTATTAATGATACATGTATTGTTAATATAAACACACAAACACACATGAGATACTGTATAAATAATGAATGAGAAGCAGTTTTGTGTTATTATTTATATTACTGTCTGTAATTGGAATTTTTTGGTCCGGGTTCTGATGTTTACTATCACACCTTATTGTTTATAAATGGGAAAAAAATGTTGAAAAAAGTTATGAAAAGTCATAGCATAGTATGTAACAAAATAAAAAGTTATCTCAGGTTTAAATCAGATGAGTTTAATTGACTGCACGTTGTAAATAACTAGTACAGTTTGTTGAAAAATGCCAAAAAAAGAATGTTATGTATGAAATATATGTATGAAAAAATATGTATGAAGTATAAAATGATAGTATGTTGAAAAAAGTCATACTCTAGTATGTCAAATGACAGAAAAAGTCATAGTATAGTTTGTCCAAAAAAAGCCATGAATAAATCATAAAATAGTAAGTTGAAATATTATTAAATAAGTCCTAGTACAGTATGTCAAAAAGTCGTAGTAAAATGTTTTGAAAAGAATCATAAGTCGTAGTAGGCTATATTGAAAAAAGCCATAAAAAGTCTTAGTACAGTATGCTGAAAAAAAACGTCATAACATAGTATGTAGAAATATTTTATGACAACGTCATATTATAGTACGGTATGTCAAAAAAAGTCATAAAAATGTCACAGTATAGTATATCTAATAAAGCCACAAAAGTCTACTATGTCCATAGTGTCAAAAAAAAGTCATAATGTCGTAGTATAGTATTTCAAAAAGTCAAGTACAGTATGTCGAAAAAAAGTCATAGTATAATATGTAGAAAAAGTTTATGAAAACGTAAAAAAAAAAAGTCTTAAAAATGCACAGTATAGTCAAACGTCAAAACATTCATGTCAAAAAAAGTCCTATGTGAAAGAAAAACATAAGTCTTAGTATAGTATGTTAAGAAAAAGTCACAGTGTGTAGAAAATGTTTATGAAAACGTCATATTATAGTAAGGAATGTCATAAAAAAATCATTAAAACGTCACAGTACAGTATATCTGAAGCCAAAAAAAAGTCATAGTATGCTATGTCAAAAAAAAAAGTCTTAGTAAAAGTCACAACGTTGTAGTGTAGTATTTCAAAAAGTCAAGTACAGTGTGTCAAATTTTTTAGTGTAGTACTGAATGTTGTAAAAAAATCACGTCATCAGTATAGTATATCTAATATAGCCACAAAAACATAAAACATCCATGTCGAAGAAAGTCATAGTATGTTTAAAAAAAGTAATACATGACTGGAAGACAAACTGGATCAAATCAAGCGGAGTGGTAGTAGGGGACACCTGAGACCTGTACTACAAAGTCCGGTTTGACGTTACCGAGGTCCCTTCAGGTTCATCCCGGGGTTTTCCGTCTCACGACAATCAATTGTTACCGGGTTAAATCGCCGTGGTAACTTAGCTGAACGCCTGACACACATATGTGTATATATACATACAAAAATACACATATGTACAGTACATATATACATATTTACTGTATCCATATATATGATAAATAAGTTATAAGTATGTGGTAAATTAAATAATTTACTGAATTATGGAAAAGAAGTAGGATTAAATAAGTGTATACTTCTTCCTACTCCTTTTCAGACATGTCTACGTTGTCTATTGTTACTTATTGTTTATCGCATGTTCCGCTTATTTACCTTATTAAATTTAAATGCAAAATTGAATTGGATCAAACAGCTTGTGACGTCCTCATACTTCTGTAGGTTCCGACCCCCCGAGCCGAGCACCAGGTCCAAAACACAGACACCGATCGGAATTTTACAACTTTTATTAAACGTTTTGTCTGTGAATAAATATGAGGAGCGCCTGCGACACTCGGCAGCACAAATATACATAAAGAAGTATTCAGAAGAACACCAACCATACATTCAGAGCTCTTCATGTCACATCTACGCCAGCCGTGTGGAGCTGCGGGGGGGGGGCTCATTTCACCGTACGATCGTTACGTTTGTATTGCTAATTGTTCCTTGACATCTCGCGAGTTTTGTGCTTCTTTTAAATAACAGATCAAACCCCCCCCCCCCCCCCCCCCCCCCCCCCCCCCCCCCGAGGGGTGAAATTTCACCCAATGTGAAGAGAATTTGGACCGGAGATTGTTAATATCGCAGACATGTTGATTGCTGGGTTCACTTCGTCTGTACAGGAACAACATCCGAACGGCCGATACACCACACACACACACACATACACACACAAAGACCTCTGGACAACCTTTCAAGTTATTCAGCACATTACACATAAAAACACAAACATTATAAAGCTCCTTTCAGTTTGTGTGTCCTGAGTCCTCTGGTTGCATCCAAACCGTCCTCATTCATGCGATACATTACAGAGTCAACACATGTTTCTGCTCTACAAGCTTTCATGTGACAAACATATTTCAAAATTGATAGCAACACAAATGAATGGAAACGCCCCTGGGACACAACGGGAGCGTTAAAGCATGAAAAGAAGACAACAAAAAAGCATAAATAATTACAAAAGGTCGGATAATTTCTGGTAAAATCTCAAAGAAAAATCGCAAATTAGGAGACAACTACAACTCCCAGAGATCATTGCTCTAACATCGTTCAATCAAACTCTACAAAGGCTTAGGGTCACACTAGGTGGTTTTGAGCGCCATTTCAAAATACTTTTATGACCTCTAGTTGAATTTAAAATAAAAATCTGTGGGTTGAACGATGTTTAGGATGTATTTTTTTCTATTGAGTGCAAACTTAAAAATAGAAAACTTCTTCTATGGTTGGATGTTGACAGTAAGACAAGCTGCTGTCAGCGCTGGCAGTGTCATGTACGATTCTTAGAAACTCTGAACTTTAGCTGACTTGTTTTTAATACATTATGTTACAATAAATAAAATTAAATAAAAATACAATACAAAAATAAGACTAGTTTTTTGGGGGGTAAAAACTTAAAAACAGCCATTAGATAGCTAAAGAAAAATGCTGAACAATGTAATCCTTTAGGGCAAATACGCATCGTCAATTTCCATCCACTAAACTCAGATTATTATTCTGTCTGACTACTTTATGGAAAGGATCCATACAGAGATATATCTTTTTGTTAAAGTGTAAACTCCTCTTTGTTTAACTAGAAACAGTTCCGAAATCACCATTGCTGAACTCATAGAGAAAACAATACGTTTAGCGTGTATACAGCCAACAAGTTTTTCACATGGAAATTATAAACTATGCATTTATTTCAACCAAAACCTGGAGTTTGATTGTTGGAAAAGTGGAAAAACTAACCAAATTGGCTTTTAGAAGTTTTATTTTGGGTTTGTCATCTTTGAATGAAGTGGGTTTTTACGATGCTAAAATGACTGCTTACTTCCATGGAGTTTGGTGGGTTTAGCAAATGCAATTTCTCTGATGTTTTTATGCTTAAAAAAAGGATCTTACTCTTTAACAGAGAGGTCGACCTCTTTAGAAATCTTTTATATAATGTTGTCAGACACTTAGAATATTAATCTGTTACTGTCAGCGGCAAAACGAGCACTTTCGTGGACATAAATTAAAGCGGCACAATTGCCCTATTAACTTAAATTGTAACTTGATTCGCTGACTGCAGCTATCTTGCGACTAGATTGTTGTTCCCATCAGTCACTTAGACTTAAAGATATGGGAAAATAGGTTATAAAAAAAAAAAGTTACCCTTTAAAAGGTTGAATATTTAGCAGTTTTAATTTAAATATCAATCTTAAAGCCATGTTTGAAAATTGAAATAATGACATTTTCCTGTTTTTGTGAAATCTACCTCGTGATCAAAGCTGTTCAACTGAACCACAACCCATGCCCACCTGTATGTATTTACACTCATTTATCCTCGTCTCAGGAATATACACACACACACACACACACACACACACACACTACATGTATGTACACGTCATCTTAAATAAATAAATATCATACACACACACAAACACACCTAAAGTGTTTGGAGGGAGATACATTCCAGCCCGTTGGGATGATGAAGTGAGGAAGGTTTTGGAACCAGGGTACAAAAACCTCCTCCACGTTACATCCGCTACTTCCTGCTTTCAGCTTTTCAGAATAATACAAGAACCAGTGAAAAGTAACTAACAGACTTGGACGACTTATTTCCTATAAAGCTGATAACAAATATACAGAAGGAGAAATTAAATAACATTTTCCGTACTTTAAGTGTATACATTAATATTTTACAAAAACAACATCAAATAGCATGACGAGGAGCTTTTACACTGGAGGGATGGGGGTTGTTCTGGGTGTAAAGGGACTGGTGAGGTATTTTCCCCCACACTGTTTGGGTTGTTTAAATGTTCCTAACTCTTTTCTACTTGTGTGTTTTTAAATAGAATTCCTATTTAAGACGTTTTTATGCCATCCAGGCTCAATGATCTGACAGACTTCACAACCATCGCATCGAAAATATGCGTAAGGAGAGGGGAAGAGTCAAATGGTGACGCCAAAGGTCCCGACCCAGACGTCAAATAGTGACGCCAAAGGTCCCGACCCAGACGTCAAATGGTGACGCCAAAGGTCCCGACCCAGACGTCAAATAGTGACGCCAAAGGACCCGACCCAGGCGTCAAAAAGTGACTCCAAAGGTCCCAACCCAGAGTGTCAAATAGTGACGCCAAAGGTCCCGACCCAGACGTCAAATAGTGACGCCAAAGGTCCCGACCCAGAGTGTCAAAAAGAGACGCCAAAAGTCCCAACCCAGAGGTCAAAGTGACGCCAAAGGTCCCTACCCAGACGTCAAATAGTGACGCCAAAGGTCCCGACCCAGACGTCAAATAGTGACGCCAAAGGACCCAACCCAGAGCATCAAAAAGAGACGCCAAAGGTCCCGACCCAGAGCATCAAAAAGAGACGCCAAAGGTCCCGACCCAGACGTCAAATAGTGATGCCAAAGGTCCCGACCCAGAGCGCCAAAAAGTGACTTCAAAGGTCCTGACCCAGACGTCAAAAAGTGACGCTACAGGAGTCTTTTTGAGTAAGTAACTTACGCCAAAGGCCCCTAACCAAGCGCCCCTTTTAGATGCGATGGGAGTGAGAATGTGACCATCCACCTTCCTTTCTCAGGGCGTTTTCCATCAGAGCATCCCGTCCAGGTTCTTCTCTGCGCTGGTCTTGTCGTCGCCCGTGCTTTCCTGAGGGCTGTACTGGGTGTGGTAATCACGGAGGATGGTCACCACGTCGTGGTGGCCAAAGTGGACTGCTTCGTCCATCGGTGTGTTCCCCCACCTGAAGAAAACAAAACAAGTCATGTTGGACTCCTGCAACATTAAACTGTTCATTTGAACAGTTAATGCGACTAGTAATTCACTGGGTCCAACTAAAAAGAAGAAAAATCCAAAACATCCCCCTGATTCCGAAACTAGAGAGTATTTTTCATCAATACATACATTTGTTAAGTAGCTGGTTTTAGATTCTTTAAATCCTGGGACGGGAGAGACAAAAAAAAAACAGTGCACTAAAATACTTTGAAAAGATCAGACTAATCCTTCTGAGAAATAAGTCCTTCAAACCTTGATACAGTATATTCTTAGTTGGCAGACTTTATGTAAAAAATAAAATAATTAAAAAAATTTAAAAAATACGCCTGTCATAAAAAAATTCAAAGACTAATCGATTATTTATCAACTATTAAATTAGAATCTATTGACAGGTCTTTGAAAATATGATTGCCATATGGAATAATGCCCAAGCCAAAACTTCAGAAATGTCTGGTCTACATTAAAGGTGCTGTTAGAGTGCATATGGACATGCTATATGTGTGTATAAATGTGTAGTACCTATGTGTAATTCTGCATAGGTATTTGCACAGTATGTGTATTTTATCTTTTGTGCTTGGTTTGTGTAAAATAGTCACATGTTAAAAACTAATAAAAAACGTAAATGTCAACAACAACAACAACAACAAAAATAGGGGTCCATAACTTCAATTAATTGGCTAAAGTCACTTTATGAAAAAGAAAAAAGTAAAACTTCTGATTCCAGCTTGTAAAATAAGACATAAGACGTTTGAGGACGTCACCTTGGGCTTTGAGACACACTGATCCACATTTTCAACGTATCCGTTAATCAAAACAATCGTTAGTTGCAGTCAAGAAAAGTATTTTTTAAAGTTACCTGTCTTTGGGAACTGGGTTGACTTTACAGGCCTCCAGCAGGAAGCGAACTACCTCAGCATGTCCTGTAAAACACACACACACACACACACACACACACACACACACACACACACACACACGCACACACCCACACCCACACACACACACACACACACACACACACACACACACACACACACTCAGAACATTGAAAGAGCGGCAAATGTCAAAGAATGTAAAACTTCTACATTCTGCCGATGTCCCTCGTTTTGCCCCTCTTTCTCTGTGTCGTTGCTCTAACCTGGCGCTGATTTCTGAGGACTATGGTTCTGGTCCTCAATCTCTGCAGTAAATCCACAACGCTAGCTAACTATCTGTCCATCTGAGGACTATGGTTACCTGGTCCTCAGATCTCTGCAGGGTAAATCCGACAGCTAGCTAGACTATCTGTCCAATCGAGGACTATGGTTCTGGTTCTCAGATCTCTGCAGGGTAAATCCAGACAGCTAGCTAGACTATCTGTCCAATCTGAAGACTATGGTTACCTGGTCCTCAGATCTCTGCAGGGTAAATCCAGACAGCTAGCTAGACTATCTGTCCAATCTGAGTTTTCTGTTGACGACTAAAACTACTTCCACCAGAACAAGTTCCTTCCTGAGACTATTTAGCAGCGGCACCGTGGCGCCGTCCGGCGCTTAGCACCGCCCAACACAATTGTGATTGGTTAAAAGAAATGCCAACAAACCAGAGCTTGTTTTTCTCCCCTCCTGGAATGCTGTGTGGACTAGCCAGACCTTGGTCTGGCAAAGCGAGACTACGTTAGCATTGACAACGAGCTCCTCAGTGGTTTTACCTTCAGCAGCTGCCACGTGCAGGGCCGTCCTGGAGTCGTAGTCCCTCTGCTCCATGTCCATGGAGGACAACGCAAATCTGGATAAAAGAACCAACAAACACTGAGTACAAAAACTACTGACTGGAGCAAAGCAAGCATCGAGAAATTGATTTGTAGGTCAGCATGGTGTCACCAGAGGCAGACTGTAACATCGGGCAAAGGTCCGGTATTGCCTCGGGCCCTGACCTACCAGGGGCCCTATTAACACCAATGGACTACTTATGATATACAGACTGCAAAAATGAAGAAAAGTGGGAGGAAAGTGAAAAGTTGATGGCGACACTGCCAATCTTTTCACAAATTGCTAAATCTGCCACTGGGTGTCACAAAGGATTCACAAGGTGGGAGTCCGACCCAATGTCTTAAAGGAACACATGCTGAAGAGGGTCCCTAGTTGGGAGCGGAGGGGTTTTAGTTTGTGTGGTGTCTGTAATATTTTAAATAATTAACAAATTACGTGATTTTCACAACTGCAATCCATTTTATTACAGAGGGAAAGGACCGGGGGGGAAAAATGGTACCGTTGGGTACCGGAACTGAATTTCAGGTACCAGTCAAAATGCGCGGGTTACCCAAACCTAGTCCTACGACTTGTTTTCTGCTCACGTGCAGCTATGTCTGGCCACCACTCCAACGGTTAATAGATAGAACATGGTGGGAAGTTGATGTATCTAGTATCTAGATATTTATACTTTTCAGTTTTTCTTTTAGACGTTATATATTTTTCACTCTACGTGCTCGCACGCCCATATAAGCATTTATTTATTTTAATTCATCTAACTAATGGCTTTCCCACAGTGATTTTAATTGTTTCTGTGCTGTGATCTTCTAAGCTGTGAACTTTGCACGTAATTTGGTACTACAGTGTACTGTGGTATGACAATAAAGAAATCTTGAATTTTGAAGCGCAGTGGGACAAAATCTATGCTGCTGTGGATGCGGGAGTGAGAGTAAATGGAAATGGACTGTTCATATATAGCATATTTCTGGTCTTAAAGACTATTCAAAGCACTTTTACATGGTAAAAGTACCACCTGCTCATCAGATAAACACACACATTCACACTAGGTGCAGTCTGACACTTCACACTGTATGAAAAGGAACGAATGCTGAAGCAGGTCCCCTCAGAACCCCTCAGAATAAAGATCTTACTGCACCACACGGTCTCCCTGAAAATTTCCTCAAATCGTAAAAAGTCAGCACCCAGGAAATCCACGACACCGACTAAAGAGAGACGTCGAGAGAGTAAAGAGTTGCTTCACCTCCTCAGGGCGGAGACATCTCCGGTGTAAGCAGCAAACAGCAGATTGATCACAGACTTCACCTGAAACACAGCAAGAGAGTACCAGGGTTTATATTATTATTATTGTGTATTGATGTCTGTATATCCATTGAATGAACGTGTGTGTATGAACATATAGATGGAAATGTTACTAACGACAGCTGCAGGTGGGTTGTACTTTTTAACCCTTGTGTTGTCTTCCCTGTCAACCTGCAACTTTTTGATTTTGGTCGTCTTTTTCAACACTTTTGTCACTTTTTTTCAAGGTTTCTGTCAATATTTTTCTGCGCTTTTCTGATATTTTTTTTCAAGCTTTTCCCATGTTTTTGAAGATTATCCTGACGTTTTTGTCACTCTTTCCCATGTTTTTGAAGATTATCCTGACGTTTTTGTCACTCTTTCCCATGTTTTTGAAGACTATCCTGACGTTTTTTGTCACTCTTTCCCATGTTTTTGAAGATTATCCTGACGTTTTTTTGTCACTCTTTCCCATGTTTTTGTCACTTTTTTTCTGGGATTTTTTTACTTTTTTTTCCAAAGTTCTATCGTCAATTTTTCATCACATGCTATAACACTGAATAGTAGTGAACTAATCATTAGTTTAACTTGTGAAGAGCGTTGTATGGAAACAACCAAAATGGGTCAAATTTGACCCGAGGACAACACAAGGCTTAAGTGCTGAAAATCAAGGATGTAACCATCCACTCAAGGAATTAAAAGATTTAATTTAATTGCTCTGGAGGAGACTACTAGAACTGTTGGGTCCTTGTAAATTCTGGAGTGTGGTCTAT
>NC_045756.1:7319895-7338325 GCF_008692095.1 Etheostoma spectabile
TGTCTTGAGATAACTCTTGTTATGAATTGATACTATAAATAAAATTGAATTGAATTGCGCAGCTCTTCTAGACTTTCCAAATGTTATCGCACCGAATAAAAAGAGTCATTTGGCGGGGGTTTGTGACTCTCTAAAAATGACCCACTGACTGACAGATGTCTCTATAGCTATGTGCACCCGCTCTGAATTGGCGCCAGTCTCACATGGAGTGCCTCAAGGATCGGTGCTTGGCCCGCTACTATTCAATATCTACATGCTACCCCTTGGGATGATCATCCGGAACATGACTCCTCTTCCACTGCTACGCGGATGATACCCAGCTCTACATCACACTAAGCCATCTACTCCCCTTCCCCAGTGCCACTCATCACTGCCTAAGGACATCAAGAACTGGATGGACAGTAACCTCCTCAAACTAAATAACGACAACAGAACTCATGTTGTTTGCCCCTCAGTCACTTCTCAAAAAGGTTGGTGACATCACTCTATTGGATGTGATGGCTGCTCAATCTCTGCATCCCCTCAAGTACGCAACCTGGGCGTCATCATGGACTCCATCCTTTCCTTCCAACAGCACATCCAAAACACTACTAAAACTGCCTTTTACCATCTCAAGAACATCTCCAGACTCCGACAGTGGCTTTCCAATCTGTAGCTGAGACCTCTTCCTCTTCATCACCTCCGTCTTGATTACTGCAAACGGTATCCTTTTGGGTCTGCCTAGCAAATCACTGACAGACTCAGTACTCCAGAACTCTGCGGCTAGATTCACTCACCCCAAACCTGGACTTTCACATCACTCCCATCCTGAAGAAGCTACACTGGCTGCCAATTAAGTCCCGGATCAAATATAAAATTATCGTACTGACATACAAATCTCTCCATGGACTTGCACCTCAGTACCTAAGAGATCTGCTCCGCCCATACACTCAGTCACGGTCTCTGCGGTCCTCTGACAAGGACTTGCTTGTTGTCCCAAAATCCAGGCTCCGGACATTTGGTGACAGAGCCTTCTGTGTCAGTGCACCATCGCTCTGGAACCAGCTTCCTATTGCTATTCGCTCTGCCTCCTCTATTATAACCTTTAAAACCCAGCTTAAAACATACCTCTTCACTGAGGCTTATGGAATTTAATCTCTCCTGGCCACTTCTTAAACCCCCCCCTTTGTTTGTTAAGCGTCCTTGGGTTTGTGAAAGGCGCTATATAAGTCAAAATTATTATTATTATTATTATTATTATTATGTAAGTCTATGAGAAAAGGTTTCAAGAAATGATAAGAGAAAAGTGACAGTAGTAGGTGAACAAGTGGGTATGTAACACAGTTGTGTGCAAGTGTAAAGATTTTTAGGAAGAGGAGGATGGAGAGAAGCTGAAAAAAGGAGCCTGTTGCTGGGACTCACCCTCTGGTCTCCCCCCTCCCTGCGAGGATCCAGTTTCTTGGCAAAGTGTCTCAGGTTGTCATAGTTGTGGAAGTTACAGAGGGAAACCAGGTCCTGAAAGAACACATCCAGTTTCAGATTTTATTTTATTTAGCACACACAACAAATTAGGTAAAAAAGGAGCCTTGGCAAAAATAATTTAATGAAAGGTGGCATATAGAAAATGAAAAATATAGTCTATGAAAAAGGGACAGAAGAAAGGAACGAAAAGAGAGAAAGGAAAGGTTATCATAAAAAACAAAACAAGGGACATGTTAGGCTATTCATAAAAATAACTTTTTCCAAATTAGTAACCCTAACCCTCTCTTTTTTCTCTTATCCACTTTTCTTTTGATTTTATGTCATTTTTTATTGCTTTGCTTGGTATTTATGTGTATTACTAACTTTGAAATTAATAGTTTTCATGTCTTGATATTTGTTTTTAATATATTTTTTATATCATGCATTCTTTAGCACCTTATCCATACAGAGGGATGTATAATTTATTCCTCTCTTAAGTCACATTTTATTGTTTTTTTGAATAAACATTCTAAAAAATGCCTTGTTTGTATTTTACACATTTTTATTCAGACTTATCTGATTTCAATCATTTTTATTGAATGTCTTGTTTTATATCCTTAATATTTATTATTTATTATTATTATTATTATTATTACATATTGAATTGCTTGCCTCGAAACTAACAATACCACACATACCTTCGGTTTTATACACAACAGTTTTTTTTAGTCCATAATCTGTTTTAAATTGTTTAACTGGTGTTATTGTTTATATTATTATTTTTTTTATCATTTATTGTTTTAAGCCCCTTTAATTTTGTTTAAAGCACTTTTTATCTTATTATTGGCAATTATTCTTATTATTGGCAATTATTTTATTAACCTGTTTTTAGCCACAATGGGAAGTAATGCAATAATTATTTTTAGTTTTTTTTTTTTTTTATGTCAAATAAAAATGTATTTAAACATTTGAATAGATTTTTGTATTTTGACACGGGGGTATATTTATTTAGAGAGAGAGACAGACGGACACTGTATTTATCCAGAAGCAAATTGAGGTGTCCAATAGCTTATACTCAACATACATACACATAGGCCCATGGACATGTGACATCATCAGTATGTGTGTACACATAGTACAAAAACACAAAAAAAGATAGTAGTGTGTCCTTAGAGCAAAGTTAGATTGTAGCATGTTTAAAGAAGTGGTGTGGTATCATATCATACCTACAAACATCATAATATCTGGGTCCTTTTTTATATGGCTTTTAAGATAACCAAACCTGGCTTTTTAAGTGGTCCCCCAGTGCCCCTTCTAGCGCTTTCACCCCAACCTAACCCTTACCGTGCAGAACTGGATGCCTCTGACGCTGTTGCCCAGCTTGTCGAGCGGTGGAGACCAACACATGATGCCCATCACGTTGGGAACAACCAGCAGAATGCCACCGGCGACACCAGATTTAGCCGGCAGGCCGACCTGAAACAGAGGGAGGGACGAGGACGATGTGTTGAAAACACATTTTTTAACCAAAAAGGGGCTGGGGGGGAACGTTCGACGAATGAGACACTGACATGGAAAGCGAACTGTCCGGAGAAGTCGTACATGCCGCAGGAATGCATCAGACTCAGAGTGTCTCGCACCGACTCGGGGCTCAGCACGCGCTCTCCTGTGATTGGACAGAAGCCGCCGTTGGCCAGAGTCGCCGCCATGACGCTGGCGCTCTCGCAGGTCACCTCAATGGAGCACAACTGGCAAGGTACAAAAGTTTTTTTGGAAACATACAATTTGCAACCTGAACATATCTCCCCCCCCCCCCCCCCCCCCCCCCTTCTAAACTCTGTTTACCTGGAAGTAGAAGTCGAGGATGGACGTCATGTCTGTCCCCTCTGGAAAACACTGAGAGAACAACAACATTCAGTATGTTTGCATGCACACTAATATTCCACTATTATTCAAACCATGACATTCCCAATTAGATTCAGGCCATGTAAACAGCATATTATGGTTGGATATTCCGATCAAGACATGTGGGACATATAGAAGAATTCTTTGGACATGTATACAGGGCGTTCAGAATCTGCGTCTCAATAGGGGTTTACGGTCAGCTCTCGGGTCACGTGAGCTGGGCTGCGGTACAGACGCACGGCCAAAAGAAAAGAAACAGCTACTTTTAAACAAAATCATAAAAAATAAAAAAACAACGTCATGAAAGTGACAAAAACGCCCCCAAAATTGACATGCATGTTGAAAAAAAAAGCGTTAAAAAAACGTCAAAGGTGTCAACCTTTGAAAAAAGCATTAACATTAAAAGAAAGTGTCAAAAATATAAGTGTCATAAACATAGAGAGAAGCGATATAAAAGTGCCTAAATCACTGGGGAAAAATGACAAAAAAAGACCAAAAAAGATGAAGAAAACATCAAGAAAAGCAACGGAAACTATGAAATAAAAAACATGTCAAAAAAGGCCAAAGAAAACTACAAAAACTAAGGAAAAAAAATGTCAAAAAGGAGACAAATGGACGACATCTTGCATAGGGCACCAACTTGTTTAGAACTGGCTCTGAATAAATGCGATTGGGACTTATGTGAGTGAGAATATGAGGAGGTTTCTCTCTTACCTTCTTCTCCTTCAGGTAGTATCCGATGGCAAAGTTTCTGTCTCCAGACTCTCGCTCCGACTGGAAACTGGACACACAGACAGGGAAACAGCATGACTCAAACTTTGGAAAAAAGCATTGAAAAAGCATCGGAAATACGTAAAAAAGCAAAGCATTAAAAAAACGTCAATAAGGTTTTTTTTTTTTTTTTATGTAAAAAAATGCCAAACTTTGAGAAACAAAAGCTCAAAAAAGAATTGGAAAAGCTCTGGAAAAAAGGTTAAAAACATGAGCGTAAAAATTGCTATAGCATCAAGCGCCTATTCATTTCTTGATCAGCCAACAGCTGTGACATTCATATTAATTCAACAAGCATTCTCCGACGTGGGCAAACAAAACCCCACAATTTTTTTTTGCAGAACCGATAACTGTCAATGGCTGTCCTGTACTCGCCCAAGGTTGTTGTACATGCCCAAAGGGTTGTGTACTCGCCAAGGTGTTTGTTATTCCCGTCTACAATGGGTGTGTACTCGCCCAATGGGTGGCTATGTACTCGCCAAGGTGTGTTTGTTGTACTCGCTCAATGGTGAGCAGGACATCGTCCCTAGTGTTGTACTCGTCAATAGGTGTTGTGAATCTGACCAATGGGGTTGTTTGCCAGTGCTGTACTCGCCCAATGGTTGTTGTACTCGCTCAATGGGCTTGGGTTGTACCTCGCACAATGGGTTTTTTGGTTACTTGTAGGCCCCATGGGTATTGTACTCGCCCATGGGTTGTTTTGTACTGGCCCCATGGGTGTTGTACATGCGCAATGGGTTGTCTGTACTCGCCCAATGGGTGTTGATACTTGCCCAACGAGAGTCGGTTGTACATCGCCCAAGGGTGTTGTTACTTGCCCCAATGGTGTTATTGGTACTCCCCCAATGGGTTGTTGTACTTGCCCATGGGTGTTGTACATGCTCAATGGGTTGTGGTACTCGCCCAATGGGTTGTGTACCTGCCAATGGGTTGGTACAGTGATCAATGGGTTGTTGTACCGCCAAGGGGTGTGTAATTGCCCAATGGGTTGTGTAACGAGCCCAAAGGGAATTGTCTTGTACTTGCCCAATGGTTTATGTACTCGACCAGGGTTGTTTGAATTGCCCAATGGGTTAGGGTGTATCATGCGATCAAAATGGGTGTTGTACTCGCCCCAATGGGTATGTGCTGTCACTCGTAAACAACGGGCTTGTTGTACTCGTCCACCAATGGGTTGTTGATACTCGCTCAATGCGGCTTGCATGTACTCGCTCAACGGGCTGTTGTACATTTGCTCATGGTTGTTTGTACTTGCCCAATGGGGTGTTTTGTACCGCCCAGGGTTGTTTACTTGACCATACTGGGTTATTGTACTCGCGCAAGGCGTTGTGGACTTGCCAATGGGTTTGTTTTTAGCATGCTCTCAATGGCGTTGGTTGTATGCCCAAATGGTTGTTTTGCTGACTTGCCCAATGGGTTGTTGTATGCCCAATGGGTTGTGTACTCGCTCAATGGGTTGTTGTACTCGCCACAGCCACAACCCAGGGTTTGGTATTTCAATGCTCAATGGTGATGTCCAGTTACTTGACGCCCAATGGGTTGTTGTACTTGCCCAATGGGTTGTTGTACTCGCCCAATGTGGCATTGTACTTTCTCCGGTACATCGGGCCAACAGTCATCATATATGATAAATCAATAACACGGTTCAGTATATATATATATGACTGTAGTGCTGTGGTTGTGGTTGTGTACTCACGTGGCGTTGCTGAAGCCCACGTACTCGTTTCCCGCCAGTTTGTTCATGAAGTTCATGACCTGCAGAGCAGAGCAGCAGATTAACGGGGAATGCTCTGCTAATAAACAAAAAAAAGAAAGTATTCCCCTCTTAAAATATCAAAATGACTTTTTGCTGCAACACAATGCTTACTGATTTCTCGTTTGGCCACTGGGGGGCTCGAGGTATCAAGTGAATGTACAGCAGCTAGAGTCTGCAGTTAGAGCACATATGAATGCTGCAGCTCCTCAAAACCACCAGCAGGTGTACCGTGTCCCCCTTCCCCCTAAGCAGGAAAAGCTAACACTAAGCGGAATGCTCTGTGAATTTAATTCCCTCTGGAAAACAGTGTAGCATATGTCCAGGTCTTTTATTGTGAAAAGTATAAAAACAGAAAGAGTGTCTGCCTTTATCAAGGATTAATGCGTTATGAAGTGACGTAATTACGCGACAAGAAAGTCTCTTTTTCATCAAACTGCAGTTTTTGCAAGTTCCCGCAATTTCATTGCATAAAATTGCATAAATATCTTGCATGTTCCATTGCATTGTTTAAGAAAAGGTGCCGAATAATCAAGGAGTTTTGCCCGCAATAATCACAAAAAAAACTTGCATTTTTCTGGACAGACTGGTTAGGCTTGTATTCTATTACAAATGCTCTTTGAGTGAAAGAAGGGACACGTTATATCCTGGTAAGACATCCAATGCCTGCTAAAAAGGAACTGCGTGCCGTTGTCACCTAGGTAACGTTACTGCTGTTGACGGTCACCTTGAGCAACAGAAAATGAAATCGGCAGCTTCTAAAAATAATTTCTTCATAGCTTAGGTCACGTTTTTACAATTAGGATTTCAATTGTCCATTTTGACTTTTAAAAGGAACAGTTTTGCACTTCATTAGGAAGAAAGACAACTCCCAACAACACAGTGGTACTCACATAGTCAAATTTCTCAGCGTTGCTGGCCCCTTGCTGGAACACAAACACAGTCACAGTGTAAAAATCAGCATGTTTGGGCGCCCGGGTTGATCAGTTGGTAGAGCGGGCGCACACACACACACACACACATATACATACATACACTACCGGTCAAAAGTTTGGGGTCACTTAGAAATTTCCATTGCACTCCATTATAGACAGAATACCAGCTGAGGTCAGTTGCATTGGTTTTTTTAACCCGGTCAGCAGTTTTCAAATTACATTATGTGCTTACATAATTGCAAAAGGGTTCTCCAGTGTTTTCTCAGTTAGTTTTTTTAAAATGATATCAGATTAGTAAACAGAATGTGCCTCTGGAACATTGGATGAATGGTCTGATAATGGGCAATGTAGAATTGCATTAAAGATCAGCCCCCCCACTCAGATCAGCTGGTATTATGTCTATAATGGATTGGCATGGAAATTGTAAGTGACCCAAACTTTGACCGGTAGTGTGAACACACACATAATACATATCTCATATATATATATATCTATCTTATATATTATATATATAATATAGAGAGAGAGAGAGAGAGAGGAGAGAGAGAGAAGAGAGAGAGAGAGAGAGAGAGAGAGGAGGAGAGAGAGAGAGAGAGAGAGAGAGCGAGAGAGAGAGAGAGTTACTCCTCGACACAGCAAGGCCAGGGTTCAACTCGGCTGCGACCATTGCTGCATGTCCTTTCACAGTAATGGATATATAGCTGGGCAATATATTGAAATTATTGTGATATGAGACTAGATATCGTAACATGACATAAGTGTCTTTTCTTGGTTTTAAAGGCTGCATTACAGTAAAGTGATGTCATTTCCTGAACATACCAGACTGCTGGTTTTGGATATTATAATATTGTGATATGAGACTAGATATCGTATCAGATATTGGATATTATAATATTGTGATATGAGACTAGATATCGTCTCAGATTTTGGATATTATAATATTGTGATATGAGACTAGATATCATTTTAGATTTTGGATATTATAATATTGTGATATGAGACTAGATATTGTCTCAGATTTTGGATATTATAATATTGTGATAGGAGACTAGACATCGTCTTAGATTTTGGATATTATAATATTGTGATATGAGACTAGATATCATTTTAGATTTTGAATATCATAATATCGTGATATGAGACTAGATATCCTCTTAGATTTTGGATATCATAATAGTGTATGAGAACTAGATATCGTCTCAGATTTTGGATATTATAATATTGTGATATGAGACTAGATATCGTCTCAGATTTTGGATATTATAATATTGTGATATGAGACTAGATATTGTCTCAGATTTTGGATATTATAATATCGTGATATGAGACTAGATATTGTCTCAGATTTTGGATATTATAATATTGTGATAGGAGACTAGACATCGTCTTAGATTTTGGATATTATAATATTGTGATATGAGACTAGATATCATTTTAGATTTTGAATATCATAATATCGTGATATGAGACTAGATATCCTCTTAGATTTTGGATATCATAATATTGTGATATGAGACTAGATATCGTCTCAGATTTTGGATATTATAATATTGTGATATGAGACTAGATATTGTCTCAGATTTTGGATATTATAATATCGTGATATGAGACTAGATATTGTCTCAGATTTTGGATATTATAATATTGTGATAGGAGACTAGACATCGTCTTAGATTTTGGATATTGCAATATCGTAATATCACAAGTGTTGTCTTTACTGCCATTTTCTGAACTCAGACTGTTCTAGCTGTTCTATTTTATATCTTTTCCTTACTCATGATTATTTATCAAAAATCTAAGTGTGAAGATATATCCTAATAGGATATTAGTTTATTAATAGCACTAATTGCTACCCTAGAATATTGCAGCAATATCGATAGAGATATTTGGTCAAGAATATTGTGATATCTGGTTTTCTCCCTATCGCCCAGCCCTAATAGTCATGTAGATCTAAAAGCAAAATGACCAATGTGAAGAGATGGTAGATCAACTTTTGCACTAGTTTTTTTTTTTTTTACATTTTTAATAAAAAAAATCAGCAGGTGGTGCTCTTGTGTGTCTAGGGTCAGGAGGACATTTAATGAAACAATCAGAAGAGCAGTTCCTCTGATCAAAGCTGCCTCATCTCTGTAAACTGTGCGGTGTGTGTGTGTGTTGTGTGTGTGTGTGTGTGTGTGTGTGTGTGTGTGTGTGTGGTGTGTGTGAGATATTATAAAGACCTGATGCATGCCCAACCCCATGAATTTGTATATGTATTTAACTGCATCTATAATGTGTAGTCCCTGTAAATGACTCCATTCAAGAGGACTGCAAAAAAACTGCGCACACAGACACACACACACACACACACACACACACACACACACACACTATCTGCGAGATTGCTGCTTTTAACCAAATCCCCTTTCCCCGTGATTATCTTTAACCTTAATCTCCTCCTATACGCTAATGTGGCGGAAACAGGACGATCATAATTCTATTTGACATGGGACTTTGTAGCTGCACGTAAAAATTCAAAAGTTTTGACATGAAAATATAAAACCGCTCACAACCTGGAGTCCACTTTTTTTTTTTTAAAGATTGTTTTTTTTCCAGGATTCCAAGGATTCAATCCCCTACATTCAATCACCCACAGCATCCTCACAAAAAAAGAAAACTTGTGTATTTGAGCTGGTCATTTTCTAAAAATGAATATATAATAAATGAGTTATGGTGTAAATGCAGCTTACCTTGATGAGGGAGGTACAGACAATAGCGCCGGCGTTAACCATGGGGTTGTGTGGTTTATCTGACGGAGAGAAAAGGGAAGACACAAAAACATCAAAGTTAAAGATGGGGGGTTTTGCCTTGTAATTATATGCGATAGTGGCAAACTTGGAATACATATTAACTTTGAGAAGAAAAAAAAAGGTATTATGTAAAACAAAAAGGACATTTAGGAACATGTAATGCCGGAGGTCAGATCCTCTCACTGAACATCAACATAACGAGGTCCAGAAGGGCTTCAAAATACACCGCTTTCTTTGTTTTTTTAATCATTATCGCAATATTATCTGGCCTAATAATCATATCTCGCGACTTATTCCAAAAGACACGCTGATTTTATTTCTCAGTGGAAAGAAAACGAGTAGAAAACTGCACTTTAAAATGTCACTTCAAAAATCACGATATTTTTGACCAAATACCTCGATACTGACCACAATATTGTAGTGTTGATTGGTGCTTTCAGAAAATATTTACACAATGAGATATCTGATAAATAACCATAAGTTATGTGGATATAATGTCTAAGTGGGTAAAGGCCAATGAAGACAAGACACAAGGGAAACTTAAAGACTAAATGTCACATCAGGGCTGGGCAGAACAATCAAAAAAAGGCGGGAAAACACAAGACAGGAAGTGAAACCAGACAAGACTAGGGAGAAAAGACAGACTTCAAAATAAAAGAGGAAACAGAACACAAAACCATGACAACTTTACTGTGATGCAGCTTTTAAAACCAGGAAAACACTTACGCCATTTTATGATATTACAATATTCAAAATCTAAGACGATATTTAGTCACATATCACAATAGTGATATAATATCGATATATTGCCCAGCTCTAGATTCAACTCAATGTTCAATTTGTTTATGGGAATAAATTTTGGGGGGTTTTCGCGATCAAATTTTCTATTTAAACAAGCAAAAGTGCAAAATATTGGTCTAGATGACAACATACTGTACAGAATAGTACACTCCACATACCGAAGATGGTCCGGTGCACCTGTTCCACAATCATTTTGCCTTGTTTTGAATTTAACAAGCAATTTGTTGTACATGTATTTTAGCAGAATACTGAAATTTTGCCCTATTCAACAACGTTATCGCATATTGCATATTTCCCCCATGTTGTGCAGCGATACTCCCCTCTGTGTTTCAATCTTCTTATGCAACAGGCCAAAACAGTGTTTAAAAAAAAATCATCTAAAAATAAACAGTTGGAATATAATCTGCACTGTTAGAGAGAGGAAACCCAGACACTTTCTAACACCAGCTTCGGTTTCAGAGCATTAGAGAGCACCGAAGTGAGGCACTGAAATCTGCGTTGCTATTCATATTCCACTTATATACAATTCACAGTATATAAATGCAGTTATTTTTTCAATGTACTGTATGTGATGTACTTACTAGTAAATTATTTACCATGTAGAAATATCACTTCTACCAAAAAATAGGATTTATGAGCTTAGTGATGTTGGACTGCTATTATTTTGAACAGAACTGTATAATTACGTGTGAGTGTGTGTGAGATGGGGTATATGGGGCGGTTGCTTCCTCACCTTCCTCGTTGAGGAAGAGCTTGTTGAAGCGCAGACCGCTGGGCTCTTTGCCGATGAAGCGGTGCACGTACTCCGTGCCGTGGTCGTGAACGGCGATGGCGTATTTCAGCGGCTTCACACAGGACTGGAGACAGAAAGGAACCTTGGTGTCTCCGACGGTGTGCCTGAGAAAGAGACGCACGGCTTAGTTGCGTATGCATTTTTGTTTTTAATGTTTACTTTGGTATCTTTGGTATCAGTCTGATCTATGCATTAGTTGGCTGGCCCTCGTTACACACTCAACGCTTAACTCACAGGTATAAACTCATCCCCATAGGGTGTCGTTTCCCCATAGAGGATCAATAAAGGGTATAAAAGAGTGTGTGTATATTTGTGTGTAAATATATTTTTAAAAAAGGGTGGCAGTATCTCAGTCCGAAGGAAGTTGGGTTGGGAACCGGAGGGTCTCAGTTCAAGTCCACATTCGGACCAAAGTACAGAGTGTGGACTGGTAGCTGGGGAGATGCCAGTTCTCCTGCTGGGTACTGCCAAGGTGCTCTTGAGCAAGGCATCGAACCCCCCTCAACCGCTCAGGGCACCTGTTCAGCAGTCGCAGCCCCATCCCTCCAACATCTCTATATTACTGCATGTATAGTGAGTTATGTGGACAATGTTCGTGTTTAATGTGGACATTGAATATTTCATACAGGTGAAAAACAACAGCACGAATAATAAGCATTTGAATATTACCTCTGTCCGTCGACGGTGCACAGAGCGACGGCCCACAGGTCTGGGCTGAAGCGGGCCAGCTGGGGAATGTAGTCGGCCACCTACAGCATGACATCACACAGCTTTTACATTCAGGTTTCATGGCTGGTTTACACGGCACACAATAGTTCCAAGTATCGGCAGCAGCTATGTTTCCATCCACTAGTAGTGATGGCCAAATGAAGCTCAGTGAACCAGTGTCTTTATTTTCAGAGCCCACTAGATGGCGCTCTCTATTCAACAAAGTGTTGAGAATACACTGAATTGCAACGCCTTAGGCCTTTCTCTTAAAACCAAGATCGCTGGTTCACAAAGCTTCAATTGGCCATCACTAATCTGAAGTTTTGCTAAAAACATTCATGTGAATTAAAGCGGTGAAAGTGTGTTTCCTTCCAACGACGTAAAAGCGAATACAATTAGAATGCGTCATAGCCAGACCATCCACGCGCTAAGCTCCGCATGCAGCCGCATGAGAATACTCCGATTGGACAGATAGTCCAGCTAGCTGTCTGGATTTACCCTGCAGAGATCTGAGGACCAGGTAACCATAGTCCTCAGAAATCCAACAGAGTTTTAAAATTCCAACACAAAGAAAGCAGAAGGAAACAGAAAATAAATGCTGGCGGAATTTCCAGTGGCACTGGAGCAATCTCGGAAGTGGAACGTCGAGGACATAGACTATGTGTGTAATGACGTCACGTGCTGTTTGGCTGTCAAATTGAAGAATCGAAAAAGATTTGAGACATTTTAAGGTGTTTTCATTCATTTTCGCACTGAATTGCGCAACATTCAAGCTAACATAACTTGTGCAACAATGTGGCACAAGTTGTAATAGTGCTTCTGTGCCAGCTGATTGTGACATACCAAACTATAAGAAGACAATAATGATGCAATTAAATTAACGCTATGATGATGCCGATAAACTATAGCATTTTCTAAGGTTTCTGCTATCTTAAATAGCCGTTATAACTTTAGCCGGCACAAACTGTCATTTCCATGAGTAATTTTTCATTTGATATACATAAAAACGTGTGGATGGAAACCTGTCGTGATGCGCGAGTTTGTAACCATTGTCTACAGCCCTCACTCACCTGCCCTCCAGACAGGTTTTTGGCTTTGACGTAGAGCTCGTCCATGTGGGCGCAGAAGGACTGGAAGTCTGGGATGACAAACTTCTTCCTGAAGGCCTGGGTGAGCAGAACGATGTTGCTCTGGACACACCTGGGACAGGAGACAAGACAGCCCAGTTAGCCCAAAGCCAGTAGTGGTGCAAGAGATCACAAAACTCACAGATCAATTCTCGATAGAAGCCAAAAATACATATGACTCTCCGCCTCAGTGCTCAGATTTCCCACACAGTTGATTTAGCCGTTATCACGGTGCTATCCAGAAAAGGCTAATCATGTCAGCGGTGTGTAATAACTTCAAAGTTTCTGATAAGGACATCAAATTTGCGATCTGCAGTGTTTGTTCAACAGACATTTTAAGAGGGGGTACATTGCGGAAGACCTTTTCCACGTCGGGTTTGATACGCCACCTGAAAACAAGACATCCAATTCAAAACAAGAACGCTTAAAAGGTACCCCAACTAGCACACCATAAATTTGCAAATGATAGTGCCAAAGCATACAGAGAAAATAATGGAGTTCATAGCTTTTGAGGAGGAGGGGGGGGGGGCAAGGTGTTGGCTGGGGGTGTGGCCTTGACCAACTTTGCTCGTTTGAAAGCCATGAGGTCTCTCTCTTATGGGGGGGCCAAATTTTCTGGGCGGGCAAAGCAGAGAAATGGGAGGTAACCTTGCCCCTTATGACCTCATAAGGAGCAAGATTCCAGCTTGGCCTATCTGAGCTTTCATTTTCTCAAAGGCAGAGCAGGATACCCAGGGCTCGGTTTACACATTTTGCCATTTCTAGCATTTCATTGGGGGGCCATAGGCAGGCTGGGGGGACTCATATTAATGTTAAAAAACCTCCTAAAGTGACATTGTCATGCTATGGGACCTTTAACATTATTTGGTTAATTGGTATAAAACAAAATCTGCTACATTTGATTGTTACAGACCTGAAATGAAGAATAATATATTTAATATTGCGTTTTATATATTGGGTCAAATTTTGATGTTACTTTCAATAAAAGTGTTGTTCACTTATTCTTACTGGAATCGTTACACCCAGGACCTGCAGCTAGGGAGGCGTGGCAGGGGATAATCCCACGGGACACAGAGACAGGAAGTTACTCTGAAGTTTCGGTTCTAAAACGCATCTGATAAAACGAATCATCACACTGGCTTCAGACTCCTCTGTGTCATAAATCTTGCGAGCTCATCTGCTCCAGCTCTTCACACACCAGCTGCCACTGTGAGACATCTGCTGCTGGATTAAACACTTAACTAGTAGTGGTGTCTTTTGGGAACCGGTACGCTTTTCTGGATCAGTGCCAGGGCTGCACAATATATATTTTGTTTTTTGTTTTGCTGGAAATGATTTGATTTTATTTTGCAGTCCCAGTTGGCCGTGTAATAATAAACAGCAGAAAATAATACACACACATATGAACCATTTGTACAGCACAGGTCAGGGCTTTCTAGATTATGTCTCCATAGAATGACGGCGGTGTGGTAGTAGCTGTGCCTCGGAGAGATTTGTGTCTCAGCTATCTCTCTGCCGTGTGCCGTCTAATCCCTGTAGCATGGGATCCCTGCAGAGGAAACACACGCTTACACACACTCCGCCCGCCCACTCACGTGCTTGGCTCTGTGAGGCCGAGCTCTATAAATAAGCCCGGGGAGGAGCGGATGTGACAGATTCAAGCCAGGGGTGGCGGCGCCGGGGTCCCCGGTCAGCTCTCATTTGTCCAAACTTTCACCCAAGCTGTCACCCTGTTCTGTCTCGGCAGTGTTTCCCATGGGGGCTGTAATACCAGGGCGTGGGTGTTAATGTTATTTTATTCTACACCCATCCTTGTTTTGGTTACAGTTCACAAGCTTACGGGGCAACTAGGAATGTAACGATGCATCGCAAATCGGTTAAAGTTTTTTTTTTTCACTTGACCAGTTGTGGTAGAGCGGTGTGTGAATGTTGAATGGTTTCTGTACTATGTTAAAGAGCTTTGAGTAGTTAAGACCAGGAAAGGAAAAATTTCAAAGGTTTTTGTTCACATCAGTCTATTAGACACAGATGCCTGGGGAAATAGAAACCAAAATGACCCTTCCAACTCTCATCCGATCCCTGAACAAGTGCATACTTTCTGTTAACAAAACAGAAATTGACATTTTTATATTTTCTGATGCACGTCCCAAACTGTGTATTTGGTGTCATGGTCTGCAGAAGGTTTCATATTTGAATGCTTCATGGAGTTTTCTTAAAGCTTAACTTATAACAGTAAATAATATATATTAAGTGTCCTCCCCCAGTGGTCTTGCTCCTGTATGAATCCAACTGGATGCAAAACCTTAACAAGATGCCGATGATGTGCAAACTGTAGGGTGATGAATAATTTAATGACATGCGGTGACCCATTTCTGCTCGGGGGAAGGGCATAGGACTCTGACCAGCATGAACGACTCCCATGATAGACTGTGATGGAACCAGTGATTGTTGCTGATTAAAAAAAAAGGTGGAACAGCAAGCAGGATATCACTTTTAAAGGTCTCATGACATGGTGCTCTTTCGATGCTTTTATATAGACCTTAGTGGTCCCTAATACTGTATCTGAAGTCTATTTATATGACCTTAGTGGTCCCTAATACTGTCATCTGAAGTCTCTTTTATTAGACCTTAGTGGTCCCTAATACTGTTCGGAAGTCTCTTTTATATAGACCTTAGTGGTCCCCTAATACTCTCTGAAGTCTCTTTTATGAACCTTAGTGGTCCCCTAATACTGTAATCTGAAGCTCTTTTATGTAGGCCTTAGTGGTCCCTAATACGTATCTGAGTCTCTTTATATAGACCTTAGTGTCCCCTATACTGTACCCGAAGGTCTCTTTTATATAGACCTTTGTGGTCCCTAATACTGTATCTGAAGTCTCTTTTATATAACCTTTGTGTCCCTAATACTGTATCTGAAGTCTCTTTATATAGACCTTATGGTCCCTAATACTGTACTGAGTCTCTTTATATAGACCTTAGTGGTCCCTAATACTGTATCTGAAGTCTCTTTTATGTAGCCTTAGTGGTCCCTAATACTGTATCTGAAGTCTCTTTATATACCTTAGTGGTCCCCTAATCTGTACCAGAATCTCTTTTATATAGACCTTTGTGGTCCCTAATACTGTATCTGAAGTCTCTTTATATAGACCTTGTGGTCCCTAACTGATCTGAAGTCTCTTTATATAGACCTTAGTGGTCCCTAATACTGTATCTGAAGTCTCTTTCCCAAAATTCAGCCTTGGTGCAGAATTACAGCCACTAGAGATAGTCCCACATAAGGGGCAAGTATTAATTTATTTATGATTTAATGGGTTATCTTGTAGCTTAGGATGTATTCATTTTAGGATGAAGCATTTAAAGAGACTCTGAGAACATCAAGACATCACATTAAACAGAGTTCAAAGGGTTAATTAGCCAATAACTGCCGTAATAGTACATTTGGATTACTTTGATAGCGTCGCAAAAAACACCTGCAATGTATCCATAAAGTGAACTGTGCTGCCGTTTCCAAGGCAGTAGTGCAAAATATAGAAGGGGTGGGGGTGGGGGGGGGGAGACAAAACCTACTTTTTAAAGAGGTGTCGGTCCAGTGCTCCATCGGACGTCGTCTTCACCGTGACCTTCAGCATCTCCATGCATTCTTTCAGCCGAGGGTCTCCCGTACGTAGCCCCGTGGCTTTGAGAGCCTGCACAGAGAGGAGTGGGGGGGGGGGAGACAAGGGATTAAGACACCCTGGCAGAAAATCAATAAATCTACGATCCTGCTCATAATTCAACCAGATACAAAAACAATTCACTGCTGTTAAAGAGACCCTATTGTGCTTTTTGGGATTTTCCCCATTTATTCAGGATGTCATATTGCACCGTACGTAAATCCGAGGACTCACCGTTGTGAACTTGTGCGCTGGGATTTTCTCCTGGCCCTCCGCGATGGTGTAGAAGAGCAGGTCCTCCAGGCTGGGCAGGATGCCTGCCTTCCTTCTCCTGCAGGAAATGTGAAAATAAATAAATAAAAAATATAAAAAAACACACAAGACAGAAATGTGAGACACATAACTCGAGGCCCTGCAGTGGTGGGAACATGGAAAGGGGAACTGAAGCAGAGGAATGGGGGGGGGGGTGGCGTCTTTAGACTGCAAGGAGAAGCAGAGAGTAATAATTGACCTTAGTTCAGTATGATGACCTGTGGGGAAGACTTTCCATGTAGGGCTGGGTAGCGTCAAAAAAACAACAGCGCTCGCCTCCTTTTCCGATACTGATTTTATAAAAAAATTCAATTTAACAAATAGAAATTACATCATTAATCTTTGTATTTATTTTTCCGGCTCCGACTACCTGAGCTCTCTGTGTCTCTATGATGCGTGCCGTTAGACAGCCAATCACAGACATTTTTAGATCTCGGTAGAAGCACGCTGCATGCTGATTGGCTCACTGACACTGATGAGTTAGAGACTGGATTTTGGTTGATTTGGTGGAAGGACGAGGCATTTTTTTGACTACTCGATACTAAGGAGGCAATTCGGCCGGTGCCTAAAAAGTAAAGAATTGGGTACCCAGCCCTATTTTCCATAGGTTAATATGCTGCCATAACACCACTGCAATGTCGACAGTTTAATGTGTATTTGTGCTAGAACACCAGCCAGGAAAGGGCTGGTGTTCTGAGCAGCGCTTCCACATTGGGTCGTCTCTGGGAGGAAGGTTAGTAGCGGGTCAGGAGGCAGACGGGGGGGCGACCGGCTCACAGCAGGCTCTCCGCTACGATTCATATCAACGCCAAATTGGATTGGGTTCCAGGCTTGTGTGTGTGTACTCTGTCCTAGAATGTATCGTGGGACACTGGTGCTGGGAGAGGACGTCTAAAGACAAAAGGGAAAGCTTTAGTTCGCGGGTGTCTCCTTGCCGCTGCCAACCAGAGGTATTAAGCTTTAAAGGTGCCGTGCCGCACGCATTTCATGACTTTGTGGTAATGTCTGGAGTTCTACCATGGACAATGTAACTTGGTTACCGTGGTTACCTTGTTTCAAGCCATTCTAGCGGGGTGTAGAAAGCCTGCGGGAAGACTCAGCTCCATTTGGGCCAGTTCTCATTAACCCTCCTGTTGTCCCCGGGTCAAATTTGACCCATTTTCAAAAGGTTTCTGTATCAGAAATTTGTGTTTCTTTCAAATAAAATGTCAAAAAAAAATAACGTGAATGGTTCCGTACAAGGTTCTTTACGAGTAATATAAATGATCACTTCACTAGATTTATTTAATTTGGGTGTTTATTTAATTTTATGGCATTTGAAGAGTTCTTTTTTTTTTAGAAGAACGTTGAGAAAAGTAACAAAAATGTGGGAAAAAAACAACAAAAATGTCTCAAAAAGCGCAGAAAATAATCGACCAAAACATTGGAAAAAGTGACCAAAAA
>NC_045756.1:7338335-7338719 GCF_008692095.1 Etheostoma spectabile
GAAAAGTGACAAAAACACAGGGGGACGCGGTAAAAGTGTCTTTAAGTTTTAATTCTAAATTTTGACCCAGAATAACTCAAAGTTGCAGGGTCAACGGGAAGACAACACAAGGGTTAATATTCCCTGAGCTAAGCTGCTTTACTCTGATTGGCTAACAGCCAGCCAGTGGGAGCCTGGCTATCAGCATCCTTTACCCAGCGCAACTGGGCGTGCTCATGATTATTAATGAGCTCAGGCAACATGACGTCAGACTGACCAGCTGTTGTGATTGGCCGGATTTCTCCTCTTATTCCTTCCCAGTGGCTAGAGCTGACAGAGGAGGTAGCAGTTCATCTTCACGATTTTGTGTGGCAGGGCACCTTTAAACGAGTTTGGACCCCCCCC
>NC_045756.1:7338729-7339541 GCF_008692095.1 Etheostoma spectabile
CCACCCCCGACTCAGCATTGGAACAGGGTTTCCTTTGGATTTATTAAGCAGCAGCAAGCGATTAGGAGACAACAAATAACCCCTGCCACGGATTATAGACTATTAATAAAATGGCATGAAAGCTGTGAAAGAGCCAACTTTTCCATTTGACAAATCAAAATAATTGATACTGTGGTTTCCATGGAGATTGTCAAATGACGGACTTTCCTCAAATCCCAAACCATTTCTATGTGTTTTATGGGATCGATCTACAACAAGAGGTATCGCCAGCTTTATTCTTTTTTTTTTTTTAGAGAATTTAAGAATGACTTTTGCCATTCCTTCCAGATCGCTGCGGCAGAATAACGCAGAGGAAACACTGGGGCTGAGTGGTCGCCCTGTCATTTAGACGTTGTTATCACTAATGGCAGTCCCACTCAAGAGTCAGAAAGTCCCAAAATTAATTAATTACAGCCCAGCTGCGTTCAAATTCTCTAGCCAGGAAACAGATATATAAAGAGAAAATGAATTCCTATCAGCTTACTTATGGATGTTTTGGTGCCATCGAATGCTGAAAATGACGCTACGTCTCTTAAATTCGGACTCTAAGGACTTGAGACGAGCTTCTGCCAAGCAGGAAATCTAAATTCCCGACTTTCCAACTCGTGTGTGGAATGCAGCATTGTTATAAAAAAAAAGATTATTAAGAAAGATTATTCTCATGCGATAAGTGTGTTGCTGCGTCCTTAAAGGGCCTGCGACGCTTTCATTGCTTGTTGCCGTGGTCTGCTGGCAAGGAAGGAATAGACATCAGTGTGTGTGTGTGTGTGTGT
>NC_045756.1:7339551-7341065 GCF_008692095.1 Etheostoma spectabile
GTGTGTGTGTGTGTGTGTGTCTCAAAAGGGAGAAAGGGATGAGGAGGAGGTGAGGGGATTCAAGCGCAGCCGCTGGGAGGAAGTGACGCCATTTCAAGGTAAAAAGGGGGTTGTCGGCTTTTCACAGAAAACCGCTACTTCTACTGGAGAACCGATTAAAGAGAAGCAATAAAACTGAAATTAAATATGCAAAAATAAATAAAATAGAAGCATACTTACAAATGCATAGCAAGCAGATCAACATGAGGGAGAGAGTGTGCAGAGGGAATAATACTGAATTAGTAACAGTGAAAATGGCATTTACAGTACAGACATGTAAAAATTCAATGTGCACCAATAATCGCATTATTCACTGATATTACACACAATTTAGGAAATATGAAAACTGGCATAAACCGTGGCTGTTGTCAGGACGACAAACTAACAAGACAAAGAGACATTAATGAACGCAAAACTGGGATTATGGGGGGGGGGGAATTATTTGATGACTTATAGAATTATAATGTGCACGTTTCACACTGTATCAGCAGTTATGGAGGATTATGGAACAAAACAATAAGCAACCATGGCCTAGTGTGCCCGGGTTGGTCCAGTGGGTAGAGCGGGCACACATGTACTTGGGGGTTTCTGCCTTGAGGCACAGGTCCAGCGTTCGAGTCCGGCCTGTGACGATTTCCTGCATGTCTCCCCCCGCCCCCCCCTTTTTTTCCTAAGCTGTCCTGTCAAAATGAAAGGCGATAAAAGACCCAAAAATAATCTTTAAATAATAAAAGAAACCGAGGCCTGTATCTAAAAAAATGTTGATTTTACCGAGTAGTATTTTAATGGATGAGCCTGTGGTGCTGATTTGAGCACGTTCTAAATGTCTAGTTGACCACATTGAACACATCAATAGTTTGGACGTCATATCACAGAAATGCCAAATAATCTTCAACATTTAGGGAAGTTGTTACGGGCATCTTTTCCTTAGATTTGGTCACATGAAGAAAAAAAAGATTTACAGAGAAAATATTTGGCAGATTTGCATCCCTAAATTAAGTTTTAAACTAGAGAAACGTTGAAAGGCACTGGACACTGGATGCTGGCTTAAATTGTGTAAGAAGAAAGTGAAGAAGTGGGAATTGGTTTATTTAGTATGCATGTCATTAAAAAGTTGACTACGATGTGGAATATTTGATCTGTTTTCCACGCTGGGGGAACTTCCAATCCCATGTCAGGACTCTACCGTGTCAATACTGTGGATAACGATGTCGAAACGTTCCCCTCCACTAACGGACACGCTTTAGGCACATGTCGGCTGTGTGTGTTCCACCCGATGGACGTTGCTGGTCTCGCTGCCTCGCAGGTGTCATGACAGCTTGGCTCGGCGGGCGGAGGCAGACGTTAGAGCGGCAGCGTCGAGAGATCCGTCTGTGCGACTGACTCATCTGCTCCTGGAGGCCCTGACAACTGCCGGGCAGCACGCCAGCGCCCAGGCTTTGGTGCAAAAAACGTGGAAAAATGATGTAGGTGGG
>NC_045756.1:7341075-7351860 GCF_008692095.1 Etheostoma spectabile
TTTTTTTTAACCCCTTATTAGACGGACCACAGCCTCAGGGTGCTCATAACCAGACTGGAGTGGAGGCTGAATGCCATCTGAGGCCCCATGAGGCCCCCTGAGGCCCCCTGGGGCTTCAATTCAAAAGATTTATCCATGACTTGTTGGCCCAAATGCACTGATGCATGGCCTGTTGGCTGATTATGAACCAGGGTTAATCTGTCAATTACTTTTTTGATTAGTCATTTAGTAGTCAAGTCTATAAAATGTCACCATATAATGAAAAATGACCACAACAAATTGAATTTTGGGTTGAATTTCTCATCGTGACGTCTTTATCTGAAAGACTCTGGCGTCTAAACTCGGTGTGTAACTTTAGGCTGGTCTTTAATCTTTTATTTTATGTATTTTTTGCTTGCTCATTTTCTGTCCTGTGTTTTAGCAATGTGAAGCACTTTGTGACTGTCTGTAAAAAAGGTGCTATGTGGAATAAACCTATTTTTATTATTATTACTTATTTGCCCTTTTGTCCACACAACAGTCCAAACACCCCAAATGCATTCAATTTATTATGAAATGAATTAAAACAGCAGCATATCCTCACGTGATTGGTTAAGTGATCCATAATCCATTTATGAGTGGTGACCCCATAGCAGAAGTTCATTAGTTTTGTACGATAACCGCTGTAACGTTCCATTGGCATGGGAAAAATGTAGCGTCGAGATAGCCGCTAAGGAGTTAGCCTTAGCCGAACTTTGGCCCTGCTCCCTTTGAATAAATAATTATACATTTTATAATATATAAACTTTCATTCTGTGAATGTCTTTTCATTTGTGGAAGTGTTATAGTTAGTGATGGCGTTGCATAGTCTGTCCACCAGAGGACGCTCTACAACGTCCCTGTTAGTGAAGGCCCGTTGTACTAGTTGTCACCAGAGGACGCTCTACAACGTCCCTGTTAGTGATGCGTTGTATAGTCTGTCCACCAGAGGACGCTCTACAACGTCCCTGTTAGTGATGCCGTTGTATAGTCTGTCCACCAGAGGACGCTCTACAACGTCCCTGTTAGTGATGCGTTGCATAGTCTGTCCACCAGAGGACGCTCTGCAACGTCCCTGTTAGTGGTGGCGTTGCTTATGTCTGTCCACCGAGGACGCTCTACAACGTCCCTGTTAGTGATGGCGTTGTATAGTCTGTCCACCAGAGGACGCTCTACCACGTCCCTGTTGTGATGGCGTTGCATAGTCTGTCCACCAGAGGACACTCTACAATGTCCCTGTAGTGATGGCGTTGCATAGTCTGTCCACCAGAGGACGCTCTACAACGTCCCTGTTAGTGATGGCGTTGCATAGTCTGTCCACCAGAGGACGCTCTACAACGTCCTTGTTGACACCACTGATTTATTTTTTTTGTTAATGTGTTTTTGTTCAAAGGACTCTAAGTTTCATATCTTAAGTTTGTATTTTTCTACATTTTATCTATCAGAACTTTAATATATTTTGATGCTCTGTTATGACAATAAAACAAATTAATATATTATTTTAGTGGGAACTAAATAACTACAAATGACTAATGTTAGGGAAATCTGTTCTGTAACGTGTTTCTGGATTTTTTTTAAATACTGTATATATCTGCCAATATATATCGGCATATCGGATTTTTAAATAACCAAATATTCGTATCGGTATTGGCCTTAAAAATCCTTTAATTGGTCGGGTTAAAGTTTGCTAGGCCAAAAAGAACGTTAATATTGCAATATAAAAATTGGTTTGCGTCAACGCCGTTCATAACGCGTTTAACTGACAGCACTAGTCAAAATGAAACGATTAATAATGTAATAACAATAACTTATGACAATGACTTATTTCACCAGTAAATTGGTGGTGAACGACAAAAACAAGCACCAGGTGGGAAAAGGGTATTTTACAATAACTTCACGGTCACCTCCCTGTCCTCTACAGGGAAATACAGTCCCACTTTACAGCGCTTAAAGTAAGTTGTTCCCAACTCTATTCAGAACACAAGACAACATAAATGTGCAAAATAGCGTTTCCACTCATGATGTGATCATTAGGAGCCGACCCCTGTCTGTCCCTGCTATCAGAGAACTCTTTACTGCCCTGATAATGAACAGCAAGTGTTCCTCAACAGCAGGCAACGCGCTCTCGCGCCACCAACTGTGAAAGCTGCCTGTCGGTGATTCCTCAAACACTAACCAGGCCTCACTCAAAGGGAAATTAGCCTCCAGGGGAAACAAGATGTCGCTGAACACCCAGGCAGCCGGGCACGGGGACCGCCTAGACACGGCCCGCAGCTTAAGCCAATTGTCCGTGAACAGAAACAAATGGGACGGCGTGGGCCTGCGAGGGCAATGAGGCATCTGATTTCCATAACTCTCTCTGAAGAGTAGATACCCAGGCTGGTATGGAAGTCAGAGAGAATACCCGCCCGCCAACCAGGCTTTTCAGCTTTAAGACCTAATATAGTAGTAGAGCCAATATCAATACAAATATTTGGTGATTTAAAGATGTGATATGCCAATATACTGTAAGTACCCCAGATATACCCAGACAGTTTTATATACATTTACCACTAGTACCCTAACCCACAAAACTCACGGGGTATTGTTTCAGATACGTGCCCCCAGATATACCCGAACAGTTTTATATACATACACCACTAGTACCCTACACCCACAAATCTCACGGGGTATGTTCAGATAAGTGCCCCAGATATACCCCAGAAAGTTTTATACACATACCCACTATACCTCCACCCACACAACTCACAGGGTATGTTTCAGATAAGCCCCAGATATTACCCAACAGTTTTATAAACATACACCACTAGTACCTACACCACAAAACTCACGGGTAGTGTTCAGATAAGTAGCCCCAGATATACCCAACGTTTTATATACATACACCACTAGTAACCCTAACCACAAAACCCACGGGGTATGTTCAGATAAGTGCCCCAGTATATACCCACGTTTTTATACCATACACCATAGTACCTAACCCACAAAACTCACGGGGTATGTTCAGATAAGTGCCCAGATTACCCAGACAGTTTTTATACACATACACCACTAGTACCCTAACCCAGAAAACTCACGGGGTATGTTCAGATAAGTACCACAGATATACCCAGACAGTTTTATATACATACACCACTAGTACCCTAACCCACAAAACTCACGGGGTATGTTCAGATAAGTGCCCCAGATATACCCAGACTGTTTTATATACATACACCACTAGTACCCTAACCCACAAAACTCACAGGGTATGTTCAGATAAGTACCCCAGATATACCCAGACTGTTTTATATACATAAACCACTAGGGGGCGCTACAATCACAAGCTCGGTGTGTGGCGTTACACACATTTTACTATAAATCACATATTCATGGATGGTGTAGAAGGCAGGTCGCTCCAGGCTGGGCAGGATGCCTGTCCTTCCTCTCCTGCCGAGAATTGAAATAAATAATAAAAATATAAAAAAACACACAAGACAGAAATTGAGACACATAACTCGAGGCCCTGAACGTTGTGGGAACATGGTAAAGTTGAACATGAGCAGTAGGAATGGGGTGGGGGGTGCGTCTTTCGACTGCAAGGAGAAGCCGAGGTAATAATTGACCTTAGTTCGGTATGATGACCTTGGGAAAACTTCCTTTAGGGCTTGGTAGCGTCAAAAAACACACGCGTCGCCTCCTTTTCCGACTGATTTTATAAAAAAATGCAATTTAACAATAGAATACATCCTTAACTTTGTATTTTTTTTCTCCGGCTGTCCGACTACCTGAGCTTCTGTGTCTCTATGATGCTTGCCAGTTAGCGACAGCCAATCACAGACTTTTTAGATCCGGTAATAGCACGCTGCATGCGTGATTGGCTCACCGACACTGATGAGATTAGAGACTGGATTTTGGTTTGATTTTGGTGGAAGGACGAGGCTTTTTTTGACTACTCGATCACTAAGGACGGCAATTCGGCCGGTGCCTAAAACGATAAAGAATTGGTACCTGCGCCTATTTTCCATAGTTTAAATGCTGCCATAACACCACTGCATGTCGACAGTTTAATGTGTATTTGTGCTGATAACACCATGCCAGGAAAGGCTGGTGTTTCTGATCACGCTATCCCACTTGGGTCTGCTCTGGGAGGAAGGTAGCTCGCGGTTCAGGAGGCAGACGGGGGGGGCGACCGTGCTCACAGCAGGCTCTCCGCTACGATTCATATCAACGCCAATTGGATTGGGTTCCAGCTTGTGTGTGTGTACTCTGTCCCTAGAATGTATCGGGGACACTGTGTGCTTGGAGAGGATACTCTAAAGACAAAAGGGAAAGCTTTAGTTCGCGGTTTTCTCCTTTGCCGCTGCCAACCAGAGGTATTAAGCTTTAAAGGTGCCGTGCCGCACGCATTTCATGACTTGTGTTAATGTCTGGAGTTCTACCATTGGACAATGAACTTGGTTACCGTGGTTACCTTGTTTCACAGCCATTCTAGCGGGGTGTAGAAAGCCTGCGGAAGACTCAGCTCCATTTGGTGGGCCAGTTCTCATTAACCCCTGTTGTCCCCGGGTCAAATTTGACCGCTTTTCAAAAGGTTTTCTGTATCAAATTTGTGTTTGCTTTCAATCAAATGTCACAAAAATAACGTGAATGTTTCCGTACAAGGTTCTTTACCGAGATAATATAAAATGATCACTTCACTAGATTTATTTAATTTGGGTGTTATTTAATTTTATGATCTTTGAAGAGTTCTTTTTTTTTTAGAAGAACGTTGAGAAAGTAACAAAATGTGGGAAAAAACAACAAAAGTCTCAAAAGCGCAGAAAAATGACCAAAACATTGGAAAAGTGACCAAAACCTTGGAACAAGGGGGACGCGGTAAAGTTTCTTTAAGTTTTATTCTAAATTTTGACCCAGATATAACTCAATTGCAGGTCAACGGGAAGACAACACAATGGGTTTAATATTCCCTGAGCTAAGCTGCTTTACTCTGATTGGCTAACAGCCGCCATGGAGCCTGGCTATCAGCATCCTTTACCCAGCGCAACTGGCGTGCTCATGATTAATTAATGAGCTCAGGCAACATAGTCAGACTGACCAGCTGTTGTGATTGGCCGATTTCTCTCCTCTTATTCCTTCCCGTGGCTAGAGCTGACAGAGGAGGTAGCAGTTCATCTTCACGATTTTGTGTGGCAGGGCACCTTTAACGAGTTTGGACCCCCCCCCCACCCCCGCCCACCCCCGACTCAGCATTGAAAGGGTTTCCTTTGGACTTTATTAAGCAGCAGCAGCGATTAGAGAACAACAAATACCCCTGCACGTTTACTAGACTATTAATACAATTGGCATGAAAGCTGTGAAAGAGCCACCTTTCCATTTGGACAAATCAAATAATTGATACTGTGTTGTTTCCATGGAGATTGTCAAATGAACGGACTTCCTCAAATCCCAACCTTTCTATGTGTTTATGGGATCGATCTACAACAAGAGGTATCGCCAGCTTTATTCTTTTTTTTTTTTTAGAGAATTTAAGATGACTTTTGCCATTCCTTCCAGACGTCTGCGGCAGAATACCGCAGAGGAACACTGGGGCTGAGTGTTCGCCCTGTCATTTGACGTTGTTATCACTAATGGCAGTCCCCACTCAAGAGTCAGAAGTCCAAATTAATTAATTACAGCCCAGCTGCGTTCAATTCTCTAGCCAGGAAACAGATTATAAGAAGAAAATGCATTCCTATCAGCTTACTTATGGATTTTTTGGTGCCATCGAAATGCTGAAAATGACGCTACTCTCTTAAATTCGGACTCTAAGGACTTGAGACGGCTTCTGCCAAGCGAAATCTAAATTCCCGACTTTCCAACTCGTGTGTGGAATGCAGCATTGTTATAAAAAAAAAAGATTATTAGAAATATTCTTCTCTGCGATAAGTGTGTTGCTGCGTCCTTAAAAGGGCCTGCGACGCTTTCATTGCTTGTTGCCGTGGTCTGCTTGCAAGGAAGGAATAGACATCAGTGTGTGGTGTGTGTGTGTTGTGTGTGGGTGTGTGTGTGGTGTTGTGTGTGTTGTGGTGTGTGTGTCTCAAAGGGAGAAAGGGATGAGAGGAGGTGAGGGGATTCAAGCGCAGCCGCTGGGAGGAAGTGACGCCATTTCAAGGTAAAAGGGGTTTGTCGGCTTTTCCACAGAAAACCGCTACTTCTACTGAGAACCGATTAAAGAGAAGCAATAAACTAAATTAAATATGCAAAAATAAATAAATAGAGCATACTTAAAATGCATAGCAAGCAGATCAACATGAGGAGAGAGTGTGCAGAGGGAATAAACTGAATTAGTAACAGTGAAAATGGCATTTACAGTACGACATGTAAAATTCAATGTGCACAATAATCGCATTATTCACTGATATTACACACAATTTAGAATATGAAAACTGGCAAACCGTGGCTGTTGTCAGGACGACAAACTAACAAGACAAAGAGACATTAATGACCGCACAACTGGTATTAGGGGGGGGGGGAATTAATTGATACTTATATAGATTATAATGTGCACGTTTCACACTGTAATCAGCGTTATGGAGGATTATGGAACAAACAATAAGCAACCTGGCCTATGTGCCCGTGTTGGTCCAGTGGGTAGAGCGTGGCACACATGTACTTGGGGGTTTTCTGCCTTGAGGCCAGGTCCGCGTCGCGTCCGTCCTGTGCGATTTCCTGCATGTCTCCCCCCCGCCCCCCCCCTTTGTTTTCCTAGCTGTCCTGTCAAAATGAAAGGCGATAAAAGACCACAAAATAATCTTTAAATATAAAGAACCGAGGCCTGTATCTAAAAAAAATGTTGATTTTACCGAGTAGTATTTTAATGATGAGCCTGTGGTGCTGAATTTGAGCACGTTCTAAAGTCTATTGACCACATTGACACATCAATATTTGGACGTCATATCACAGAAATGCCAAATAATCTTCAACATTTAGGGAAGTTGTTACGGCATCTTTTTCCTTAGATTTGGTCACATGAATAAAAAAAATATTTCAGAGAAATATTTGGCAGATTTGCATCCCTAAATTAAGTTTTAAACTAGAGAAACGTTGAAAGGCACTGGACACTGGATGCTGGCTTAAATTGTGTAAGAAGAAAATGAAGAAGTGGGAATTGGTTTATTTGTATGCTGTATTAAAAAGTTGACTACGTGTGGAATATTTGATCTGTTTTCCCACTCTGGGGGAACTTCAATCCCATGTCAGGACTCTACCGTGTCAATACTGTGGATAACGATGTCGAAAACGTTCCCCTCCCTACTGACACGCTTTAGTGCACATGTCGGCTGTGTGTGGTCCACCCGATGGACGTTGCTGGTCTCGCTGCCCTCGCAGGTGTCATGACGCTTGGCTCGGCTGCGGAGGCAGACTGTTTCAAGCGGCAGCGTCGAGAGATCCGTCGTGCGACTGACTCATCTCTCCTTGGAGGCCCTGACAACTGCCGTCAGCACGCCACCCCAGGCTTGGTGCAAAAAAAACGTGGGAAAAATGATGTAGGTGGATGAGCTGCTTTTTTTTTTTAACCCCTTTAGACGGACCCCACAGCCTCAGGTTGCTCATAACCAGACTGAGTGGGGCTAATGCCATCTGAGGCCCCATGAGGCCCCCCTGAGCCCCCTGGGGCTTCCAATTCAAAAGATTTATCCATGACTTGTTGGCCCAAATGCAACTGATGCATGGCCTGTTGGCTGATTATGAACCAGGGTTAGTCTGTCAATTACTTTTTATTAGTCATTTAGTAGTCAAGTCTATAAATGTCACCAAAAAAATAATGAAAATGACCACAACAAATTGATTTTGGTTTGAATTTCTCATCGTGACGTCTTTATCTGAAAGACCTCTGGGCGTCTAAAATCGTGTGTAATTTAGGCTGGTCTTTAATCTTTTTGATTTTAATGTATTTTTTGCTTGCTCATTTTCTGTCCTGTGTTTTTAGCAATGTGAAGCACTTTGTGCTGTCTGTAAAAAAGGCTATGTGGAATAAAATTATTTTATTATTATTACTTATTTGCCCTTTTTGTCCACACAACAGTCCAAACACCCCAATGCATTCAATTTTTATGAAATGAATTAAACCAGCAGCATTCATCACGTGATTGGTTAGTGATCCTATCCCATTTATGAGTGTTGACCCCATAGCAGAAGTTCATTAGTTTTGTACGATAACCGCTGTAACGTTCCATTGGCATGGAAAAATGTGCGTCGAGATAGCCGCTAGGAGGTTAGCCTTAGCCGAACTTTGGCCCTGCTCCCTTTGCATAATAACTTATACTTTTATAATATAATAACTTTCATTCTGTGAATGTCTTTCTCATGTGGAAGTGTTATAGTTATGATGGCGTTGCATATCTGTCGCCACCAGAGGACGCTCTACAACGTCCTGTTAGTGATGCCGTTGTATAGTTGTCCACCAGAGGACGCTCTACACGTCCCTGTTAGTGATGGCGTTGTATAGTCTGTCCACCAGAGGGCCGCTCTACAACTTCCCTGTTAGTGATGCCGTTGTATAGTCTCTGTCCCCAGAGGACGCTCTACAACGTCCCTGTTAGTGATGCGTTGCAATAGTCTGTCCACCAGAGGACGCTCTCTGCAACGTCCCTGTTAGTGGTGGCGTTGCTTAGGTCTGTCCCACAGGACGCTCTAACAACGTCCCTGTTAGTGATGGGTTGTATAGTCTGTCCACCAGAGGACGCTCTACACGCCCTGTTCGTGATGCGTTGCATATCCTGTCCACCAGAGGACACTCTACAATGTCCCTGTAGTGATGGCGTTGCATAGTCCTGTCCACCAGAGACGCTCTACAACGTCCCTGTTAGTGATGGCGTTGCATAGTCTGTCCACCAGAGGACGCTCTACAACGTCCTTGTTGACACCACTGAATTTATTTTTTTTTGTTATTGTGTTTTTGTTCAAAGGACTCTAAGTTTCATAATCTTAAGTTTGTATTTTTCTACATTTTATCTATCAGAACTTTAATATATTTTGATGCTCTGTTATGACAATAAAACAAATTAATAATAATTATTTGTGGGAACTAAATCACTACAATGACTAATGTTAGGGAATCTGTTCTGTAACGTGTTTTTTTCTGATTTTTTTTTAAATACTGTATAATCTGCCAATATATATCGGCATATCGGATTTTTAAATAACCAAATATTCGTATCGGTCATTGGCCTTAAAATCCTTTAATTGGTCGGGTTAAGTTTGCTAGGCCAAAAAGAACGTTAATATTGCATATAAAATTGGTTTGCTCAACGCGCCGTTCTAACGCGTTTAACTGACAGCACTAGTCAAAATGAAACGATTAATAATGTATAACAATACTTATGACAATGACTTATTTCACCGTAAATTGGTGGTGAACGACAACAAACACCCGGTATGGGGAAAGGGTATTTTTACAATAACTTCACGTTCCCTCCCTGTCCTCTACAGGGAAATACAGTCCCACTTTACGCGCTTAAAGTAAGTTTTCCCACTCTATTCAGAACACAAGACAACCATAAATGTGCAAAATAGCGTTTCCACTCATGATGTGATCATTAGAGAGCCGACCCCTGTCTGTCCCTGCTATCAGAGAACTCTTTACTGCCCCTGATAATGAACAGCAGGTGTTCCTCACAGCAGGCAACGCGCTCTCGCGCCACAACTGTGAAGCTGCCTGTCGTGATTCCTCAAACACTAACCAGGCCTCACTCAAAGGGAATTAGCCTCCAGGGGAAACAAGAATGTCGCTAACACCCAGGCCCCGGGCACGGGACCGCCTAGACACGGCCCGCAGCTTAAGCCAATTGTCCGTGAACAGAAACAAATGGGACGGCGTGGGCCTGCGAGGGCAATGAGGCATCTGATTTCCATAACTCTCTCGAGAGTAGATACCCAGGCTGGTATGGAAGTCAGAGAGAATACCCGCCCGCCAACCAGGCTTTTCAGCTTTAAGACCTAATATAGTAGTAGAGCCAATATCAATACAAATATTTGGTGATTTAAAGATGTGATATGCCATATACTGTAAGTACCCCAGATATACCCAGACAGTTTTATATACATTTACCACTTACCCTAACCCACAAAACTCACAGGGTATGTTTCAGATAACGTGCCCCAGATATACCCAGACAGTTTTATATACAACACCACTAGTACCCTACCCCACAAACTCACGGGTATGTTCAGATAAGTGCCCCAATACCCAGCTGTTTTTATATACTACACCACTATGTACCCTAACCCACAAACTCACGGGGTATGTCAGATAAGTCCCCATACCCAGACTGTTTATATACATACCCACTATCCCCTAACCCCCAAAACTCACGGGGTATGTTCAGATAAGTGCCCCAGATATACCCAGACAGTTTTATAACATACACCACTAGTACCCTAACCCACAAAACTCACGGGTATGTTCAGATAAGTACCCCAGATATACCAGACAGTTTTTATATCATACACCCTAGTACCCAACCCACAAAACTCACGGGGTATGTTCAGATAAGTGCCCCAGGTATACCCAGACAGTTTTTATACACATACACCAGCTGTACCTAACCCACAAAACTCACAGGGTATGTTCAGATAAGTACCCAGAATATACCCAGACTGTTTTATATACATAAACCACTAGGGGCGCTACAATCACAAGCTCGTGTGTGGCGTTACACACCATTTTACTATAACATCCCATATTCATGGTCCCAATCATCGCAGATGTCTCAGGTATGTCCCTCATAAGTACCTTAACCACGC
>NC_045756.1:7351885-7358893 GCF_008692095.1 Etheostoma spectabile
CCCTGAAAGTTTCATTCAAATTGAACACCAGGGGGCGCTATAAATGCAAACAAACTGCCGGTGGTATAGCGCAAATCAGGCTATGAATGACTAAATGTTTGTCCAATCAACACAAAACCTCCAGGAAATACTACATCTACATAATGACCTTACACACACACTTCAAGTCTCATTCAAATTGATAGCTAGAGGACTCTTTAAATGCACAATAACTGGACGTTATTATTTGTCACGTGGAATGACAAAAATCAAGGTCTGAGCTTGGAATCGCAGCTTATTAAAACACTGAATTTAAAAGAAATGTTTTCCCACATCCCCAACCGCCTACCAGGAGCCTGGGTCCTGTCCCAGGAGCCCGGGTCTAGTCCCAGGAGCCCGGGTCTAGTCCCTGGTTTCTTCCTAAAAGGGAGTTTTTCCTCACCACTGTCACACTAAATGCTTGCTCTTGGGGGAACTGTTGGGTCCTTGTAAATTATAGAGTGTGATCTAGACCGACTCTATCTGTAAAGTGTCTTGTTATGATTTAATACTATAAATAAAATTGAAAAAAAAAAGATAAATGCATCCCTAGGGTTTATTGAGGACTGACCTTCAATAGACATCTAGATGAGGCTTAGTCCGTCTGCATGGTGCATTAGGTTAAACAGACACATTATATTTGTTGTAGTTATATAAATATATATCATTTTCAAAAAGGCAAAAAAAAGCTGGTGGCAGGTTTATGCATCAGCTGTAGATGAAAGCTGCAGCTTCTGGTCACGATTTCTAGCTGGCTGCACACCACATGCTCCCATTTGACCTTTTTCCGTTTTGATCACGTGCCCTACTCTTACAATCGATAGCATCGAGACGTGGTGTTGAATTTATTAGAATTAGAACATCTCGCCGGGCAAGCCCACACTGTAGCACTTAGCCGTCTGGCTAGGTTGTCATTCAAACAGCCTCTGAGCTAGCCCCTGCGTGATGCACTTGCGGAACAACAATGTAACAACCACTGAAAATAGGCCATGCTTGTGAATGTAAGACGTAACGTTACAACTCAAAGTAAAACATGTTTATAAGGTAATGTTAGAAACCATTCTTTAATTCGGCATCTATTCTGCATGTAAATATAGACGTATTTCAATAAAAAATAAATGTAAGGATTGGTTCCCGGGTTTCACCACAGGCTTCCGCCAACGATGACCGCGGCAGTAAATTGGCAGTTTTTCCTATTTAGTTTGGCGTGCCGTGGAGCTAGCGGCTAACATCTGCCCACATACCGGGTTAACGCTACTCACTTCTCAGTCGAGTCCTTGGCGGCTTCATTGTGGCTGTCACTCTTGGAGCAAAAGCTTCTAAAGCCGTGTCTTCTGGCGAAGGGCTGCGGGGGAAATGCACTCCGTACTCCCGGCGACCTCCCATCCAAAGCACGGGTGCTGAAGCAGGCGGCGGTTGCAGGTGACGCTTTGACACCAACTCTACCTGTCAATGGACGCTTCAGCTGCGTTTGAAATAACTCCTTAAGCGCTACCGTTGACCGAAAATGTAACATTTCAAACCCGTTGAGAAGAATATCTGGATGTAACGAATGTAAGGCCGAGAGAAGAAATCTGGAGGAGTAGGGGCGCAGTTTCGAACGAGAGCGTCGGCTTATCTCAGCCGAGTAACGGTCGGTTCGGTTCCCGGTGACTCAACAACAGAAAGAGCCACCCACCGGATTACAACCTATCATTCTCGCAACAGAGGTTTTGATTGGAGCATGACAACACATACTTGCACCTGATTGGCCAAGAGGGCTGTCAATCATTAGAACTGTCTTGCTTACTGTTTTGATTGTTTTTGATCAATTATCTCTATCAGTTTCCACATTTTATAGCGATTGTGAATATAAACATACCTTTACAATGTTTTTTTGAGTACAATCTCCCTCTTTATGATAGTTTGCACAAGACATTAAAGACCCAAAGCAATCCTTTATAGAGGAAACATAAACTATATGACAGTGCCAAAATATTGTTATAGTGGATAGAAAATGCAGAAGTACAATGATTAATTGAAATACACTCATTTTTAGGGGCTATTATAGTGAAAGCCCCCTTTAAAAAATCCCCAAAAGTTCAATATTACGCTACTATTATGAACCTTTCACTGCATATCTCATGCACACTATACTTATACTTCATTAATAACGTACTTCTGTTCCATCTTTGCACATGCACAGTAAGGACTACTAGCCAGTCAGGAGCAGAGTATGAGGGCCCTGACAGTCCTAGGTAAAGACTACTAGCCATCGAAGCAGAGTATGAGGGCCCTGACAGTACCTAGGTAAGGACTACTACCAGTCAGAACAGAGTATGAGGCCCTGACGTACCTATTTAAGCGACGAGCCATCAGAAGCAGAGTATGAGGGCCCTGACAGTACCTAGGAAGGACTACTAGCCAGTCAGAAGCAGAGTATAAGGGCCCTGGCAGTACATAGATAAGGACTTTGTAAACCTGTAACGTGCACAAAAAGGATATATGACCCAATAAAAGAAAGGGAAAACACCTTAAAGGCATAATCCGGGCACTTTAAAAGAGATAAAGTGCCTTAAAGTCCTATAAATCCCCAGAGAGCACAGACACCAGATGCATATTTGAGTGGCTTGTCTTGGGCTGACACCATGTGACGTACTCTGGTACTGCACACACTCAGACCAGTTCTCCTCAGCAGAACCGGCTCTCTGTCCTTAATGAACCAAAACGGGTGCAGCACCCTCTCCTGGCTGGAAAGGACTAATAATGGGTTCCAAAAATAACCTCGGCCCCTGAAATAACCGGCGGAGTTCCGCTGGGACTGTTTCTCTGCACGCAGCTTTGTTTTTCTCTCTGGAAATATGTCTGGAAAACCACTGTGCACGCAATATTATCATGATACATATCCATCCATCCATCATCCGCTTATCCGGGGTCCGGGGTTCCTTTTCCTGACCCACATGAACCAGCTCCGACTGGGGTGGGGTCCCGAGGCCAGGCCCTAGTCCTGGGTCTTATGATATGTAGGCTCCTTTAAATGTATAAAGTGTCAGGTCAAATTCCTTTTGTGTAGCCCAATAATAATAATAATAATAATAATAATAATAATAATAAAAAATATGGAAATCTTGAATAGGCCAATGTAGGCCAAAGTCAGACAGCATTTTGATGTTCATGTTTTTATCTTTTGCAGCCTTTATTGTGGGCGGAGTATGACACCCCGTTCAAAAATAACGACCTACATTAGATATTACTCACTGGAAAGTATTTTGCAAGTTGGCTCCCAACTTTTTATCTGACTTTTTTTTATCCTTCTTTTATAAAGTCCGATATCCTTTTCACTGACTAATAACCAATGGAACATTACCCATTCTTGAGTTTGGCAGTGACAAAAAAACTCCAAGTTCCATGAAATCAGGTCAAGAATTAAAGGGGGATTCCAACAACATTTCCACGTAGGCTACTTTACAGGAACACACATTTATATTTAAGAAAAAAGAAGAAGAAGAAACTTTTTACAGTTGCTGAATGAGCTGAAAACAGATTCTCAGCCTGGTTTTTGCTACCGTATGAGGCGAAAAGTATGTGTAAGAGTTGTATTTTTTGTATAATTTCCCTAATATCTACGATAACTAAATCTCTCATTCAGTAACTTCCATTTCAGAATCAGCTCTATTGGCCAGGGTTGCATAAACTCACTTGACATATAAAGAATAACAGCAGAAAAAACAGTAAGAAATATAAAAATTATGTTCAGTATACACTATAAGAATGCAAAAGAATTTACAGGAAATATGCAATAACAGCTAGCGAGGGATGAATCAGGCAGTATAGTCTGAGATTATGATTTCAATATGAATACAAATGTAGTGCAAGGCATTTTAGTGTAATGGTAGAGGCATCGTTTCATGTTCTTAATATGTTATGCATGTTTTGTTATGTTTTTGATACTGAAACCAGTATTTGAACATCCTCCGATACGGCCTAAAATGCACGTAATTTAGACCCTAAGGAAATCTAACCTTAAAGTAGTTTATCTTTTATGTTTTTTTCCCCTTATGACTCACGGTTTAACTAAGTCTCTGTTTTAGCTCCAGAGTGAGACATCTCTCTTCTATACTATCTTTGTTGGGAGCTGCACATGCTCAGTGGCTCGGTAAGATCCCATCAGCTAGATAACTCTTTCTCCAGCTTTGGTCAGTCCAAGGCAGGATCAGCTGGGAGACTTCTTCTAGACCAGGGCCACTTGTGGAAAACCTGCAGAAGAAGGAGAGGAAGTAGAACAGGGACAGGAAGTAGTTCTTTTGGAGATTATGGTCCACTAGAACGAGCTAGCATGCTACGGTTAGCCACCTCGTCTCTAGTGACGTAGAAAGCCGTGCAGATGTTGAACAGCTCACCCAGAAACTGAAGACAGAGGACATTCAGAAACCGGATCAGAGGACATTCAGAAACCGGATCAGAGGACATTCAGAAACCGGATCTCACTCAGAACCCCATGAATGTTTTTTTTTTCAAGTCTGTATGCGTGTGGAAGCACCAGAAACACTAAATAACTCCCCAAATCCCAGAAAAAGGGATTTTTTTCATAATATGGGCACTTTAACCCGAGCTGATTATGACTGCATCAAATCCCACTAAATATATAAGGGGGGTAGTCCTCTATGCAAAGGGTCCAGGTTCAACTCCGACCTATGACCCTTTGCTGAATGTCTTTCTTCCCTTTCATGTCTTTTTTCCCATCTCTTCATTTATGATTCAATAGCAATATTTTACATTTTAGTCAACTTATTCCCACTCCCCCCACCCTACCCCCAAATAGGTCCTGAAAAGAAAGAAAGAAATGAATAACGTCCAGCAAGTTAAGAGGTCCACTTTCATGTCTTTTGCTGTCCTATCAAAATAAAAGCTGAAAAGGACCCAAAAATAACCTTAACCCTTGTGTTGTCTTCCAGGCAAAATTGAAAATCAACACTTTTGTTGACGCTTTTTATCAATGTTTTTTAGTTTTTTTGGCCCTTTTTTCAAGACTTTTTTTTCCCGTTTGTCACTTGTTTTTCAACACTACGTATCACTAACTTGTTAATTTTAGTCTTACTGTTATTTTTGGAATTTATGGTCAATAAACCTCATTTATAGGAAATTATACCTAATGTTTGAGTTAGAAAAGCGGAAATAAGGAATTATTTAGACTAAAATTAAAGGAATGGATGCATGTCAACTTTCAAAACCACTTCAATTTGTTTTTCAAATGCTATAAAATTGAATAAGACGCCCCAAAATGAATGAAAGTAGAGATTTGTACTTGGCAAAGAGCGTTGTGTGGAATCAATCATGTTATTAAAAAGATATATATAGGACGACATGAGGACAACATGAAGACAACATGAAGACAACATGCGGGTAAAAAAAAGAAAAAGCTGTAGGTTGTAATGTCATTGGCTTAAGTCTAGACCTTTAGTATTCAGATATCTTGTCTTTTTTTTACTTCTCAGAGTCCCGTCTTAAGAGAGTTTTGCTTTAATAAAAAACGCCGCTGTGAAAACGGCCACTTTTATCCCTCCCAAAGTTTCATTTTGAGCAGAAAAGACATTTTTCCACGGCATGCGGCAGTAAGCCGGAGAACAAAAAGGGAAGGAAGGGAGGCAAACAAGGCGATCCCTAACAAAGCTGCAGGGAGGAGAGGCGATAATTCACCAACACCCACACCTTCTCAAAAGCAGCTTCAGCTTCCTGCCCCCTCCTTTTCTTTTTCTTTTTTGTTTTTTTTCAAAACGAGGGTGATGGGTGCGTTCGGCAGATCCCTCCCACGCTGCTTAGCGGCTGGCTTCCGCCCACCGCCCGTGGAGCCGCCCACCTCCAGCCGTTGCCACAGCAACACATCACCATGATCATCATCAGTGACTTGCACTGGAGGAGGACAGGGAAGGGGAGGGGGGGGGGGGGGGGGTGGGTGGGGGGGGGGGGGGGGGGGGGGGGGGGGTGGGGCGGGGGGGGGGGGGGGGGGGGGGGGGTGGGGGGGGGGGGGGGGGGGGGGGGGGGGGGGGGTGGGGGGGGGGGGGGGAGGGAGGGGTGGCCGCTTTTCAGCGCGAGCAGGGCTGCCACTGCGACGCAAGCAGAAAATCTGTGTGTGTGTGTGAAGGGAGGTGGAGAGCGGGATGGAGGGTGGAGTGAGTGCGAGAGAGAGAGAGAGGATGATGATGGGAAGTATGTGAAAAGGACCTGCGTCAGAGTGAGTCATCATCCAGTTTCACAATGTGTTGATGTGACGCTGATGCAAATGGGCCTGCGCTGGGATTCATCTCAGTACGAAAAAAGAAAAGAAAAGACAAGTAGAAGAAGACAGACAGATGCCACTACGGCCTCTCTTTTTACCTTTCTGGCGCTTGGATGACCGAGCACTTTTTGCATTGACACACATTTCTTCCGTGCTTGAAAAAAAAAAAAATAAGCCTAGTCTCGCATCGCCAGACCTATCTCCACAGCGCCGCGAAGGAAGGTCTGGTTAGTCCACACAGCATTCCGGGATAGAAGAAGAATTTTCTTGGGCGGCTCTGAAAAAATAGTCTCGGGAAGGAACATGTTTTGGTGGAAAATTTGCACCCTGCAAAATAAAACTCCATACACAATATTAAAATAAAGTTAAAAAGCTATTTAAATTAGCGGATACATGAACCTCATTATCTCTTACCAGTGTATCTCATTGTGGACCAGGCCATTGATCACAGAACGCACCACACAATAGAGTTCAAAAAAATAAAGTTTAATGTTTATGTGCTGTATAACAAATAAAATATATTAGTGTTTAAAAAAACAGGTGCATAACTAGGTGAAGCCTAATCTATCACATTTTACAATAAACAGTGAGGAGATCGGTGATCAGTGAGACCGGCAGGTCAGACATGCGCTATTCTCTGAAAAATCGTACAACTGTTACGGTTACGCTAACAATGCCAGTGTTTGAGCCAACCCGCTGAGGACATTTTGTCCCCGAACCACATTGGACTTTTT
>NC_045756.1:7358904-7361175 GCF_008692095.1 Etheostoma spectabile
TACACCAGCTAGCAAAACTAGATCGACGTCAAATCCTCGCTAGCACAATGTCTTGGAATACAAACACAGTGCCCTGTGGCACTAAAAAGTTAGACAACACAAACATTTCCCCAAGTTGCAGGTGAATTCCCACCCTGAAGTTCATGACAGACATACAGTTACTGAGCACATAACAAAATAATGGATCCATATAGTATGCAAGACTTATTACTTACATAAATATTGCATTTGTCTGCCGAGACTAAACTATCCGCAGGGAGTACGGGGGGAGGGTTAGACCAACTCGTCTGGAGATCATTATCATCGTGGACCAAACCAGACGTATTTACAGTACACAGCGTGGCGAACACATAAAAACACAGTGGACACTTATTTTGCTATGTATCTACCTCTAAACAGCAAAAACACATCTTTGAAATATGCACTGATGGCCATCACAGGTGGATTAAACACTGTTAAGAGCTAAGGCTAGTCAACATTATCATCATGTAAAGCGTGTTTTTTTTTATATACCAGACAAATTCACGCGGTTGTGTTTTTTCCTCAACGACACTTAGTTTTTTTTCCTTTTTTGCTCTACGCACATAAACACTGACTTGACACCGAAAAAATCTACAGCAAAGTTACACTTGACGAAGGAAAACCCTGGTTGAGAGATTAGGCTCGCACGATTTGTTATCACGGTACTATTTACAGGAGTTTTTTTGCTTTCTGCTGCTGCTGCTGTTGAAAAACCACACACCTGCGATCCTTAATATCTGAATCGGTCTCCAGTTGAAGGTTGAGTGGAATTTGACGACCCGCGGGGCCTGCTGAAAGCTTGTTGGATCGAAAAGAAAAAAAAGAAAAAACACGTGTCTATTCCTGAAATACTCCCTTGTTTGCGGATGCAAACAGCAGCGTTTTACTGATTTACATTAGCTCGGCCTCCGGCATGCCAGCCCAGCCGTCCCACCGAGACGAATGACAGAGGTCCCCTGCTGTTACTCCACAACAGCTCCTATACATCCTCTTCTTAAATTACCTTCCATAAATATACACAAGACAAGAGCGAGGAAGGATAGATTTATCCCACCTCTCCTGGTTTTCTCCATCTGAAGTGTATGGCAGATAAACTAACCTGCTGAAGGGGCTGAATCCTAACTCTACAGTACCTTTACACCGTTTGAGTTACGGTACAAAGGCCGACGTCAAAGTTAGATTGGGGAGGACGACGGAGGCCCAGAAGTCACGGGAAACGACACTAAGCCACCAGCTAAATGTTAAATCTTTGGCTATTGCTGGTGGTATTTTTTTTAAAAGATCTTCTTATTATATTCTTATTCCTTTCTTAGCCCACATCTGGAATCCTGCATCCAGCTTGCCTGGTTTAAATGAGACAATGCCCCACACTGGGCTGAACTGTGACAGAAAGTCCAATATGTTCATATATTCTTTTACCTAAAACCATGCATTAACCCTATTAAGAACGATAGGATGAGCAGTATGTGTTCTAATGTACTTTAACTTGGTTCTTATTTGTATTTTAGCATAAAACTGGAGAGTGGGTTTCTGGAAGCAATCGCAGCCTACAGACAGCCACCGTACATTTCAAAATTAGGTAACGCTTTATATATATGCTATATCTCCCGTTGGAGGACATGAATGGCTGTGCCTATCCAATGTTGTTGAAGATATTTCAGTCTGGATCAAAGTGGGTGGCATTGCCTTCTAAGGGGCAAACACTTGAACACTGGAAATATTTGGAAATTTAAACTTTTAGATTGAATATTGGCCACATCTGTAGCTTGAAGAAAAATATCGGCTACAGCGGTATTCACAAGAAATGTTACCAAGACGTTGAAAAAAAAGGCAACATTTCTGCTTTTATCTCTTCTCTGAATCTAAGTTTGAGTTAAGACTCAGCCCCAGGCACCACAGCCTGTGACTAGGCTATGCAAAGAAAGCAACCCATATAACACCCAGGGAGACATAAAAAGTACACAAACAGATCACTCTTAAATTACATGTACATCTAACGGGTATGATTAATCAACAGACAAAGACCCGCAGAACACTGAGGGGCGTCTTGACATGCTCTCTAGATGCTTTGGCGAATACCGTCAAAACAGAAAGACAAACCCAAAGAAAAATAAATGCTATTCATGAGGCAACATTGGTTGTTAAGGCTCTACTGTGGCTGTGCTTGCTTAGTACCTATTGATGGGTAGTAACTGCATACTGTCAAGTGTGAGTAGAATGAATTGGGGGGGGGGGGGGGGGGGGGGGGGG
>NC_045756.1:7361185-7364274 GCF_008692095.1 Etheostoma spectabile
GGTGGTAGGGCGAGGCGGGAGGCACTATGTGGAGTCTTCCGGCTCTGACTTGATGGTCTTCTTCTCTGGGTTGCTGGACGCTCGCTGCGACGTCCCGTTTTCTGAAGAAAAAGGACGGTATCGTCAGCAAAGCGCCTAATAATGCAGCACAAAGCATCGCACAAACTCATAACACAATCCAAATCAATTTTATTGTCATTGACACAATGTACAGGCACATATGCGTAGAAATGTAGGTCATTGCTTTTGGATACACAGTAGATTAAAAACTAAATATTTAAGGTTTTAAATTGACACCTGTCAACCCGCCAGTCGGTAACTTTGGCGGGTATAACATTGTAAAAAATATATTATAATATAGTATATTTCATCTACCAACCATCAACCCAAACACATATTTTTAAAGAAACATGGATGCTTAAATGTACTCAGCAGCACCCATAATCTGCTAAAAAAATTGGCTTGTGGAAATTGTGATTGGCTAGTGACTTTAAAAGTGTACTAGCCATGTTGGCTGGTGAATACAAAAGGTCATTTAAATCCCTGTGTGCAAATGTTGTAAATGTACCTGTGCACTGTAGTACAAAGGATGGAATGCTGGGAAATTGAATGCCTTCAACCATCTACCAGCCACTGTAAAACCTTGAATAATTTACATTTAACGTGACTAACCTGTTGCTGATGTTTTGGTCTCTTCTGTGTTGCTGTTGCTGTTGTTGTTGTTGTTGTTGTGGTTGTGGTTGTTGAGGTTGTGATGGCGCTTCAGTTCATTGGCTAGCTGCTTGCCCAATGGGAGGTCGCCTTCCTGCATGTTCTGACTGACCACACGCAAGTTGATTGGCCGTTCATCTGAGAGGACAGACGGGGACAACACGCACAAAAGACAGTTAGGCCTGGAACAATGATTACATCACTGTCTAATTGTCAATTTGTTTTATTTGTTTTACCCTATTAATTGCTATAATTAGTTAAGGTCCTAAGGCGTATGGCTGGTAATTGTTAATTTTGTTTAGTTATGCCAAATTGTAATTATAAAAGGGATTATTGGTCGGACTATATATTTTTATTGTTAGTTTAATTGTCAGTTGTTGGAATTTGACCCTAAACGCGTTCATAGCCACATGTACATATATGTATGTGTATATATATATATATATATATATATATATATATATATATATATATAAAGAGAAGTAGTTTACTTCATAGCCTGTGTATTTGTATTACATTATCTGGGTCACATGACACATAATAAATAACTAAAAGACGTACAGTATACTGGGATTAACTTAAAACTTAGTATGTTTTTAAAGTAATAAATAAATAACTATTTTTAAATTTGACCTAAAGAGACAACTATATTGTTAATCGCAATATTTCTGAGACAATATACAGAAGAATTTGGCATTGCTACAGCTCTACAAACAGCTTTTCTCATTGTGCTCAGCTCACGTTTCAGCTCTTCCTACAGTGTAGTTTTTTTGTTTTTTAACAATTCCCCATCATTAGACTGAAGGGAATCAGCCCAGATGTTGATCTAACACTGGCTTTGTTTTACAGCACATGTTTAATATTCCCGGTGGTAATAAAGTAAGTCAAGCTGCTGATCCCATGCGTTTCTCTTTTATTCCTTTTGAGAGCAAGAAAGAGATCCAGAAATAAAGAGAGAGAGAGAGAGAGAGAGAGCAGAAAGGTTTTACTGTATTTCCTCTGTGCTTGGTAACAAAATACAGATATTCTTATTAAAGTGACTATATGCAATGTTTTAATGTTTCTGAAAGTGTGTAATTTTATGATCATAACTGACCTGTGTGCATTTTATTTCTTTAGTTACGCTGCTCTGTTGAGAAAATGTGCATGAAAAGCAAAGAAAATTAAAAAGAAAGAAAGAAGAAAGAAAGAAAGGTAAGCGGTGAATAAGAGAGACATATACACAGGAATAGAGAGGATAAAATACAAACTGTGGGCAAAGGAAATAAATGACAAGGACAGGGAGAAGAAAGGGACAAGAAGAGAGAGAGGTAGACAAAGAGAGAAAGAGAGAGAGACGCCCCCCTCCAGGCAACTGGCTGGAGGTAAACAGGCGTGGGCGTGATAATTACAGGTGCATCGTGGGATTTGTGGGAACAGCTATATAATGAGCTGTCGGGAGTGGGTGGGGGAGGAAAATGGATGAAAATAAGATGGGGCCCGGAGGAGAAGTAAGATCCTGAATAATGATGCATGCGTCTCTTCTTCTTTTGTGTTCTGAGATGAGACGTGACAGCTGCCACGGCTGGGTGTGAAAAATCAGCACCTATAGGTGTTCTTATGATCCGCGCAGCCACGTACATGCACATCCTGCTGTGGCTTCCATGACACAAAATACTCATCAAACGCCGCACTCCAAAGAAAAAACAACAACATCAAGACACTTGAGTCTGTCTCTTTTTTGTTTCCTGCAGCCATAGCTGGATGTTTTACCCCTGATTGGACACTAGGGGCAGCGGTGAGCTAATCACTACTTTCGGAAGAAAAAAATCAGCTCATTTTCACCCCCGTCGTGTCAAAAAGCGACGCTTGGTCAGGTGCCTTTGGCGTTTGTCATTGACGCAAAAGTCTCCGTTAGCATCTTATTGATTTGTAGACCGGCTTGGCAGGACACGACCAGGGACATGAACCCCGCCCTCTTGGGTGAAAGCCTTGTGTTGTCAGTCTTCCATACTCGCTACCGTTGTCTCTCTTAATACTACGTCATCTTACAGCGCCGCGGTGGAGCGGCTGCTCTGCCCGATGTCTTCCATATAGACGCTAAAGTAGATACAGACGTGAGGAATCAGTAGAGAGAATGAGACAACACTAAGCTAACCTTGTGCCCGACGGTTTGCAGCAAGCATTTTGTTACCAAAGAAAATACCCAAATGTTAATTTTTGGCTAACTATATGCTAAAGCATTTTGTTACCAAAAAATAAAATACCCAAATGTTAGTTTTAGGATAACTATATGTCTGTAAGTTTAGCTAAAACATTTTGTTACCAAATAAAATATCCAAATGTTAGTTTTAGGCAAACTATATTATATGTCTGTAAGTTAAGCTTTAGGCTAACTA
>NC_045756.1:7364284-7364789 GCF_008692095.1 Etheostoma spectabile
AGTTAAGCTAAAGCATTTTGTTACCAAGTAGAATATCCAAATGTTAGTTTTAGGCTAACTACAGGGCTGCCAACTCTCACGCATTGGCCGTTTTGAGAAAAATAGCATGTGAGGTTTCATAAGCACTTACGCAAAACCCCGATGTGAGAAAGCGAAGTTAAAATCCCCTTGGGTTCTCGTGTCTAAATTTCTGAATAAAGATGTTATCTATAGATACCGTTGAGCACTTGTGATAACTAGTTGTGCTTTCAGAGGATGTGAGGGGGTTACGATAGCGTCGCCATGTCGGTGGGACAATTTTCAAATTGTCGCAAAATGACCTTTTTTTCACGAGCCATCCCAGGTGCATTCCGGGCTTCAGGTATGAGCTCTGAGTATCACAGACCCGTCCGTCGCTTCGTGTCCCACTCTCTCTGTAAAGATAGAGGTGAGCAGCGCGGCTGGTAGTGTAGCACTTCAGTTCATGTTAGTGGACCTGCTCTGCTGGGGCAGTGACGCGTTGCAT
>NC_045756.1:7364814-7366054 GCF_008692095.1 Etheostoma spectabile
GCAACTTCAGTTCATGTTAGTGGACCTGCTCTGCTGGGGGCAGTGACGCGTTGCATCCATGCGAAGACCTCCGATGAAGAGCAGCGTACGGCCACCTCTAAACTCTGTCAGAGACCAGAGACCCAAATGGGCCTCTGTGTCTGTGCAACCGTCTCAACGAGATCCACCTTATCAGCGGAGCAATAACATGCACAGCAGACTGTATTACAACTCTCCAAATCTCGGACAACAGAGATGGGAGGAGTTATATTTTGAATGTGCACAAAGTTGTAAACATGAGCAGAAATCTGGTGAAACACATCTGAGCTATACTATATATACTATACTATATATATATATATAATATAGTATATAAAGTGTGTGTGTATATATATATATATATATATATATACACACACACACACTTTATATACTATACTATAAATACGATACTGCAACGTTGGGCCACTATTGTGCATCTCTAACCTCTGTGCATCTCTAAATGTAACTGTAAATAATTAATTTGATTTTTTTTTAAATAACAAATAGTCTTTATTTTCACAAAAAAGTAAAAACATTAAGTGGGGTACAGAGGATGAGGGCCAAACATTACTGAGCCTTGGCACAAAGGTTAAAGGAATAGAACTTATGCAACTCAGTGGTTCTCATTCTTTAGAATTTCAGTGGTCTTAGTTGATCCCTCAACATTAATTTAACTTTGGGTCCCTGGTCCCTACACCAGGGACCCCTGGACCTGTTCACCACAGACCCAAATCTTCTCAGCTGTTGCTGACATATGCTACGGTCTCTTCATGTGGCTTCTTATGTTTGGCACATTGTCTGGGTCAGTTCTTATATCATAAGAAGTTAATAATGTAAATAATGTAATTGCTGAATGCCCTGAAACCTGTTGATACTACAACAATGCAAAGGTTCTTAACCCTACAGTTTTGCACATATCATGCATGACTTGATTTCTCCATTTCTTTGCAAAAAAACTCTCCAGAAAGTGCCATTTAATTGTTTATATTTCAATTTTTTTTCCTGGGGGGGCATACCCCCAGACCCCCCTAGGGAGAACCCCATCCCCCCACATATAACAAATCCCAATTTAAACCCTAAAGGATAAAGACCCAAAGAAATTGCTTTGTACGAGGCAAAATATGGGTTGGCCCCCCCAAATCTCACTCCAAGGTTTTTGGAAAAGTTGGCAGCCCTGCAACTATACTGTACGTCTGTAAGTTAAGCTTTAGGCTAACTA
>NC_045756.1:7366064-7366632 GCF_008692095.1 Etheostoma spectabile
AGTTAAGCTAAAGCATTTTGTTACCAAGTCCAATATCCAAATGTTAGTTTTAAGCTAACTATATATCTGTAAGTTAAGCTAAAGCATTTAGTTACCAAATAAAATATCCAAATGTTAGTTTTAGGCTAACTATATGACTGTCAGTTAAGCTAAAGCATTTTGTTAGCAAATAAAATATCCAAATGTTAGTTTTAGGCTAACTATATGACTGTAAGTTAAGCTAAAGCATTTTGTTACCAAATAAAATATCCAAATGTTAGTTTAAGGCTCACTTTATGACTGTAAGTTAAGCTAAAGCATTTTGTTACCAAATATAATATCCAAATGTTAGTTTTAGGCTAACTATATGACTGTAAGTTAGGCTAACACAAGTAACGTTGGACGTAACGTTAGCTTAGCGTCTCCCCGTTCTCTCTGCTGATTCCTCACGTCTGTTTCCACTTTTGTCTTCATAAAATCTCAGTTTTTCAGGTCGGAAGATTATGAAAACTTAAATTCTGGATTCTGTACACTGTTGGTAGTGAATATCACCACACAGCAGCTTTTAGACATTTTTCTGTTGTTTGCT
>NC_045756.1:7366642-7378153 GCF_008692095.1 Etheostoma spectabile
GAGTTGACGAGGAGGAAGCCTTCACGTAGTACACGTCAATGGAGAGCGGATAGTTGTTTCCCCCCCGGTGGGATCTATGATCGAATTACATTTCAATCAATCCATGTCCTGTCTCATGCCCTACCTTGGCTGTCTCTGCTGGCGTCGGCTCCGTTGGTGTTCTGGGCATCGCTGAGGTACTTTAAGGCGGCGGGGGGGATCCTCCAGTCCAGAGCCTGGAGGCGCTCCTGGACGGCGGCGTCCTGCAGGATCTCCATCTGCCGGGCCAGAAGACGCTCCAGCTGCATCTGATGGACACAAACAACCTACGTTAAGAATCACAAGCAGCCAGTGGGGGAAGAACTATTACCCCCCCCCCCCCCCCCCCACCCTCATATCGTGTGAATATATTCAACCAAAGCGGATAGACTGTATTCTTTACGTCACAAGACTTACTGCTACTGTCTGTACCAGTGTCCGCACAGAAGTTGGGGCATTTCACTATTCTGCCCCCACAACTGGAACAATTTACAAAAGTTCTGGAAATTGAAGGAAGTGGTTGCAATTGGTCATTTAAACTCTTGCTCAAAGTTGAAATGAAATCTATGGTCTGTAAATGTTTTAAATAGTTTAATGATGTTATGAAATTGTCTGTAATGTATGGAATGTTTGTGATCTGTGCCGCTGTCTTGGCCAGGACTCCCTTGAAAAAGAGATTAGTAATCTCAATGGGATTTTCCTGGTTAAATAAAGGTTAAATAAAAAAAATAAAAAAATCCTTTAATTAAGTAAAAAGGACTAATGCCACACTAGTGCTGCACGATATGAGCAAAATATCTAATTGTGATTTGACTGATATTGCGATATGATTCACAATATTGGACGGTATGATAATTTCTGTATCATTGTTCTAATTTAAATAAAAAATATGAAAAATGTAAAAGTTGGATATTGCACTAGTCCATATTGCGATCTCGAAAAACACTCCACACTGTCAAAACTCTCTGTTATAAGTAAAAGTCCTGCGTTGAAAATGTTGCTCATGTAAAAGTACGTAAGCATCATCGGGACCATGTTCTTAAAGTATTACAGATGCATAAACCCCTTTAGCGTCTGTATGGAACGCACCGGGCGGAGCAGTAACTCCACCGCGGCGCTGTAAGATGACGTAGTTATTATTATTATGAGAAAGAAAAGATAGAGAGTAGTATGGAAGACTGAAATCCATGGTTGGTGGAGGAGGGCTGGATGGGTCAAACAACACAGGACTTTCTCGCAGAAAACCAGGATTCGTGTCCCGTTCTTGTCTCGCGTGTCAGTTAACCCTTTAACGCTTCTTTTCCCCTACCATGTAAAGACACCCCTGACCCAAACTCATTACTAGATCTACACTTATTTTTAGAATTCATGGTCAATAAACCTCATTTATAGGAGAGTATACCTAGTTGTTGAGTTAAAAAGCAGACATTATGATTTTTTTAGACTAATATTAAAGGAAGGACAATCACAAAATGGCACATGTCTACGTTCAGTTGAGATACTGTTTCAAATTTTTTTTTTCAAATGCTAAAAAATAGAATAAAACAGAAAAATTCAATGAAAGTAGAGATTTTTGTTGTACTTGCAAAGCACGTTGTATAGAATGATCCGTGTTATTTTTGGGAAATCCTATATATTTTCACATGTTTCTGATTTAGACATTTAGACAACGGGTCAAATTTCACCTGAAGACAACACAAGGGTTAAACATACGTCCCGACCCAGACAGTCAAAAAGTGACGCCAAGAGTCCCGACCAAGTTCTGCGTTTTGCGTCAATAACAAAAGCTAAAGGCCCCTGAACGCCGCTTTTCAGCCACAGCATCTCTTCTTCTTCTGAGAAATCACATCGAAATGACAAGTGTAGTGGTATTAGACATGAAGTGAAAGAGCGTGTGTTTTTCCACACACCCTTGACATGAACATGTTTTTCTCGGTAATGAGTTATCATAAAGGCTCTCCTCCTCCTACACTCCGGCTCTAATTAGGAACAAGCCGCAGCGGCGGAGGCATTGGAAACCAATACAGGACATTACTGGGTTCAAACTGGATCCTGCTGCAGCCACAAACATCTGCTGACATGGAAATGTGTCGCCGTGTCTGTTGCAGGGAGAAAACACGGCAGATGGAGGACAATCGTGTCAGCATTAAGAGGGATTATGGTTCTGCGGAGGCTCCGTGCAGAGCTTTGGCCGCAGCCTACATTAGTGGCCGGAAGGTTATACTTGTGCGTAGGTGCGTGTGGCGGTCTTTTTAAAAGAATAGCAGGGTTGGCGTGTGCATGTGTGTGTGTGTGTGGCGAGTGTGTTCTGAAGCAGATGAGAGAGTGGCGGCGATTAGCTTCGGAGCGGAGCCGAGACACTGGAGACATAGGGAGAGAAACTAAGTGTCTCCCCTGTGTTTTCTGACCAAGGTGGGACATGTGTGGCAGGAAAAGTCTACCCGCTCATTGGTTATTATGTTGTCTATGGAGAAGGAGAACCAGGAAATGAGTCGGGGGGGGGGGTGCAACGCTACCAAGCCACGGCCTAGCGGACCGATCACAGTTGTTGCCTTTTCCAGCCGTCTTCAGTCTGAACAGGAAGTCCCAGAAACACTCACATCCTGTTAGGTCCTATGCCGATTTAATGAAATGCTATCAGACCCATATATCAGCTGGTACAGTCGCCAGGGTTTTTTCCCCTCATGCCCCTGGATCTTGTCGTTCAGGTGGCGAGTCGGAGTCTGCCTACCTGCAGATTCCGCCCGACGGTTTCTTCCCCCTTGGACTTGGCGCAGGCCAGCTGCTCCCTCAGCATCTCCTGCCTCATGTGGATGGCCTGCAGCGCCTCCTGGATGTCGAAGAAGTTCTCCTGAAGGTGCCGGAAAAGACGTTCCCATTAGTTCCCCCCCGCGTGTAAAACACAGTTTTGGAGGGTTAAATGACACGAGGAGTTTTCTTTTTGCAGTGTTTCGTCTATGTTGATTTGTAGTGGCGGCCCGCCATGGCAACAATTCTCCCACCACGGTATCAGAAATAGTAATGTATGTATGTACCAATATAATAATGTACATCCTTTTTTTGTATCTGTTTAAAAATCTTGTACAACTACTACTTAGTAAAGCGAATTAATCAACTACGGCCACTAGTATTACAAATACTACTTCTTTGAATAAGGATAATGTGAGGTCAGAGATATATTATTTTACTTTCCTTTTTGATAAGAAAACAACTGACAAACCAAACTGGAGTTTCTGGGAGTTTTTCTGATTCTACAGCCAGAAATTCCACTGGACACACACACAAACACACACACACACAAACGCGCAATGTACTGTATAAACCCAAAAACTTCAACGTGACACTCGATCCATTCAGAAAGGGGTCGGTAGAAGCCCCTGGGTTTATTAGTCAAACAAGATCCATTAAACACACCCTTTTAAATAATATAGAAATACTACTCCACTTTACGTCCTAATTATCTAGCTATTAAGATAAGGAAGAACAAAAAACAAATCAAAATCGAGCAGCAGTAACAGTGTCACTCTGCTTGATTGGCACCTTTTCCTGCTTATTTTACTCACAAACTAGGTCTAATTTCATGGAAATTAGTTTTGTTTTTCTAACCACAAATTCTAAAAGAGAAGTGTAAAACTAGTAATAAGCTGCGTTGTAGCTAACTTGAGCTTTAAAGTAACAGGAAGTCTTCATTTTCAATGGGAGCCTCGGCGTGGTGAGGGACCAGGAAGAAAAGTTGGTCTACTTTATGGTAATGATCTATGACGCGGTGTTACATGTCCCTCTGTGTGTGTCTTGTTTTCTCTCTCTCTCTCTCTCTCTCTCTCTCTCTCTCTCTCTCACCTGAGCATAATCAGTGCTGGTGGAGTGGGGGAGGTGATAAGAAGGCATGGGATAAAATAGCTGGGGTAGTTGGTGTCTCCGGTGCGTGATGATGATTCTTATTATTTTTAACTAGGAGGGAATAATTGCACAATGAGCAGTGCACCGTAGCATGCTAGTCTTCCTCGCTTGATGTGAATGGTACGATCCGTTTGCTATTCAGTCCTACCAGAAAAACGTGATTCTGCAATCGCATAATTCAATGCACAATCAGCCAAAGTCCGCATATTTATGCGGGGGCCATATTTTTCATATACGCCGCACTTCCGCCGCATTAATTGCAGATTTCCATGCAAAATAATGCGTGGCGTGCATCATTTTATAATCCCAGCATTATCGTTGCAAAAAAGTCTTAATATCTTAGCAGAAAGATGAAAAACGTTGCATTTACTTCGCACAAGAGCAGCCATTTTCCCCTGTTGCCATGGGAACCTTATATTGTGACATAATTACGCAACAAGACAAACAGTCTCTTTGTCGTCAAAGCGCAATTTTTGCAAGTTCCTGCAATTTCATCGCATAAAATTGCATAACTATCTCGCCTCTTTAAAGAAAACATGCTGCGTAATTGAGGATTTTTTTAACAATCACCAAATAACTGCATTTTTCTGGACTATAAGCTGTTTTATTGGAAATATTTTCAATCTAGAATGCTTGTTTCATTTAAGCGGGAATGCAATTCATTTGCTCACGATAACATTGATTTGACCAATTGCATCCAATTAGCGTATAGCTAATTGTCTGTTTCCTGCCCAGCGACTACTAAACTCTGGTACTGCTGAGGTCCTGTGCATTGTCCCTGTTAAATAAATGAATCCAATTTATAAAATCGCAGCGAGCCACTGCTGACCTTACCTCTGTTTTAATCCTTTTAGGGGACGGCTCGTCTCTGTCTCCGCAGCGAGACCTGCACAGAAACATCAGGAGAGACACTTTAGCACTTTAAACGGGACAGCTAATGGATGGTTGATCTGAAATCAGCTGTCCTGCTCCGACACCCCAGTAGGAAACCTTTTTGTAAAGTTAAAGTCAAAGTACTCAATGCAACCCATTGTAGAACGTGAAGGATCCCACCAGCTGTGTGTTTCATGGTCTCATCATCTCAGCTGGACCCGTAGGCCGTTTTATTGTTGCTAGGTTACTTTATTATAAAATATCAGATTTTATAAATCACATGTGTTTTATGTGCAGAAATTTTAACGTGTAAAGTAACTAAAGCTGTCAGATGATTGGAGTACATTGGAGTAAAAAGTAGAATATTTCTCTGGCATGAAAAGAAAATACTCAAGTAAAGTACAAGTACCTCAACATCTGGACTTAAAGCTACTGTCTGTGGTTTCTGTCGCCCCCATGAGGTATTCTAAGTGATGACAAACAACACTGTTGGTGCGTCCACATGACACAAGCCTTCCGTGATTGCGCATGCGCCCCCCTTCCTCTCTCCTCCACGCAGTTGCTAGTAGCCAAGGAGGACACGGAGGATTAAAAGGTCCCATGGCATGAAAATGTCCCTTTATGAGTTTTTTTTTAACATTAATAGGATTTCCCCCATCCTGCCTATTGTCCCCCAGTGTCTAGAAATGGTGATAGGTGTAAACCGAGCCCTGGGTATCCTGCTCTGCCTTTGAGAAAAATGAAAGCTCAAATGGGCCGATTGGGACTATTGGTCCTTATGAGGTCATAAGGGGCAAGGTTACCTCCCCCTTTATCTGCTTTGCCCGCCCAGAGAATTTGGCCCACCCATGAGAGAGAGACCTCATGGCTTTCAAACGAGCAAAGTGGCAGTTGGTCAAGGCCACACCCCCAGCCTCCACCTTGCCCCCCCGCCCCCCTCCTCAAAAGGTACAGACTCAGAAATGGCACATACTAAGGAAAGCTCATTGTGGGACTGGCTCTAGTGGCTGGAATTCTGCACCAAGACTGAATTTTGGGAAAGAGACTCAGATACAGTATTAGGGGACCACTAAGGTCTATATAAAAGAGACTTCAGATACAGTATTAGGGGACCACTAAGGTCTATATAAAAGAGACTTCAGATACAGTATTAGGGACCACTAAGGCCTATATAAATGAGACTTCAGATACAGTATTAGGGGACCACTAAGGTCTATATAAAAGAGACTTCGGATACAGTATTAGGGGACCACTAAGGTCTATATAAAAGAGACTTCAGATCCAGTATTAGGGGACCACTAAGGTCTACAGACCACTACAGTACTGGAGTACATGTACTTGGTTTCATTCAACCACTAGATAGAAGCGATCAGTTAGATCAGTGTTACTCACTTGCTGGTGCGGTAGGTGTATTTGTAAGTGACCTCTCTGGAGATCTGCCGGGCGAGTCCAAACAGCTCGTCCCGCCGCGTCAGCAGAGCCATGTCCCTCATGCAGAGCTGGGCCGCCGCCTCGTTCACCGTCAGCTACACATCACACACACAGGCAGACATAAAGGAGTAAACCTCAAGCATCCCTGGGGAGAAATCCACTCATCAGGCACGGGACTAGGCCTGTAATTATTGTCATTTTTTATTGAGTGCATAACCACAGTTTCTTTGTTTAACCACAAAAAATTGCTAACATTAGGTCGTAAGGTCTTAAGACGTATGACTAGGAATTTTTGATTTTGTCTAGATATGCCAAATTACAATTATATAGGTTTATTATTGGTCGTACTATGTATTTTTATTATTATTTCAATTACTGGGCAAAATCAAATTTTTGACCGATATTGAATTAGAAAAAATGTTTGCAGCAACCCATTGGGTGTAAGTTGCCCCCCATCTGGTCTAAGCCCCTGGAAATGATTTTGTTTATGTATTTTTAATAAATTTTTTAACTACAGTTAAGGGGGGAGGCTCGGCTGGAAACTTAGACTTAGTCATTTTTTCAAATCTTCAGTGCGGCCCTATGCAATCTGTTTTTATAGCTTTTTAAATTCTCAATTTCCTGATTCCTGGTTCTTGCCAACTGGCTCGACAACTTTTCTGGGGGAATCCCTGGGTTTTGTTTCCTGCATGTATTCGTGTTATAACATTATCTGGGTCACATAACGACCAAAAGATATATCCTGGGATTCATTCAAAACTCGAATTTGTTTTAAAACAGTAATACATGAATACATTTTGGACCAAAAGGATCATTCTAAGCGCGTAATGTCAAGCTGCGGGGTGGTGATTATTGTTCTGTGGACAACCTCGTGCAGCGTCAGGTGTTTTCCGTCCCTCCTCTTGGAGTCAAAGCGTCCGTAGATGGCGCTGTATTTTCGGATCTCCTCTTCCCGCCGCGGCTCGTCGTCGCTCATTTCGAAGATGTGTCCGATCATCTTTGCCAGCTTCTTGTTGTTCTTCAGCTGCTCTTTGACCTCGGCTAAGTCCGTCTTGGGAAGCCCCGGCGCCATCCTGTCCACGCACTCCAGGACCGACTGGACCGCCGCGGCGTCCAGAGCCTCCAGCGCGTCTCTCGGCGAGGACGGGGAGCCGAGGTCCGACGGCGACAGGCTGTGTTCGCTGTCGTTGCTGTGGCCCGACCAGAATCGGGCCTCGCTGCCCCCCTGCAGGGGCGACCCGGCCGACACTTTGTCCCGCGCCACGTCCAGCTTCCCCGGGTCGGAGCAGGCGGCGCTGGCTTTTGGCATCTTGACGCTGGCGGTGTTGGATCGGTCCTGGGCGCCGAGCAGCGTGGGCGAGCCCTCGGGCAGCTTGTAGACGGGGATGCTGCAGACGGGCAGCGAGGTGAGCGGCTGGTTGAACACGGCCGGGTTGGTGACCCAGTCGCGCAGCGCCTTCTGCAGGCGCCGCACGTGCAGCGGCTTGCTGGCCATGCCGACGAGCGCCATGATCTCCAGGAACTCCTCCTCGCCGGCCTCGCACAGCTGCTGCACGTCGTCGCCGCCCTGCTGGATGAAGGCCTCGTAGTAGTAGAGCAGGTTGGCCCGCTGCAGGATGCGGTAGAGCTGCAGCTCACCCAGGGTTCTCGGCAACACCGCCGCCATACCTGAGGGGAAGGACACACAACGGGTTAACAACGGGACAGATATGCAGAAGATGCGTGTTGTGTGATCAGACCTGTAACAACTATTACATGATTGTCTAATGGGCAATTGTTTTTGACATCATTATAAAGCTGTAACAATTCAAAATGGTGCTGTGCAATAAATTGTCTCTGAACAATATAACATGAGACAACAATATCTCAGGTTCAGACATGTTTTATGTTTGAATTTTTTTAGACAAATTAAAATTCAGGATACATCTTTTGATTACTCAGATAATGTAGTAACACAAATACACAGCCCATGAAGGAAACAATACCTCTTTATTATCATAAAACATTTTATAGAAGTGATTACTGGACAGACTCCTGTATATATATATGTACAATTTGGCACATATTTTTAAAGATTTTCTTAAATTTTTGGGGGCATTTTAGGTCTTTATTTGACAGGACAGCTGAAGAAATGAAAGGGGAGAGAGAGGGGGGGAGAGATATGACATGCAGCAAAGGGACGCAGGGCAGTTGAAATATGTTTTTTGTAACCAAATTACCACAAAAACGCTCTTTGCAATTACAATTGAAATACCACTAGTCAAAATAATTAATAATTTCTGCTTTTTTAACTCTAATATTAGGTACAATTCTATATAAATGAGGGTTATTGACCATGAATTCCAAAAAGTAGTAAAACTAGTAAGGTGGTGGTAGTGAAAACTAAAAAAAAGTCTGAAAAATGGACAAAAATGGCAATTTTTTGTCCGTTTTGTACTCAGGAGGACAACACAAGCTAGAAGAAATGTGTTGGCATGACAGCGATATATAACCAATCCTGTGATTCATTCAAAACTATAATTTGTATTAAAAAAAAGTAAAACATAAAAAAATATTTTGTCTTAATATGACTGAGGGAGACAACTTTTTCCGAGACTATAAACCGTACAGCAAAATTTGGACTTGTTACAGCTGTGTGTGTGATCTTTGACATTTTGGGGAAATACTTTTTCTTTACTTTCTTGCAGGAAATTAGATGAGAAGATCAATCCCACTCTCCTGTCTGCTCGCTGTAACTATACAACATTTCAAATCAAATGGATTTCTGAGCCCTGTTAACTGAAACAGAGGCATGCTTCTATGAAGCATGTACATTATTTATATTTGTACATATTATTCTTGGCAGGCTCATAACTGCAGTTAATCAGGCTTCAGCAGGTGCGTGAATGTGTTCAATTCGATCAAGAATGCCAGGAGAGGTTTGAATTTTTGGAATAAATGGTAAAAGGTAGGAATTTTCATATTTCTGCTTTAACCCTGCTTTGTAATCTACATCCTTTCAGGTTTCAACCTGAAAATATTGCTAATTTATGTGTGGGATAAAAACACCAAATGACACTTTGTATGTGCATGGGTTAAAGATTACATAGCTGCCTTTTCCAGGGCTCATTTTGTATTTCTTATACCTATCGTGATATTCAATGTTATCACACAGGACTGGGCAATATGGAGAAAATCAAATGTCACGATATTGTTGACCAAATACCTCGATATCAACACCACAACGATATTGTGGTGTTGACTACTGGTGCTTTCACAAAATATTTACACAATGAGATTTTTGATAAATAATCATCAGTAATGTGGCTATAATGACTAAGTGGGTAAATGCCAATAATAGAACAGTTACAACAGTCTGGAAATGACATCACTTTTCTGTACTTTAGCCTTTAAAACCAGCAAAAGACAACACTTATGCCATGTTACGATATCCAAAATCCAAGACGATATCTAGTCTAGTCTATCAATATAGTGCCCTGCTCTATTATCACATATCGCATATTTTCCTCATATCGTGCAGCCCTATTTTAGTTGTAGAACGTACCCGTGTTCCACCAAAACAAGTTCCATCCCGAGGCTATTATGCAGAGGCTGTGCAGAGCTTAGCACTGTGTTTGGTGTTTTAAGCCCCCAACGTCGCCTTCCAGGCGGCGCTGCATAGCAGGCACTTGGATTAGGCTTGGTTAGGTGCCTTGAAGTCAACGTTCGGGGCTTAAAACACCATTGAGCACTTAGCACCGACCAAGACGTTTGGGATTATTTTAAAGAAATGCCACTAAACTTTTTCTCTTATCTTGGATTCCTGTGTGGACTAACCAGACCCTCCTCCGCTCCGCAGCGTGTGGACGGTCTGGCAAAGCCATACCAGCCCAATGTCTAAGTGTTTCTCGACAGATTTCACATTCGAAGAAGACCCGTTAATTCCCTTTTTCTGTATAAACTTGGCTGTCAGATTAGTATGTCTCTCCAGCCTTACGGCGCGCGGAAAAACACTCGCATCTGTGTCAAATACTTGTCGCTTGCCACCTAACAATTCGAGGGAAAAAGTCAAAAGTAGAGGCTTTGTTTTTCGACTCTTCCTATGTGCATGCGAGGCCCCTGCGGAGGCCCAGCTAACAGAGGAGTGGCAGTCAGCCGGCCCAGGGTTGCTGGGAGGACCACATGCCTCTCTCCACCCCTGCAGGATGTGTAGGTGGCGGGCTCGCCTCGCCCAGAATAGGCCGAGAGAGCCAGGCAGGCAGGCTGAGTCGGGGAAATGACAACTGCTGCTGGAGAAAAGAAAAAACTCCATACCTTTTAGGGCTGGGAGCGTAGATGTCATTTATGTGCGGGGTTACTCTATCTCTCTGGCCTTTTTAACACCCTAATCACTCATTCTCAGTGTTTCCCTTGGTTTGTGGAAAACTTATTCCTTATAGAAACATATTTTTAATTACTTAGCATTCACAGAACAAGCATTTCAGTCTATCGCCTTCGGAGCTTGGTTCTTCCGTATCAATAGCATCAACCAACGCTCTTTTCAAACGTCATCTTTCCAACTTTTTGAGCTTTTATTCTATTCTGTTGCAAAACAAAACATCTGCTGTGGCTGAACTTCAACCCGCAAAAGGTTAAATGCCTCTAAATACAGAAATATAGAATTACAACACCAAATTCTTAATACCAATAGAGTAAATCACATAATGTACTGTTGAGCAGAGGGAACGGAGATGAAAGTGTGACTCAACAGGCCTGAAATTTGTGAAATCCATGAAATAATAAACTTTTCTCATTACAAACAATAACACAAGATGGAAATACTTTCAAAAACGTTGATATCTTTGATTATTTGATTGCTAACGTTAGCTCAACACACCATTCAACTGACAGCCTTTGTTGTGTTTGATTGCTAGCTTGTAGCTAAGCTAGCGAGTCATTTCGAAAACGTTGTAGCTATCTATGTTTTTTTTTATTGCTAACGTTAACTCAAAACGCCATTCAAGTGACAGCCTTTGTTGTGTTTGATTGCTAGCTTGTAGCTAAGCTAGCGAGTCATTTCAAAAACGTAGCTATCTATGTTTTTTTTATTGCTAACGTTAACTCAAAACGCCGTTCAACTGAGAGTCTTTGTTGTGTTTGACGCTAACTTGTAGCTAGCAGGGAACCAACTTGGTTAAGTAGGTCCATTTTGACTGTATTGACATTACAGAAGTCTCTCTTTAGCATCCTGTAGGCTACTTGTCGCAAAGTGACGCATGCGCGACTCAAATCTGCACTTGGCTTACACTGGGGATAGATAGATAGATAGAT
>NC_045756.1:7378163-7382239 GCF_008692095.1 Etheostoma spectabile
ATAGATAGATAGATAGATAGCTAGATAGATAGATGGTAAATAAAGCTAGCTAGACAGCTGACAACCAAACATGGATGCTGCAACATCAACTCCTTTGCGGCACTTTTCAGCTTATTTATCAGTGCTACAATATCGTCGCTTGAGGCTAGGGCCTTAGCACTAGCAACGTTAGCAATAGGGCTATAGCAGCGCCAGCTTTTTGGGTGGCCCCTATACCTCTGAGTTGTCTGACAAAAAAAAAAGTGTTTTTTTTCCATTCTTAGGTCCTTGGCCTCTTTGTGTCTTATTGCTGATAATGCTACAGCCTCTTTCAGTGAGATCTAAAAGTGAAGTCGAGGTGGAGCTTCCCACAAACACGTCTACTCATAGCTGAACCTGACGTAAGTCTCGAGTTTGAGTTTTCCACATTGGCGCTCAAGCTAAATGAAGCTTGAGATGCATCATATCCTTGCTTTCATTCAAAATGTAACTCACAACTTGAAAAATAATTACGTAAAATTAAGTAAAAATTAAGTAAAATCAGACTAGGGCCGCAGGGTAGGAGGAAGACAATGACAGTTACATTTTAAAGTGCAGTTTTCTGCTGATATTTTCTATCAACTAACACAAAGAAAACTCTTACTGTCCATTGCGATATGTCGCAGCCTTATGCGAAGTGTTTATTGCGCCGGTTAAACTCGGGATGACGGCGGGTAGGGATCAGGGACTCTCATTTGTTAGATTTATTTTTATTTTTTTTATTTTTTTTTGTGTTATTTAATTATTTATGTCTCCTTATTTCCCTTCCGTGTTTTAGTTTGTACACTGTAAAAAGAAGCACTGTAAAACAATTTTGTGACTTTTTTAAATTTAAACTTCATAATTAATAATTATAATAATAAAAAATAAAAAAAATCGATATATTGTGCAACCCTGAAACCGATCCAGAAATCTGCTCATTGGATTAGTTCCATCTGCATCAACTGTGTCAACACCCACACACCCCCCCCCCCCCCCCCCCCCTTCGCGTGTAAAACGTTTACAACCTGAGTGAGTGCGCTACGGCAGAAACCAATGTGTGAAAAAACAAGGTAACGCGAGAGGAAATTCACCTTCTGCAGCATAAGATACACAAAAAGCAACAAGTGGAAAGCCTGATTCAACTTATCTCATGATGTAAGAGAGAAAGGGTCATTTATTAAACCCTCCTGTTGTCCTTGGGTCAAATTTATCCAGTTTTCAAAGTTTCGTTATGTAGAATTTGAGTTTCTTTTAACCAAACTGGCTGAAAAAAACCACGCATGGTAAAATGGTTTCAAAACAGTATCCTGACATCGATACACGTTCCTCTGATCTTAAAGGGTAACTACTACATTTTCAACCTGGACCCTATTTTCCTTTGTTCCTGTGTTTTTGTGTCTAAGTGACTGATTGGAACAGCAGTCTTTGACATTGGTCCAGTATTAAGTGAGATTGCTGCAGTCGGCATTGGAGAAACAAGCTACAATCTAAGTTAATAGAGCAATTGTCCAGCTTGTATTTATCTTCACAAAAGTGCTTGTTTTGCGTCTGACAGGCTCAGATTCATATAATAAGTGTCTGACAACATTATGGAAAGGATTTCTAAGGAGGTTGACCTTTCTGTTAAAGAGTAAGATCCTTTTTTCAAACATAAAAACATCTGCAAAATTACGTTTGCTAAACCCACCAGACTCCATGCAAATAAACAGTAATTTTAGCTTCGTTAAAATACACTTCAGTCAAAGTCGACAGAAACAAAAGAAAACTATGAAATGACGTTTTGAGTCATCTTTCCACTTTTCCAACCATCAGAACTCTAGTTTTGGTTGAAATTAACACACAGTTTACTGATTTACATGTGAAAATATGTTAGCTCTATACACACTAAAAGTACTGTTTATTTAAATGGAGTCTGGTGGGGTTAGGGCTGTCTATCTCAGAGCTGTTTCTGGTTAAACAGAAAGGTCTCAAAGAGGTTATTAAAGTCTATCTCTGTAGGGATCCTTTCCATAATGTCATCAGACACTTAGAATAATAACTTAAGGCTGTCCATGGCAAAAAATCCCTTTCAGTGGACGGAATTGACGATGCACATTTGCCCCATAGGGTTACATTGCAGCCCGGTCTGTGGCTGCCTGTTACAGGGTTCCCGCTTAATACTGGACCAGTGTCAAAGATGGTTGTGTCTGTCAGTCACTTACACACAAACACATATTAAAATAGGGTCCAGGTTGAAAAAAAACAGTAGTTACCCTTTAACTATTAGTCAAAATAATATCATCATATAATTTCAGCTTTTTTTAAATACAAAATTAGATATAATTTCATATGAATGAGGTTTATTGACCATGAATTCCAAGAATACGTGTTAAAGTAGTGGCGGTAGTGGGGAAAGAAACGTAAAAAAAAAAAATGTAAACGATGAAAAGACAAACTAAACTATTTAAAACATATTTGAAATTCAAATGATGTGACAAAACTTTTGACCAGATAAGACAAGGAATCAATAAGCAGAATCATATTTGGGAAAATCTAAATGATATCTTTCACTCTGAGGAGTACGGTAGGTAATATCTTGGGCGGGGTATTGGCATTGATCTCCCAAATTTGGGTTAATTATGACTTTCATAATTCATTGGTCAACAAACCTCATTTATGTGAAATAATATACAATTGTTTTGTTAAAAAAAATGAAGTTAGTTATGAATTAGGATTAGAAGACGATGAGTGGATACAAACGGGTAAATGTCAAAGTTTAGTCAAGATACTGTTATGAAAATATTTAAATTCTGTAAAATTCATTCATTTTACCTGAAGAACGTTGTATGGAACCTCTAATATTTTGGGGCAATTCGGTTGAAAGAAACCTTCATTTAGGATTTAAAAAACATTGAAAATGGGTCAAAGTTGACCTGAGGACAACATAAGGGTGAGAAATTAGTACTGGATGCTTTTCTTTGACATAAATTATGGAAAATTGAATATATTTGTGTTTTGGACTGTTGCTCAGTATACAATGGCATAGATAAATGTTTCCCCTTGGGCTCGTTTAGAATATAATTCAACATTATTATTTTTTTACGACAATTTAGACACAAACAATGAAAGTAGGTGTTAGATGCAGCGCTGAATGCCACTCTTGCCATATTGTAAAAGGTGTTTTCTGCTGTTTTTTTCAAGGTCAAGTACAAATGTGTGAATTGAATAACTATATTTGGCTGCGGTGTGTGAAGTCCTGTGTGTGTGTCCGAGACAAACGTGTGTCTAGGAGACTAAAAAAGAAATGACAAGAAAAAGCACCGCAACCAGAAGCTGCAGATTCATCGACCATGTCGACAACGACCCAACGGGGGGGAGGTAAATAGCTGGGTTTACCTACAGTCCAGTCAGAAGGGAAGAGGACGTCTCTCGGTTGGACAGGGAGACGGAACGTCTTTGAAAGCACCTTTCACCCTGAACCCAGGTGCCTTTGATTTCAATCTCTTCCATAGACAACCCAGGTTCATTTACTCCACAGAGTGAATAGCTTTGATAAGGCTTTATTGTCAGTGTTTCAGTTCAACTGTGTGTGTGTGTGTGTGTGTGTGTGTGTGTGTGTGTGTGTGTGTGTGTGTGGTGTGTGTGGTGTGTGTGTCTGTGTGTGTGTGTTTGTGTGGGAGTAATAGGCGGGGAATGACAGGCTCTAATTGAGTCCTGCTTCACAAAAAGCGAGTTTGGCGAGTTCGCCTTTTCACCTAGACGAGTGAGGCGTGCGCCAGGCCACACACACACACACACACACACACACACACACACACAAGCTGATGTGTAGTTTTCCAGGTGAAGTGCCACGCAGCAGACCATGGGCTTGAAGTGAGGGATACTTTGATTTCACTATGATTGATGGCGTGGAATAAGTAATGTCCCCCTGACTTGGGACACGTGTCCCTTTAAATCATCCTAACATCACATTTAGTCCAATAATAAGTATTAAAAAGACATGCCCTAGTGACACACAAGCTAATCACGTCATAATTCCTGCAATATCCCTGTGATAACTTGCCCGTGGCAATGACACAGTCAACTCCCATGGCCCT
>NC_045756.1:7382249-7394618 GCF_008692095.1 Etheostoma spectabile
ATAATATTATAATATTCCATATACGATGTAATTTCATCTGCTTTCCAATAGAGACATAAAGCATGCTCTAATTGCCTTGTAATGTCCCTCCACCCAGTTTTACAGACATCCCATATAAATAGTAATTAAGTGGGCTAGATGTAATTTGTATTACAGTTGTTCTTGTATTCTCTCCTCTTTATTATGTCTTGTATATCCTGCTTTTATTTTGTGCTGTAAGCACAGATATTTCCTAATTCTGGGCTCATTAAAGTCTACGGAATATAATCCAATCTGATGATATTCGAGATAAAAGGCAAAGTAAGGATTAAAGGCATTATTGTGCCTACCTGGTGCGTTTTTGGCCCCCTTCTGGTCCGGTTTCTCCGTTTCCTTGTCTTTCACTGTTTATCAACACAGAGGCTGGCGTGTGGATTTGTGCAGAAAAGGAAAGCCCCCCCAGACGGAATCCCCCCAGGACAGCAAGGCGCGGAGCATTCAAAAAGAATCTAAAAAACTAAATAAAAAAGAGGGGGGAAGAAATTCAAAAATTATTTCCAGGACAAGAGTCAATGAGCGCGTGCTTGTCTTTGCGTGCTCCAACCGAGCGAGAGTCCTCTCCTCTTCCTCTCTTTCTGCAAACTTTTTCTTTCCCCTGCCGTTGAGAGAGAGAGAGATAGAGAGAGAGAGAGGGGAATATCAGTAAAAAAGAAAGCCCTTCGTGCGTTTTTTGGTGCGCCCTCTTCCTCCAAGCATGCGTCGAGTGTGTGCGTGCGTGCGTGCGCGTGCGTGCGTGAGTGTTTGAGTCCTCTCCCAGCGTCTCTCCACTCCCCTGCACTATTCACCACCATCAAACCCACACGCAGTCACACGTACACACGCACTTCCGGTTGGCGTAACAAAATAAAAGCACCACCGTTGCGCATTGAAATAGAGATAGAATTGGGAAAGTACTCAGCACGTCACAGGACATACACACATAATTACTCACACACAGACGGAAAACACAAAACATATACTAGAAATAATGAATAAGTTAAAATAAGATAGCAAGTATAAAAATGCCAGAACTACCAAAGTAAAGAAATTATATCTTTATACACTTGTACATAGAATGTACATGTACAAGTGTAGAATAAGATGTAAAACCTACATACATAGTATATATGTATGTAGCCTACATACATATATACTATGTATGTAGGCTATCTATGTATGTATGTGTGTATATAACAAAATAAAAATAAGAGATTATGCAAAAGATTATATCTTCAAAATAAAAATGTATAGAATAATGACAAATATACTCATCATACATCTCACAATCTCCCATCTTTTCCCCCATGAAATTTTTTTATTCATTTTGTCAAATTTTTTTACGTTTATTTTGAAGAAGTTAAAAAAAATGAAAACTTCAAAAAGTATCTGGTCATACCCTACTTTGGATAAAAAACATTAAAAAAAAATTTAAACAATAAGCGGCAGTTTTGATGGCCTATTCCAATTATTGTGCCCTTACTTTAATAGCTGAAGAACTGTTAAAAGGCTACGTTTGTACTTTAACTTGAATGTAATACTTTTACTTCTATAATAACCCTGTTAGTTCAGATGCTTTTATTTTGACAGCGTTTCCTGTCTCTGTCGCGTTCTGACCACGGGCAGCTTCACACCGGGCAGCAGACTACAGTGGGATATTCCGCGCGGTTGCCACAGAGCCTCTCTCTCTCTCTCTCTCTCTCTCTCTCTCTCTCGCCCACGCTGCTCCCTGCGTGACGCAAATCCGCGCGTGGGCGGACACACGGGGCGTGGGAGGCTTTCTGCACGGAATACCAAACACAGGCAGGTTCAACACCCACAGAGACACAGAGAGACACAGCAGTGTGCACACTTCATGTTCTCAAACTAAATTAATATGGTGAAGAATATTTCAGGATTTACATCTTCCTGAAATATTGTCAGAACTGATAATCAACTGATAATAGAAATGATTGCTGCATCGGGTTCAAAAAACTTCTTTATAATAAAATGAGCCTGTAAAATGTCCTGAAATTGATTTTATATGTATATTTTTAGCTTGACATTTTATTGCATCTTCAGTATGTCCCAAAAGTGTGAATTAAGTAGATATTAAATAAAAAGAGAAGTAAGAGCGGTCGCCCCGTGTAGGCTGGGGCCTGTGCACCCCCCAAAAATGATCTTAAAAAAAAAGTGAGCGTCATACGGCGATAACTATTAAGTTTAGGAAAAAGACTGTGGTTTGGAAGGGTTAAGGTTAAGGGTTAGGGTAAAGGGTAAAGGGTTAAAGGTTAAGGGTTAGGTTTAAGGTTAAGGGTTAAAGTTTAGGGTTAAGAGTTAAGGATTAAGGTTTAGGGTTAGGATTAAGGGTTTAGGTTTAGCGTTAAAGGTTAGAGTTAAGGGTTAGGGTTAAGGGTTAAAGGTTAAGGTTTAGGGTTAAGGGTTAAGGGCTTGGGTTAAAGTTGAGGGTTAAGGTTTAGGTTTAAGGATTAAGGGTTAGGGTTAAGGTTTAGGGTTAAGGTTTAGGTTTAAGGATTAAGGGTTAGGGTTAAGGTTTAGGGTTAAGGATTAAGGGTTAGGGTTAAGGGTTATGGTTAAGGATTAAGGTTTAGGTTTAAGGATTAATGGTTAGGGTTAGGGTTAAGGGTTAGGGTTAAGGTTTAGGATTAGGGTTAAGGTTTAGGGTTAAGGGTTAGGGTTAAGTAACACTCCCGAGGAACAAACACGTGTTTCCTGGGGGAAAGTCTAGAAAGCCCTGTGTTTTCAACAGCAATAAATATGTAAAATATATACAAATTACAGTGCCTTCCTTTTCAAATCTATATGTACGAATGGTTTATGAGAACATCCTGAATATGCATATTACAAGTAGCTGCTTTATCCTCAAATTAGTACAAGTTGTGAGCCAGGGTCCACATGTGCTGTCCACGTAAAACGTCTACTTCTGCTATCTTTTGCGTCCAAATCTTGCCCTCAAACCTAACACATGTACACGTTCTTTGTGTAAAATGTGTGTATGGGTAGGTTTATATACATATATAGTCTTCTAGTAACAAGTTGTAGATTTTCTATCTATGAGTCTTGCACAGATCATGTGTGAATTGCGTTCGCTAAAGCCACCAGACTCCATGTAAAAAACGGTCATTTTAGAATTGTAAAATACACTTCATTAAAAGTCAATTAAAACAAAAAAACAATTAAAAGCCGTTTTTTTGTCTTTTCTAACGATGACCATTCTAGTTTTGGTTGAAATAAACACATAGTTTACAGATTTACATGTGAAAATACGTTGGCGCTATACACGCTAAAAGTATTGATTTTTTAAATGGAGTCTGGTGGGTTTAGCGTTATCGACCTCAGAGCTGTTTCTGGTTAAACAGAAAGGTCTTAAAGTTTGAAAAAAGCCTTTCTCTACAGTTTTTAGACGTCATAGGGCGTAATCTTTACATTTCACATTATGTTATTTTTTTCATTTAAGATGAAGTACAGTTACATATTCTACAGTATTTTGTCATGTGTCTAGCGCTCTGTCAATTTGTATTGTGGACATAAAATCGTGAATTGCGTCGAACCGTGCGTTGAGTGTATATCCCCAATATGTAATAAGCTCAAAGATCCACATATCAGCTTTTCAGGCCTTTGTACCGCATCTCATGGTCTTCTTCGTGTGTCACGTAACGGATGATCAACGGGTAGGTTGGAGTTGTGTGTGAGTGAAGTTGAGTGCCACACAAGTGCGTCAATGAGACATGGAAGCATGCAAATGTTCAAGTCAGATCTCAGTGGTGTGACGGGGCATGCAAATGGTTTCCAACACAGGGAAGTGGGTAGCAGGAAGTGTGTGTGCGTGAGTGTGTGCGTGAGTGTGTGTGTGTGTGTCTGTTTCTCTCATTAAACTGTTAAGTGTTTGTCATTACCACTGAAGAATAGGGCTGTACAATTAATGGGATTTTGATGGCCATTTCAGGCTCCTAACAATTAGAAATCACACTGTGCGATTATTTTCCCATGTTATGTTTTTGCAGGTGAACTCTTATTTAGTCTTTGTGTTCTGAATGAATGAACGAACCGGCGGAATAAGTGGCAGAAGAAAAGAAAGAGATTGCGTAGTAACTGCGAGAAACTTTAATATTTGCGTGTAAGTTAAAGCCCTCCGCTCTGGAATCTCCACACGATCGCTTTCACTGCCTGATTCATTATCAATGAGCTATTTTGGGGAATTAGGCCAGCCCCCACCCCCAGCCACCAACCCCCCTCCCCCCCTCAAAACCCTGAACCTCCCACCTCCTCCACCATCACACCCCGAACACAGCAGCCAAAACATGAAATAAAGCAATTTACACTCGACGCCGCAACTCTTTTTATGTGTCTTCAAAAGCCCAAATGATGAGAAAAATAGTATTTGTACTGTGTGTGTGTGCGGTCTTGTTTAACTATATTTGCGGGGTCCAAAAACCAGGAGTTCATTTAGTATACTTGTGGGGTCCCGACAGCTTTGTGGGGCCAAAATGCTGGATCCCACAACTTCTGTTTTAGGGTTAAGACTTGGTTTTAGGATTAGGGTTAGAATTAGGCTATTGTTAGGGGAAGGGGAAGGGTTAAGGTTAGGCATTTAGTTGTTATGGTTACGGTTATGGTAAGGGGCTAGGGAATGCAATATGTCAATGACAGGTCCCCGCAAAGATAGTGCCACAAACCCGTGTGTGTGTGTGTGTGTGTGTGTGTGTCTGTGTGTGTGTGTGTATGTGGACGAGGTGGGACTGCTTGTTTTTCAGATCCTCTAATTAATTTCAGAAGGAAACTAAAACAAATATCAAAGCAAAACTGCAGATTATGCTGGAATATAAAAATCCTACAAAAACACAGCGATGAACTAAACATTTGGTATTGGTAAGGTATTTTTTTTGGTATATTTTTATCTTGATATGACACATGTTTATTATAGAATAGGGTGTAGAATAACCAAAAGTAATACTAAGGTAACTTATAGATTGCCCTAAATCCTTTTATGACAACTATAAGAATACTCCAGACACTATATGACATTAAGGGGGGGGTTGAAGGAGAGTTAAACTCAGTATTCCTAATACAACTTATTTTCTGCCATATGGCAATGCTCTGTCATTGATGACATCCCACTTTGCAACACAGTTATACAACATAGACCTCATTTATTGATATTAAATCATTTCAATTTCTTTGCTTTTCGCTGTCTTTACAGTTAGCGAAATGTAGCAGACGAAACGGGGATAAGGCACAAAAAGGACTACTACTAATAGTAATTTAAAGATGTGGTAGCACTGGATCTGGAAGGGAAGGATGACTGCTGAGTGTCGCGACTTTGGTTTCATATCGCATATCGTTATGCTTTATGGTCCATAGTATCGAAAATGAAATGAAAAGCTTTGCATGCAGCTTTGGCAACGCCCTTAGAATATACTGACACATTTGGGGTTAAATCTGTAGCATGAGTTCGTCAAAGTAGACTGCAAATGGTTCAAATCCTCCAGAATTTCATTGTAACAAAGCCGGCGTCCTGATGGGTTTAGGGTATGGCTCCAAGAGGCTTTTACTGTACGTTAGGACACGATACATAAGCATAGCAAAGCTTTTCAATTTCAAAGGACGCGTTTTTGTCCAGGTGTCACTGTAGTGTACATGTGCGGTGCCTGCATGAGAATCCAGTATCCATAGTACACGTCATCAGTTGAAAGCTGAGGAAAGAGTTGATGAGGGAAGCCTGAGTAGAGATCATTTACCACGTGGTTCGGAAAGTCAAGAACATAGTTTCATGCTAATATCTATGATTTGTTTTCCAAACGCAGGTAGGCAGGGAGGCAGGGAGGATTCCAGTCCGCCCACATTCAGCCTCTAAATCCACGTCTGGCTGGCCGTGTGTGTGTGTGTGTGTCTGTGTGAGTGTGTGTGTTATTATGCAGATATGACCTTCTAACGTCGTTCCCATGGTTCAGCCTCCGAGCAGACGGGGATCAAATTAGATTCTGAAAGAAACGGAGAGGAGAAGGAATATGAGCTCCATATCTCTCTCTTATGACCTCCCTCCTCACCCACTTCCCTCCTCCCTCACCTTTACACACACGCACACACACACTGCACTCAATATCTAACAACAACCAAACAAGAACAAATTAAAGCTAGAGTGCCGGCAGGAAATAGGATGTCCACCCACGCTGCGAGGTAGGTCAACACCCAGGCTGCCTGTTTCCACAAGTCCCAGTTTCCCACTTTACCTAATTTTACGCCACTGCCCTTGTATCTTTAACGCCTCTTCTCTTCATGTAAGGGTTTTATGACATTATTGTTTTGGCAGAAGACAAAAGTCAGCGCAAGTTCATCAGGCAAAGTTGTGAAGTTGTAAAATGGACTCACCTTTTCTGCCTTAAAGGACTTCATTGTAATCCTTTTGGTGATCCGCCAGATGACTTTTCATCAAAGTCAACCTTTTTTAATGTGTTTATTCCCGTCAGCCTCAGGTGTACTTTGTGTTTACTGCTAATTTGCTAATGTTAGCATGCAGAGTGGACGGGAATGTGCATTCGTTCACACAGATTTCTCAAGCAGATTTGGTTCAGATTTGCACTAAATCTGGATAGAACTCAAACCGCTGCACGCGTGAAACAAACGTGAAAGTATTTCAACGTAAAATACTAAAGTAAATAACTGGCGTCTCTCAGCGTCAGTTACCAACGCAAAAATCACCCTTTAGCGTTTGTATGGAACGCCGACACATTCTCACTCTCCCATCGTGTAAAATACGGACACTCATGTCATGTCATGTGCCTTTGGCATTTGTTATTCACGCTAAAAGTGCGTCCTTTGGCATTTGTTATTCACGCTAAAAGTGCGTCCTTTGGCATTTGTTATTCACACTAAAAGTGCGTCCTTTGGCGTATGTTATTCACGCTAACAGTGCGTCCTTTAGCGTATGTTATTCTCGCTAACAGTGCGTCCTTTGGCGTATGTTATTCACGCTAACAGTGCATCCTTTGGCGTATGTTATTCATGCTAAAAGTGCGTCCTTTGGCGTCTGTTATTCACGCTAACAGTGCATCCTTTGGCGTCTGTTATTCACGCAAAAAGTGCGTCCTTTGGCGTCTGTTAGTCACGCTAAAAGTGCGTCCTTTGGCGTCTGTTATTCACTCTAAAAGTGCATCCTTTGGCGTATGTTATTCACGCTAAAAGTGCGTCCTTTGGCGTTTGTTATTCACGCTAACAGTGCGTCCTTTGGCGTCTGTTATTCACGCTAACAGTGCGTCCTTTGGCGTCTGTTATTCACGCTAAAAGTGCGTCCTTTGGCGTATGTTATTCACGCTAAAAGTGCGTCCTTTGGCGTTTGTTATTCACGCTAACAGTGCGTCCTTTGGCGTCTGTTATTCACGCTAAAAGTGCGTCCTTTGGCGTCTGTTATTCACGCTAACAGTGCGTCCTTTGGCGTTTGTTATTCACTATAAAAGTGCGTCCTTTGGCGTGTGTTATTCACGCTAAAAGTGCGTCCTTTGGCGTCTGTTATTCACGCTAACAGTGCGTCCTTTGGCGTCTGTTATTCACGCTAACAGTGCATCCTTTGGCGTATGTTATTCACTCTAAAAGTGCGTCCTTTGGCGTTTGTTATTCACGCTAACAGTGCGTCCTTTGGCGTCTGTTATTCACGCTAACAGGGCATCCTTTGGCGTATGTTATTCACTCTAAAAGTGCGTCCTTTGGCGTATGTTATTCACGCTAAAAGTGGGTCATTTGGCGTTTGTTAGTCACGGAAAAGGGCGTCCTTGGCGTCTGTTATTCACGCTAAAAGTGCGTCCTTTGGCGTTTTATTCACGCTAACAGTGCGTCCTTTGGCGTTTGTTATTCACGCTAAAAGTGGTGTTGGGTATGTATTCACGCTAAAAGTGCGTCCTTTGGCGTCTGTTATTCACGATACAGTGCGTCCTTGGCGTCTGTTATTCACGCTAACAGTGCGTCCTTTGGCGTCTGTTATTCACGCTAACGTGCATCCTTTGGCGTCTGTTAGTCACGCTAAAGTGCGTCCTTTGGCGTCTGTTATTCACGCTAACGTGCGTCCTTTGGCGCTGTTATTCACGCTAACAGTGCGTCCTTGGCGTGTGTCACGCTAAAGTGCGTCCTTTGCGTTTGTTATTCACGCTAAAAGTGCGTCCTTTGGCGCTTGTTATTCACGCTAACATGCGTCCTTGGCGCTTGTTATTCACGCTAACAGTGCGTCCTTTGGCGTCTGTTATTCACGCTAAAAGTGCGTCCTTTGGCGTCTGTTATTCACGCTAAAAGTGCGTCCTTTGGCGTCTGTTATTCACGCTACAAGACTCCTTTAGCGTTGAGACTTTTGACGTTCTGGTTTGGGACGTACTGACTGAAGAAAATGGGACAGTAAGGCTTAGGGAAAGATGGCGGGTGTGGAGTCTGAGTCTGTCTTTTGTAAAGACTTCTGTCCTATGTGTTACTGTGTCTTGGGCTCCTGTACTCTTTCCCGTTTCGTCAGTGTTCCTGTTTCTTTTGGATTATTTCCTCCTGTTTACATTTGTAAGTCTCTTTGTGTTTCATGAAATTACTGCTTATTCTAACGGCTGCTCACACCTCGCCTTCCTGCACTTGGGTCCAAGTCTACAACCTGACCCATGTCCCGTTTTTGTCCTGCACGTCACTGAAACGCACATTTTGTAACCTCACGTCAATTAAACATACGTCCCGGCCCAGAGCGTCAAAACGTGACGCCAAGTGTCCCGACCAAGCGCGTCTAAATATGACGTTAAAGGAGACTTTTTGCGTCTATAACAAACGCCAGAGTTACCTGACCAAGCGTTTTTTTGTGAAAGTGTATTGGGACAACGACAAGACGGGTGATACCGAGATCAGGTGAAAAGATGTCTTGTTTCAGCGCTGTTAGAAGATAAATTGTGGCAGAACGGTGTCGTCGATATGTTTCTAGGCGTTACCCATGACCACTGGTGGAAGAAGTATTCAGATCCTTTACTTCAGTAAAAGTACGAACACCACACTGTAAAAAAAATCTCTGTTACTAGTAAAAGTCCTGCATTGAAAATGTTCAGTAAACGTCTGTAGGTATCATCAGGAAAATGTCCTTAAAGTATTAGTCCTCCCATTGTAGACCAGCTGTGTGTTTAAAGGTCTCATCATCTCAGCTGGACCTGTAGGCCGTTATATTGTTGCTAGGTTACTTTATAATAAAACCTCAGATTTTATAAACTACATGTGTTTTGTGTGCAGAAATTTGAATGTGTAAAGTAACTAAAGCTGTCAGATGAATGTAGTGGAGTAAAAAGTAGAATATTTCTCTCTGAGATGTAGTAGAGTAGAAGTAGAAAGTGGCATGAAAAGAAAAGACTCAAGTAAAGTACAAGTACCTCAACATTTGGACTTAAGCACAGTACTGGAGTACTTAGTTACATTCCACCACTGCCCATAACACCCTTCTCTGCGAAGTTTCACAAAGTTGTATCTCTGCAAAAACAAGCAGATCATCACTTTGAGATCATCTGAACCAGTTTTTAAAATGCCCCCCCCCAAAAAAAAATCCTTTAATTTAGTCCTAAAAACATTAAAAAACTGCCGAGAGCAAGAGGTACAAGGTTTTCACCCGACAGCAGCTATCTGCTTTCATGACGTCCTGTCAATCATTTCCCAAAGAGTAGGCGTCACTTCTTTTCTCTCTCTCTCTCTCTCTGCGTCCTCCCCCTTACCTCCCCCCAGAACCCTCCCAAACGGTGGAGATGTACTGTATCTCATTTGGCAAGGAGCTGCTTCATATTTCACTTTTCACGAGACGCCTGTTCGTTTAATTTCTCCGTCTCTCTCTCTCTTTTACTTCTTCTCCTCATTTTTCTTTTCTCCCCGCAACTTTTTTTTTCTTCTCCCCTCCCTTCTTCTTCCTTCTCCCCCTCCGGAGTAGAAACACATTTCAATGACACGCCCACGCCTGGGCCTGTCAGCCCCTTCGCACTGTCAGAGCGCCCACGCTGCTCTGCTCCCCTTCTCCCTCCCTTCCTCCCTCCCTTTTCCCTCCCTCCCCTCCGTCTCCTCCCTCCCCTCCCCTCTCCTTCCCACCAACCCACATCCTCAACACTTTGCGTTTTCTAAAAAAGCAGCTCTTTTCATCCAAGTTCCTCTTTTGGAGGGGGAGAAGAAAAAAGAGAGAGAGAGAGAGAGAGAGAGAGAGAGAGGAGGGGGGAACAACAGAGCGGCAGATTCAGTCTCCAGGCGGTGGTAGTGCTTGTCATGGAGTGTCCCTTTTCATTTGGAGGGAATATGGATTACACAGATGACTGGGGTGCCCGAAAAGCAGGAGTGATATAAAGCACCGCCCCGGTGTTGTGGTTGTGGCAGACACATTTTAGACAGGCGCTGGATGTGAGGAAGAACCCCAAAAAAAAAAAGAAATGTTGTGAAATCAAAATATCTGGTTAAAAAGTAGTTGAAGCTGGTTTTTGGGGGGGAGTTTTACAATGCTGTACGATGCCACGGCTGGTGTGTATTGGTGAGAATATACGTGTGCGTGCATGTGTGTGTGTGTGTGTGTGTGTGTGTGAATAAAAGCCGGTGTGTTTGTACAGGCTCCCTGGTTAGCAGAGTCTTACTTTGTGTCTGTTGAGAAAGTGTAGGATGGTATGAGCGGCTTATGTCTGACTGAACATGTGTGTGCCTGCGTGGGTGGTTAGTGTGTATAGGGGCGATGTGTGTGTGTGTGTGTGTGTGTGTGTGTCTTTGCACACAGATTACACTCGCGTGGGCGTTTTGGGCAAGGATGTGTGTGGGCGTAGTGAGCGTAGGCGGAGGTTATGTGACATACAGATAGAGACTGCAGTGTTCCTGCAGTGTGTTTATGTGTGTGAAAACTTTGCTGCAGAAACAGCTATAGGAGCCCAGCTGCCTGCAAATGTGCCAGCTTATAAATCTGCCTTCACACTCAGCGACTATACAACCTAAAGTCAAAAAAAAAATCACCTCGGTGAACAAACAGTCTGAAAAACGTGGACACAAGAAAGTTGTATTTATATATATATATATATATATATATATATATATATAAAGAGAGACATCCTATTTTCACACATAAATCGGTAAACTGTGTTCATCTCAATCAAAACCAGAGTTGTTGATGGTTGGAAAAGTGGAAAGACAACTAAAAACTGCTTTTCATTTTGCTTCTGTCCACTTTAATTCAAGTGTATATTACGACGCTAAAAGTACTGTTTATTTCCATGGAGTTTGGTGGCTCAACGAAAGCAATTTTGCGGATGTTTATGTTTAAAAAAGGATCTTACTCTTTACCAGAAAGGTCAAACTCCTCGGAAATCTGTCTGTCAGTGGTAAAATGAGCACTTTTGTGAAGGTAAATACAAGCTGGACAATCGACCAATAACTTACATTTTAGCTTGTTTCGAAGCCATCTCGCTTAACACAGGACCAATGTCAAATATTGTTGTTCCCATATGTCACTTAGGCACAAAAACATGAGAAAAAAGGGTCCAGGTTGAAAAGAAAATGGCAGTTACTCTTTAACTATAAATGCTTGGCATTCATTCAAGGTTTTTTCCCTCCACAAATTAGATAAAAAGTCACTCTGAGTACAAATGTGCATAACTCGCTGTGCATTGAAAGTAGGTTTTCAAAGGTTTCCAAAAAAAAATAAAAAGCCAGGCGTCATTAATGTGGTGGAGTTTTTTTGATCTGGTCTTACAATGCTGCACGTTGCACCTTTCAAGGCTTCAGTGGGAAGCCCTGTGGCTCCCCGCTGACAGGCCGTGGGCTGACCGTTGAGGGGATTTGCCGGTTTTGGGCCACGTACAGGGCCTCAGCGACCCCTCGCCGCCCACGCCATCCTCGCCCTGAGAGTGCTGCTGACGTCTGACATGTCTGATATCTCAGGCGGAGGCAGACGCTCCCTCCGCCACGACCACACATACTGCAGTCAGAGAGAAACCAGGCCTTGGATGTGGTGCGTGACAATGAGAACGCCTCGACTTTGAGCTTATCTGAAGGTGCGATTAATCTGCTTTTAAAGTGTATTAATTAGCAAGAGAAAGGTCACCAGTGACGATCAGATCGCCTTCAAAGCTCCCCGGCTCAGATGTGCTAAGATGTGACAAAAGATGAACACTAAAGAAGTGATGGTGGGGAATCCCTTGCAGGAGAGGAAGGAGACGTGAAGAAAAAGTGCTAGAAATGATGAAACAATGTGAGCTACAAGGGTGTGAGCAAAGTTGAGGCAGGCTTTGATGTGAAGCCACACATTTTTGCATGATTATTGCCGTTAAGTTTTTGATCTTGAGCCAGCAGGCACGGAAAAAACAACAGCAGCTTGGGATTAGTCTCCTTCCCCCCCCC
>NC_045756.1:7394628-7436967 GCF_008692095.1 Etheostoma spectabile
CACGCCTACCTTGCCAGCATAAGTCCCTGACTCAATTAGAAGAAGAAAAAAAAAACTCTGCAACTTAGGGCTCCTCACGCACAAGTACCCACATCGCCCTGCCCACGCCCCTGCAGCACATCAACCGGCATCGCTTTAAATCGCAGGGTACAATGAATGCACTGGGAATTTGCCTTGGCGACATTTATGCGGAGACAGCCTGCTATACACACTGATGAGACGGAGTGCAGAGACAACAGGGCCGAAACACACGGAGGGAATAGAAGATTTACCAGCCTTTAATTAAATATCAAATATCCGTGGAGGTTACTGCCTACATAGAGCGCCACAAAAGCTGACTGGAAACGTAGCAATTGATTGTCTTTGCAGTTATTATTATTAGTTTTCAGGGGGTGATTTGACTGGATACAAATCCATTTCTTTTTTTCCCCGAACTGCCCTCTGGAAGCATCCAAAAGTACTCAATATTTTAATACACGTAGCTAACCTGACCCCGGCTCGGTAGCTTTACATGCTAAGTCGAGGTATTGGACCAACCACGCTGCAGGTGTGAAAACAAATCCCTCTCAAAGTCCCTCTTCCCTTTTTATTCCTGCTACTCTTACTTCTGCTATTTTTCACTCAACAGCATCAAACCTCTAGCCTGGCTCCACCCTCTTATGGCGGTTTTCCACTGCGTGGTATCTACTCGACTCGCCACGGCTCTACTCGCATTTTTATGGGTTTTCCATTACAAAAAAAGTCCCTGGGACCGCTACCAGGTACTTTCTTTAGTACCACCAGTCGAGGTTCCAAGCGAGCCGAGGCGATACCAAAAGGTGACTGGGTTACCTGCAGACTGCTGGTTGGTCGGAGGAGAGAATCGCACCAGACCGCGTTGTTAGCAAACAAGAGTGCGGAGTGTGTGTCAGAACAAACGGGAATTTAAAACAAATCTAGCCCGACACCGACAGATTATCCACTCTCTGCACTATTCTCACTTTTCAACTGTTCGGGCTACTAGGGCTTCATGTCGTTTCCAATATTGCACACTGTTACTTTAAAAAACAAGACAATATATAGCGTTATAACAAATGTTTTTATTTAGCTTTTCAAGTAGCGCATCAACCCTCCCAAACATCCCGGTCTTTTCCTCTGCACCCTGTGACAGTGCCCCCCTGGCTCTGCTGCGTCCAGATGCATCCCAGTCGTGTCATAAGACTGTCTGACTCTCATACAGATTATACGAAGCCCAGTAGTCAGAACCAGAGGTTTCACCGGTCGGACGTCGCACCAGACGTTCTGCGGCGGCGATTTTACAAAGCGTGATAGCTAAAACACAAACAGTCCCATCAGTCAGTTGGTGTGGTAATGGTTGTTCATGTACTTATAGCGTATAGTAAATACTGACTGCGACGCTGACACATGCAGATGTTAGCTAACGTTACCAGGAAACTTAACTTACCCTGTTGTGTCGGCGACAAACCGTCATGTCGACGTTGAACTCCGTCAGAATTCCCAAACTCCCGTTTTTTAGCGGTGATTTTTGTTGCTTCCTTCAGCTTCTTTTGAAACAAAAACATTTCTTCTGGCTGTGGCGAGTAGCCGACGTGCTGTTGTGAGTCGCGCTGAAAATTACGTCATCACGCGTTGCTATAGTGACCAGCCACGCTCAGGCTTTACGCAATCTGCAATGGAAAACGAACATAGAATGGGCCGAGGCGAGCCGAGCCGTGCCGAGCCAAGCCGAGGCGAGCCGTTACCAGCAGTGGAAAAACGCCATTACATACTTCCTCACAATTTCCATTTTCCTTCAGTCCTAAGTCTGGGTTAGTAACGGGTCTTCACCAGAGAACAGGAGGAGAGGCTGAGAGCGCTGACGTTGACTTGTAGTTCTGTAATGGCATCGGAGAAAGATCCGAGCGAAGCCATTGGTTCCGTAGTAGCAACGCTGCTGAATATCCAGAAGTTAAAGCCTGAGCAAGAAAAATCTTTGCTGAGTTCTGTTGGGGGCCATGATGTTGTGGCCCTCCTCCCCACGGAGTTTGGGGAAAGTTAGATTTCCCAGCTCGCTCCGTTAGAAGTGAAGGAATTAGCTAAGGCTAACGCCAGCAGAGTTTGGTAAGAACAGGCTAATGGACCAGAGTCTGATAGGACCAGGCTAATGGACCAGAGTCTGGTAGGACCGGGCTAATGGACCAGAGTCTGGTAGGACCAGGCTCTAATGTACCAGAGTCTAGTAGGACCAGGCTAATGGTCCAGAGTCTGGTAGGACCAGGCTAATGGACCAGAATCTGGTAGGACCAGGCTAATGGACCAGAATCTGGTAGCACCAGGCTAATGGACCAGAGTCTGGTAGGACCAGGCTAATGGACCAGAGTCTGGTAGGACCAGGCTAATGGACCAGAGTCTGGTAGGACCAGGCTAATGGACCAGAGTCTGGTAGGACCAGGCTAATGGACCAGAGTCTGGTAGGACCAGGCTAATGGACCAGAGTCTGGTAGGACCAGGCTAATGGACCAGAGTCTGGTAGGACCAGGCTAATGGACCAGAATCTGGTAGGACCAGGCTAATGGACCAGAGTCTGGTAGGACCAGGCTAATGAACCAGAGTCTGGTAGGACCAGGCTAATGGACCAGGGTCTGGTAGGACCAGGCTAATGGACCAGAGTCTGGTAGGACCAGGCTAATAGACCAGAGTCTGGTAGGACCAGGCTAATGGACCAGGGTCTGGTAGGACCAGGCTAATGGACCAGGGTCTGGTAGGACCAGGCTAATGGACCAGAGTCTGGTAGGACCAGGCTAATGGACCAGAGTCTGGTAGGACCAGGCTAATGGACCAGAATCTGGTAGGACCAGGCTAATGGACCAGAGTCTGGTAGGACCAGGCTAATGAACCAGAGTCTGGTAGGACCAGGCTAATGGACCAGAGTCTGGTAGGACCAGGCTAATGGACCAGAGTCTGGTAGCACCAGGCTAATGGACCAGAGTCTGGTAGCACCAGGCTAATGGACCAGAGTCTGGTAGCACCAGGCTATCAAACCTCTCCCCCAGCAGAACAAATTTGTGTCATGACTTCCATAACAATCCACAGTCAGTCTGCTTCCTGGTCCTGTCGGTGATCTGTGAAGTGGAGCTGTTCGCTGATAGTCCCTCCAGGTAAAAAAGAAAAAAGGCTCCAGCTAAGGGAGTAAAATACAAATGTAAGATGTGAGCATCTGCACTCTGCTCTGGACAACACAGCGGATAAATTGCAAAAATGGAAATGTGCTCTGTGTTGGTTGTGTGTGTGATGTGGGGTCCAGGAGCTCACTGGAATGTTCCACTTTATCAGGTCAGAGAGTCAGCTGCAAGCAAATGCCTAAATTACACATTTTTACACATATTTGCTGTTAAACTGGGATAGAACTGAAGCCGGCTCCGCATAAAAGCCTCGGCTAGATGTCTGCACTGCAACATCATAAGCATACACATAAACACACACGTGGTTGATGATTACACAGCTGTACTTCTGTTTTCTTACAAAAATCCGATTATGGCAAAATGTTAGCTGTTCTGGCATTTTTCAATCTGTGTAATCTATTTTTTTTGGCCACCTGTGTCCAAAAATCACCCTCCGTTTTGGTCTCCACCAGTTAAATATCTGTCTCTCTGGCACTGCTCCCAGTAGACCACATGGACAAAACACACACACACACACACACACGTGGCCTTGTTTGAACGTGTAGTTAACGTTGTGTGGATGAACGGTTATGTTTGTATAATTTATAAAAACTTTATTTTGCTAACATTAGATATTCACACAGCTAAAATGACAGAGATAAGTTTTGTTAGGGCATTCATGTACGTTAGCTCACTTTATCTGTTGTGCCAGATCTCGCAAGGTCTCAAACATAGTTAATTTTCTTCCATCTGAAAAATAATATTTCTGTGTCAGAATGTTTTGGAGATATGTGGCTTGTGAAGAATGGGTCCAATATTTCACGTTCACTTCTCCTATTGGAATCAATACCCTCAGGACCTGCCTCCAGTCTCCTGAAGAGGCCTGGCGGAGCCCACGCGACACACATAACTGAACTACTCTAAGTTGGGGCGTCTCGGTTCTAAAGCGTCTCTGGTTTTGCGTGATCCCTCCTTCAGCAGGAAGTAGATCACACTATGAAAGCTCAGTGACTTTAAAGTTCACCGGAGTGTCAGCTGAAAGCTTTCAGATGTAAAGTGCAGCTCTCCTGTTGTGTTGGCCCCAGCAGGCTGCGGGGGCCGGAGGAGGGCCCAGGCGGGGCCGGACCGGGCCGGCCTGCTGGGCTACCGGCCGCCCACAGAGAGGCCTGGCTGGGTGGGCGTCATCTATGGAGCGATTGATCCCAGCCAGGACAAAACGTCTCCCTGTTGTCCCACTCGACCAGCAGCAGAAGACAAAAAGTGCTCAGAGTCACTGCAACATATACTCTTGTACCACACCACTAGTACTGCTTAAAATACTCCACTATACTGCTGCTACTGCACTACGGCTCATTTTTATATTAATACTATGATTTCTATAAGAGTACTTCTAGATAATAATATCTTAAATCTACTGGTTTTGGTGGGACATTTGCACCCAGCAAAAGAAAACGCCACATCCAATATTAAATTAAGTCAGCTATTTAAATATGAACAGTTGGTGCTGGTTTTCGTAATTTTTCCCGACATTCTTGGTATGTAGTAAGCATCTAAAACCAGCTGTGCATGTTGTTAGAGCGGCTGGGAGATAAGTTGTGGAAGGCTCCTCCCTGAAACCAGCTCCTACAAAATTAATGATTTTCCCCACAAAACACAGAGAAGTCTCCTCAGACAGCTGCTTCTGAGGGATCAGGAACTATTTTTCTCAGGTCTGTTTTCAGCCATAATTTCTATCGGTTATGTATACATGACACCACTTGAATCACTAGATAGAAGTCAAAATAGACCAGAAACACAAGATAGCCAAAGCTACTAATATAGGATGCATGTTGAAATAAACCAGAATATTACATATGTTTAAAGTGCCCATACACTGCTCATTTCCAGGTTCATAGTTGCATTTTAAGGTTGTTCCAGAATAGGTTTACATGGTTTCATTTTCAAAAAAAACCATATTTTTGTTGATCCTGTTTTCACCCTGTGTGTTGAGCTCTCTGTTTTAGCTACAGAGTGAGGCATCGCACTTCTATTCAATCTTTGTTGGGAGTCGCACATGCGCATAAACTAGGTACTGCGCATTAGCTACTAGCTAGAAGCTAGCGTTGCTAGCGGTTAGCCACTCTGGTCTGCGTGTGGAAGCACCAGAGACACCAAATAACAACCCAAATCCCATAAAAAGTGTTTTCAATATCAATATAATGTACCTAATATGTTCATATTAGCAGTCATAGATAAAATATACAATCCTGCTTTTTCCCAGATACAGTCCATCCCCTCAGTCTAACAGCAGTACTTGTTTGGGGGGGCGCAGATGTTGATGCAAATGGGAAAATGAGATTTTTTCAGTAATTGGTCAGGTAAGTGACACTCTGTAGTGATGCATCCATTGCTTTCTCATCTCACGGTAATTATCATCATAATCCATCATTAACCACATCATGGACCTTCGGTACTGCTCGCAGCCTCTCATTGATTTTTAATGGTTAATAATGCACGTCCATTATAAGCACGCTGTCTCTGCTCTCCAATCTGCATTGTGAGGGTGTAAATGATACAAGCACTGCGCTGAAAAATGAATACAGTCTTAATACTGTGAAGAGGATTCTGTTTTTCTGTCCCTCTCATCTTTTCCTGATCAATTGACGGATCAATATATAAAATAAAAAGCAGCTAAACTAATCTGGCGGCAGTTAAACGCTGGTAATATTTCTTTCTTTTTTTTCAAAATCATATTTGGCTGGTTTGGAAAGCACCAACTATTGTGACCGGTGGATGAAAATGTTCATTTCCTCCCTTGATAAAGATGCATGTTGTCTCCAAATGTGATTATACAAACAGAATGGTGTGTAACACGCTTGTAATCTGCTTAAGATGTTTTAAAAATGCATTACCATGCCTGCACACTGTGAAATGTAAAAGACCCTGAAGGAAACCTTTAAGGTTTTTTTTAGATCAAAACCACAGGGGGACCCGTGACGGTTCCCTGAGGAACCCCAGGATTAAGGATTTACTGTTAAATAAAGACATTTTTAACATTTAAAAGCTCTTGTTTTTCTGGTGAGGAGAAGATTCTTAGCTGTGTTTGGTTATTAAAGGACGGAATAAACATCAATTCTTTCTAAAATTCAATTTTGCACTAGTCTTAAACTACATTTAAACGCAAGAGCAAAACAATTGTAGTCCTTAAAATATTTTGAATGATACTGAAAAAAACTGTCCCTACATGGTAGGCTGTTAATTTTTTCCTAATTACTGGAAAACCGATTAAATGATCAAAAATACAATATGAGCATATGATATTGTTTCATGGTTTCATATCGATTGCAGGCCCCTGAATTATCAGAATTTGCATTGTGGCCAATATCGTATTGTTGTCCAAAGAATCCATATCATATTGTATCATGATAAAACTTGTGATTTACAAATATGTACAGACACAACTTCACCTACTTCTGAAATATGCGGAGAAGGAAAAACAATCTGAAGAGGTCAGTTCAATGAAGTGAAACATCCTATGTAATCTTGATGGCATGACTGATGTTTCTATGATGTATTTAATTTTGTCTTAGCTTTTTTTTAATTTTTGAGTCAAATTTCAAAGAAGGATTGGCAATCTCACATAAATCTTAATAATCTCCTTTCTCTACCCCTCTTAGTTTCATTTGATTTATTCAATGACCAGTTTTTGGTCCTTTAAAGTTGCCCCATCTGCTATTTTCAATATTACAATTGTGTGTATGTATGAAATGTGTGTGTGTGTGCGCATTGATTTGTATGTGCTTTTGTTGCTTCTGTCAAAGCACTTTATAAATTAATGTTTTTTAATGGGACTATACAAATAAAGTTATCATTAGGATTACTAGTGGCTGTTGTGTTTTGCAGTAATAAATTGCCACGTCATGTCATAAGAGGTTTTGTTTTTAATGTTGACTTATTGTGTTTGTGAGCAACTAGCCTTCCTCCCTCAGGTTACCTGGACCATTTTGGGTGGCTTGCAGTCAGTAAGTAAAAAAAGTTAAAAAAAACTTAAATTACTTCAACAATAGTTTAGCAAGGAACTTTTTCCGGTGGAACATGTACGTTCAGAAGTAGTTTTAGTCGTCAACAGAAAACTCTGAGCTGTCTGGATTTACCCTGCAGAGATCTGAGGACCAGGTAACCATAGTCCTCAGAAATCCACCAGTGGTTAGAACGCCAACACAGAGACAGAGGAGGGTAATTTCCGGTGGCAACGGAGCGAAGTGGAACGCCGTGGAGATGGACAAGTATTAAAACCTTTGTTTACCTGAACAGCCTCTGACGTGCAGTGGATCCAAACCCTTCCCCTCCGTTGGGTCCAGCTGCAGCCGTGGACGTGATGAACCACTTGAATGCCGAGCCGTCGTCTCAACCCCTCCCTGCAGTGAATTAAACATCAGTTAATTAAATAAGCCAGGGCTCTTCAACGTCTTTTAGGCCGAGTAGGGACCCCCTACTGCACCTATTGTATACAACTGAGTTGCATATTAAACTGGGCAGAATGGATGAAAATAAATTTTTCATGCAGCATGTTTTAATGTTAAACGTACATCTGGAAGGTACGGGAGCCTCCTTAAACTTAACTGTATGGTTACCTTAGTCACCTTTAGGAATCCTCAACATGTACATTTCTTTCCCCCAAAATAGGCCAATTTATCTTTGCTATTAAAATTTTGCATTCATAATTATAATTCATAATTATTTGGCGCCACCCTCCCCTGAGGATGCCCTATGGGTCCTAGACCCCCTTATTGAAGATCTCTGAAATAAGCAAATCCAACGAGGTCAGTGTCCAGTATTTCAGTCCTGTGCTGTGTGTGGACAGGTAGCGTCGCAGCGCCCCGACTTCACTGTGTAAACAGCGGCGAGGCGGTTCGAACACGGCCACCGGGGTGATGCCAGAGCAACCATGACAGCTGTCGGCTCTCGTATGTCTCTTAGTCTGCTGCAGCCGCTTCACACTGCAGCGCTCAGCCTGCTCTGCACACGCTCCTGTGAAACCAAACAGCTGATAATGGTAGAAGTTGGGGGCAAATCTCCAATCAAAACCATACCATACAGCTTTACTGTCGGTTCACTCCGAAATTCATTTGCATTCCTGGAAATAAAAATGTAATTACACACAGAGCTAGACAACAATTACACATACTATAGTACAAAGATAAAGACATATCGACAGCTATGGCAAAGAAACATATATCATGATATCCTTGGATCCAGATCTTAATTTAATTTTTATTTATAGTATCAATTCATAACAAGAGATATCTCAAGACACTTTACAGATAGAGTAGGTCTAGACCGCTCTATAATTTACAGGTAGAACAGGTCTAGACCGCTCTATAATTTACAGGTAGAACAGGTCTAGACCGCTCTATAATTTACAGATAGAGCAGGTCTAGACCGCTCTATAATTTACAGATAGAGCAGGTCTAGACCGCATCTATAATTTACAGATGTAGTAGGTCTAGACCGCTCTATAATTTACAGGTAGAGTAGGTCTAGACCGCTCTATAATTTACAGAATAGAGCAGGTCTAGACCGCACTATAATTTACAGATGTAGTAGGTCTAGACCGCTCTATAATTTACAGATAAGTAGGTCTAGACCGCTCTATAATTTACAGATAAAGTAGGTCTAGACCGCTCTATAATTTACAGATAGAGTAGGTCTAGACCGCTCTATAATTTACAGATAAAGTAGGTCTAGACCGCTCTATAATTTACAGATAAAGTAGGTCTAGACCGCTCTATAATTTACAGGTAGAGTAGGTCTAGACCGCTCTATAATTTACAGATAAAGTAGGTCTAGACCGCTCTATAATTTACAGATATAGTTGATTTTTTAACAAAAATGAGTTAATTATGTACTAATTGTTACAGGCCTAGTTTAGTGTTTGGGTATGCTGTTTGAAAAATAGAAACGGTTAATCATAAAAAAGGCAACCATTTCTCAATCCAAAAAGAGAGTAAGAGGCATGTTCGCATGCTGCCAATAACGTGACTCGCTGTGGTCTTTAGTCTGACTCAGACTTGACTCAGGTGGTCCTGAACGCAGGGCGGCCATAAGGCCTAACCGACGTTTCTGGTTTTTTTTCTCATCTTCAACCCGTGAGCAGCTCTGTTGTCTGCTCAGTTCCCCGTTCCCATTTAGTCATTTAGCTTGGTGGTCTCCTGCACTTCACCTCGCAGGTTTCCTTTTCAAGTCAACACTGAAGCAGCTAGTTTCACTTCCTTATAAACACACAAAGACCCAAAAACATGATCTGGGGCTTCAGCTCAGCATGTTGGTCTTATTTATTAACGGTTTAAGCACTAGTTTACCACTTTTCAGTCAATAGATAGATAGATAGATAGATAGATAGATGCATGCAGACATGCATGCATGCATACATAGATGGATACATACATACATACATACATACATACATACAAACAGTACATACATACATAGATAAATAGATACTGTAGATCGATAAATAGATACATTTTCATGTTACAAACAGCAAGTACTTGGAGATACACACATACTCCCTCACACACATACAGAAAAAACAATGTACTAGAAATACAACTACTGACCAAAATATACTTAAAGGGATGAAAAAGAATGTACATGTATGTTGTGAAGAATGAAATGTACAACCTACATCTTGCACAAGGTAAATATAACAAAATAAAAAGTGACCGGTGTGCAATATATCTGCAGCTAGTATAGGTACTGTTTTAAAGCTGCGGGTGAATGTAGTGGAATAGAGTAGAAGTACAAAGTGGTGAAAAGAAAGTACCTCAGCATTTGTACAGTACTGGAGTAAATGTACTGTGTATTCCACACACATATCATCAATGAGGCCACCTCATCATACTGGGTTCCACTGGGTCATAAGCCCCAGACGGAGACAAGGAGGTGCAATTAGCAATCCACGCTCTGTACTTTGGTCCGTTTGGGGACTTGAACCAGCAACCCTCTGGTTCCAAACCCAACTCCCTACGGACTGAGCTACTGCCACGTTTTCAGTTCCACTCTGTACTTGTGATCCTTGGTTTTAGTTGATTAGCTGTTATAGCACAACAGAGGTTAAGAGAGACATGTTGTTGTGGGCGGGGACCAGGTGGGTTGTTAAACGTGTCCCTGATGTCTCCAGAGAGTCCAGGAAACAGGCATCATCACCTTGATGCAAGTCGCCTCCTCGGGGCGCCTGGCTCGCCTCTTTATCACGGCACAGTGAGAAGAAACCCGCTATAAATAGCTGCAGGTTGTATCTGGGCAGCCGTTGGCTGAGAGCAACTAATTGGAATAGTCGTCATGGTTTTAGGTGAACGATGGTAATTAGTTTTAAGAAATGGGCTCTGGGGCGGGAGACTATATTGTGATCACGCTATTTTTCGAAACATTAGCTCCAGATCTGGACCCTTTTAATGCCCAGGTGAACGTGGAGGTTGTGGATAAACACAAGTAACGTCAGTTTTGGTGTTTCGGGTCAAAGGAAGTGAAACCGCAAGAGAGAAAAGAAGCATGTCGAGAGAGGAAAAAACAGGATGCTAAGAAGCTGAGACGGTGGAAAATGACCCTAATATCCTATTCATACTTTTAAAAATTAACATAAGTGCAAACAGTTTACACTTTTAAGCCTGATAAACTGTTGATACTGTTTATAGACACAAAAAAAAATGAAGGTATTTTTGACATTTTTCCAACTGATGGGATTGGAAAAAGACTGTCCACTTGGGGGGGGGGGGCACAGCTGATGTGTCTACAATCAAAGTATGTAGTACTAATACAAAGTATGTGGTACTAATACAAAATATGTGGTACTAAGGTCACCCCAATATGCAAAACATCAACTATTTAGTGGGAGAAGGGGGCTGTGAAATATATATGTGTGTGTGTGGGTGGGGTTGTGTGTGCAGGAGAGGGGTGGGTGGGGTGTGTGTGGTGTGTGTGTGGTGTGTGTGTGTGGGGGGGGGGTATGTGTGTGTGTGTGTGTGTATATATGTGTCTTAATAGCCCAAATTTGGTGGCCTCTGATACATTCTACTGCCACTATTCCATCATATACATATTATTCACTGATCTTAATTATTGTCTATTTTAAGGACTTTTCCTCCCTATATCTTTGTATATATTTTTGTTATGTATACTTTTATTGATGCATGTATCTATATGAGTCTATCAACCAACAGCAGCAACATGAGTAACGAGCACGCTCATCTACTTATGGTGCGTTCACATCAACTCGGACGTGTTGGGGGTGCAGAGGTCTGCTGCGCCCCTGACTGAAACCAACACCACCACCATTGGTTCCAGTAAGAGTAGGGGGGGTCAACGATGCGACTTTTTCAGAGACAAGTCAGAGAATCCAAAAAGCCCGTCTTGCCTCGACCCTTTGTCATGTAAATTCAAAGGAGTACGTAGCAGCTCGCGGTCATGACACCCTCAAATCAAACAAGACTACTGATCGTTGTTAAGCAAAGCCTAAACAACAACAACAACAACAACAGCAGAAGAAGAAGAAGAAGAGGGGCTGGTGAAATTTCTCCACAGATATCAGACAGGCTGAGAGTGCCAAGACGTTTATGATTTCATTTTTTTTCTTTTTTTTTACGACACCACAGTCTAGTTTTTGAGGAAGCCTATTACTGTCCTCCCACACACACCCATCAGTAGCAGGCGCACCACGACCTCAATAACCCTCCACACACTCATGAATATAGAACCAGTCCATTTAAGACAAAGTGAATTTAGAGACACTACTGCCATCAAGTGGCTGATTTCACAAACTGTCCCCAAAAGCATCCGCTGTTTAAAACGTGTACTATACATTACTGTATGTACAATTTCAAGTACTTTTACTCCTCTTGTTGTCATTTTATTCTACTTCATTTCAAGATTTCTGTTCATAGACTATGCCCAAATCTCCACTTCATTGGCACTTTTGACTTCTACTGACAGCTGTAGATGTGAGTTTACAAATTTCCATTTGCCATTTAACTAACATGACAAGCCATTTAAAATACAATTCATTGTTGTCATCAGTGGAAGAAGTATTTAGGAACTTAAGACTCCATAAATTAGAAAACTGCTGACATCGTCAAAAAGAAGAAAAACAAGTTTTAAAATACTTCATTCAAAGTGGAACTTAAGTGAAAATATTGTCAGTCAAAAAAACTTAAAACATACTCATTGTGCAGCACATTTGCCTCCATTCATAAATTTTTTGAATTAATAGTTCTTGTTCTGCAGACAACCGTGCCTTTTATATTATTATACATAAGTTTGTCAATATTAATAGAAGTTTATATAGATGCTGAGAAGATGACTCATTACTTTAACTTCTTACGCATTTGCAGTGTTGCTTCAGCTTTTCACACACCTTTTCTGCAGGAAATGCATTTTCTAGTTATATATTAGATTGTCAATACTAACATAAGTTTATCTAGATCATGGGAAGATGAGAAGTTATTAAAGGGCTTGAAAAACTAAATGGGAATTTGCGCATTAAAGGCTCTTTTAATTCTAAAAGTCTCAAACGGGTCCTCACAAGGCTGTTAAAACAAACACGCACACAGTCATTAAAACTCCAATCTGGAGGGTTATTTGTGAGATTAACATTTAATAATGTTTTTTTTAACCAATAATATTGACATACATTGATACTGTATTAAAGGGCAAAACATCCTTTAGTCATTCAAGTTACAGAAGAAGACAACATCATCTTCCTCCGTTTCTGAGGCCATTTCCATCCGGACAACAGGAAGAACTGAATACTGGGGATTGTTTGGCAAGAAAATGGAAAACGACGACGGTAAAATATAGTGCCGGCTATTGGCAGCGTCAGTAGAAAATGATTGGAAGCAGGCTAGAGAAAGACCCTGAGTATGGAGGGTCTTTCTGTAGGAGTGTAGCACAGTCAAGGCGTCCTCGCTCGACTTCTCACGACAAGAAGTCACAACAGTCATGACGATTAGGAGGCTGACATTCGGTTTTAAAGAGGCACGTCTTCATTCTGTGAATTATATAAATATATCTCAACTAACGGTCCGTCCCGTACAGAGTACAAAAGTGGGTTTGGGTTTTGACAGAAGTGACGAAATGGAAAAACCAAAAGGTCAACTTGTGTTACACAGTCATCGGAGCTGCGCTGGAAACTAATTCAACGTTGATTTATTGAAGATGTTTTCTCAAAGTATTAGACTGGTTCCCAAATCCTAAGGCCACAGAAGGTTTGCCGCAGGGAAACGATGCAAGTCGGCAAAAGAAGCTCAACGATTAAATTCACTTAGAGGGTATCATAGCAGGGTTTCAGCAGGGTTAAACAGCTCAGAGAATATCATTTCATACCCGTTTTGTGATCATAACGGCTAAGGTATTGCCCAATATTTCCCCGCAGCATACAACACTATGACCTGCTAGTATAGTTACATTTCTGTTTATCAAAATATTAATCCCTGTCATCTCATTTTCTAATTCATTTTAAGGCTTGTTTGTGTGCCGAGATGATAGAGTGTAAAATAATGGTGTATGTAAAAAAGAAAAAGAAAAAAAGAGCACTTTTATCGTGAATTTATTTGTGTGAAAACTGATGGTGTAAAAAACTACAATATGCAATTGGGACCCCATTAAGAATGCATTTTAATGTGTTAATTTTGTGTCTGCATGAAGTTGTCACTTCTTTAATCCCAATGCCGATGCTATGTATATGTGTGTCTGTGGGTGGGGTTGTGTGTGCGTGTGTATAACCCATAAAAAATGCATTTTAATGTGTTAATTTTGTGTCTGCATGAAGTTTGTGTTCTTCCAAATACTGAATTAAACCCACACATTGTTACTTTTAAATCACTTTTTAAGTAGATTAAGTTAATAAATAACACTCCACCGGTAGAGGGTAGTAAATAAATAGCGCACAGGGAAGTTAGATTCGTCCACCTTTGTAGGAAAAATAAGCCGCGTAGCACACCTCCGCATTCATCCAAACATTCAACCCAAACTCCCCTTTGCAGAAACAATCTATTACAACAAAGTCATGTCTGAGCTGCAGTTTTTCCAACTTGTTTGCCATGATATTTTCTTGAAATACTTCAAACCGATTTGTACAATACATGTATATGAGTACAGTGTTTTGTCAAGATACTGACTCATTTAGGAAGGAAGTACAGTGACATAAGCGAAGAGCAGTGTGTGTAAATGAAAACGGTCAGTGTGTGTTTTCAGCAGTGGAGGCTGGCTGTTCTTTCCCACCGTCTGAGGACGGGTGCGTTTGGTCTTTGTCCTCGTTAGAGTCTGTGGGTGCTGGATGGGCGGCGGATGTTTGTGTGGGCGCTCCTGTGCCGTCATCACCCGGGTTTCTGTGTGACGTCGCCACCGCCTTGTACTCAGCCGACGCCTGCTCATTAGGTACCTAGCAACAAGAGGCAACAAACAGTGATGGCGCTGGACAGGCAGCAACACGGAGGATTATCTTTATTTATATAACTGGGTTTTATTTAACTAGTTATCCACAAACTATGAAAGAGCTAGCTGACAACAACTTGCTATTAAACACAACATTAATGCAATGATGTTAACGCTAACATGTTAGCATCTACTAGTTATGTTATCTTGGGTGTCACACTAGGTAAACTATTGCTATGACTAGGATCTTAAAAAAGAAGGACTTCCCTTGGTTTTACATTTTGCAGCAACTCGGAGCTGAGGGCCTCCAACATGGCCGCCAGAGGGTGGGGGGTGGGGGTGGGGAGGGGGGGGGGAAACGAACCACATATCACCGGGGGAGTGATTACGGTGGCATGCAACTCACACAAAGCGGTCTAGACACGGGGGGTGGGGGGGGGGTGGTGGTGTTCACAAACACGTATGCATGCATGGACACGCCCAACTACCCCACAGGTATAATGAGTCACTGTAATCACCACATGCGTCAAACAGACAAAAGAAACCCGGACACCCCCCCCGATCATTCATTCTCACACACACACACACACACACACACACACACACACACACACACCACAAACCACCACAACACCACAAAAACACACACCACACACCACACACACACACACACACACACACACACACACACACACACACACACACAGTAGTTTTCCATTGACCTTTGCATACAAAAATGTCTCACCTTTCTTCAGAATGTGTGTGTGTGTGTGGGTGTGTGTGTGTGTGTGTGTCGGCAGCCAGTTAGAGGAGGAAGTGTCAGAAAGTTCAGGTTAGTAAAGGTTAAAGAAACATGTTTCAACACAGATATTTAAGGCAAAATCTTCTTTAAAGATCTTTGTATCCATTTAATACCAATTCTAATTTCAGCCATATATATTCTCAGTTTGGTGGTAAACTTGGTTTCTTAAGGGTGTTTTATGCTTCTGCTCTGCGTCGCTGTGAACCCCCCTCCAAGTCATCCCTTTGTAAAGTGTCTATATGTCAGTACATTTTCAAATTAGCACGTCGCCACCAAACAGTACTTTGTGGGCAGCATGCTAACATAACATAAACTGGCTTGCAGACACCTCCAAAATAACCTCAGACTCATTTTCTGGTTCCAGGAACTAGGTTGATGGATTTTATTGGGTCTATTTCTTGCTACTTTTTACAAAATCTAAGCAAGAAAAGGCCAAACAAATACGATTCATAATTTAGCACAACAGTCTATGGGGTTTGCCATTCTGAGTACCGTTTCGGACGGACAGACAGACAGACAGACAGACAGACAGACAGACAGACAGACAGACAGACAGACAGACAGACAGACAGATAGATTGATCCAAAGCGACCCCGACAATAACACCGAAAGGGTCACGACGCCATAGATGCGACAGCATAGAGTTGATGCAGAAGCATAAAACAGTCCTCTTTCTGTTCACTGAGTTTCTCTGCCCGTCCGTCCGTCTGTCTGTCTGTACACTGAGTTTCTCTATCTGTCCATCTATCTGTCCGTCCGTCTGTCCGTCTGTCTTTCTGTCCGTCCGTCCGTCTGTCTGTACACTGAGTTTCTCTATTTGTCTGTCTGTCTGTCCGTCTGTATACTGAGTTTCTCTGGCTGTCTGCCTGTCTGTCTGCCTGCCTGTCCACAGAGTTTCTCTCTCTGTCTGTCCACTGAGTGAGTTTGTCTGTCTGTCCACAGAGGTTCTCTGTCTGTCTGTCTGTCCTTAGATCTATGTAAAAACCTAGTGTTACCTCTGGAACTTCTACTATAGTAAATAGTACTAACTAGTGATAGTGTTCACCTGAAGGGGGTGAGTCTCTGTGGGCGGTCCGCGGCTCTTCACCATGTTCATCATCTCCTTGATCTGGACGATGGCGAAGGCGATGGTGACCCAGGGGGCGCCGGACAGCACCCAGGCCGGTCTGCTCACGTCCTCCTGCTCCTCCTGGTGTTTGGTCTTCATGATGGGCTGCAGGGCGGCCTGGTGCGCCGGGGTGGGGCTCCCGGGGACGGTCTGGCTCTGCACCAGGTCGATGGTAGCGATGGGAACTGGGCTGGAGGGAACCGGGATGTTCTCAGCAAGCATTCTGTCCTCTGGGAGAAGATGAGAGACAGAAAGCGGCCGGATGAAATGAACCCTTGAGTTGTCTTCCTGTCGACCGTGAACTTGCGGTCCTTCTGAGTCAAAATTCAAAATGAAATTTTTTTGATGCTTTTAAAAAACTATTTTGACCAATAGTTAAGATCAGAGGATGTTGAGTGGATCACAGTTTATGTTAAAGGTTTTTCTATATATATATATATATATATATATATATATATATATATATATAAATAAAGGTATTGCTTGTTCTTCTCTCCTTCACTTTCTTGTTTCCTATTAAACTGTAATCATACTCTACGTTATAGGGAGACACTTTGTAAGCCCCTTCGGCTTTCTTGTCTTTTTTGCACATGTTTTTATGATGGATTGGTTACTATGTACAAATTATGTTGGTGCTGAAAAAAAAAAAAAAAATGTTTAGTCAGGAGACTTTATAAACATTATTTACATTTTTTTCCCCAAAAGGATTACATTGAATACAACACCCAAAATTCAATGGTAGTTGTATGGGTTCTATATAACGTACATGCATGCATCCAAGGTATTTTGGGGCTATTCGGTTACAAAAAACCCATATTAATGATATCAATTTTTTTTTTACAACACAAGAGTTAAATGTCTTTTAGAGTCTGATTTAGGTTTAAAACGTCAGAATTGGCAGAAGAGCGCAAACATAATCTACACATACTCTACAAGTCAACATTAATATCACAGGAAGGTAAAACACAATTGTGATTATGTAATGATGGTGAGGACATACTGAACGCTGAATAAAAACAAAACAGATTCTGTAATCTGCATGAAAAGGAAAAAGAAAAAGGGTAACTTTGGAACAGGATGGAAAGATTAGGGAGGAGAGCTGGAGGAGCTGGACTTTAGTGGAGCTGCAGGTCTGCACTAAAACTTAAGAAGATATGTGCCTTCTTTCCTCTAAAAGTCGTTCCCACCTTTCTCCTCAGTCTCTCCAGTCAGACACTGGATGAAGGAGAAGATTAGGAGGATGACGAGGGAGGCCATGCCGATTCCTCTGAACGTCTCTGCAGCACCTGCAGACCAAACAGGAGGAGAACTGTAAGGGGTGGATGAAACACTCACATCTTAAAGGATCTCGGCGTAACTGGAAACCTTTCATTTGAATAAATAAGAAAGCATGGCTCCGTCATGTACGTACCAAAGTAGTTGACGAACACCCCCCCCACCATGGCTCCGCAGCCACGGCCCAGGCCGAGGTGGAGGCCCTGCAGGATGCCCTGCGCTGATGTCCTCAGGGCCGGCGGGACCGCGGCACTCAGATAGGAGATACAGGCGGCCCAAACTGAGGCGTGGGTCACACCTGGAGGACACAAAACGGACAGACAAGGGTCACAGCTGAATGGAGAAGGAGTGACATCTGGAACCGCTCAAATGGAAAATGCAGGTACAAGGGCCTGCAACATCTTAGTTGCATTCATTTTATCAATACTATAATTGCCACTGTTCATCAGACAAACTGCCATAATTATTAAACCTCATATTTCTCTATATCTGTATATCTGTGTGTCTCTGTAAATCTGTGTCTCTGTATATCTGTGTGTCTCTTTATATATGTGTCTATGTATATCTGTGTCTATGTATTTCTGTGTCTCTGTATTGTATATCTGTGTCTCTTTATCTGTGTCTATGTATATCTGTGTCTCTGTATATCTGTCTATGTATATCTGTGTCTCTGTATATCTATGTTTATGTATATCTGTGTCTGTGTCTCTTTATATCTGTGTCTCTGTATATCTGTATATCTATATGTCTCCGTATATCTATATGTCTCTGTATATCTGTGTCTCTGTATATCTATATGTCTCTGTATATCTGTGTCTCTGTATATCTGTATATCTATAGGTCTCTGTATATCTATATGTCTCTGTATATCTGTGTCTCTGTATATCTATAGGTCTCTGTATATCTATATGTCTCTGTATATCTGTGTCTCTGTATATTTATGTCTCTGTATATCTGTAAGTCTCCGTATATCTACATGTCTCTGTATATCTATATGTCTCTGTGTATCTGTGAGTGTCTCTTTATATCTGTGTCTCTTTATATCTGTATATCTATATGTCTCAATATTTAGTATATATGTGTCTATGTGTCTCTGTAAAACCCATATCGATGGACCTCTAGTGTACGGTGTGTATACCTGCTTATGTAGACTACACCACTGTGTGTGCGTGTGTGTGTGTGTGTGTGTGTGTGTGTGTGTGTGTGTGTGTGTGTGTATTTGGATCGTTGCAAGAACTCAACAATCAGTAAATTGAAAAGATTAAGCACATATTTGCTGTTATTGTTGCAGTAACTCAAGCAAGAAATATCTGTATTACAATGACTCAAACAATATTTATGAATAACTAGTGTCCTTTAAGTAACTCCACAATTCCACTATGGCAGTAATTTAAGATTGCTTATTGGGTTTATTTCAGTAAATCAAAATAAAATAAGTGGTTAAAAGACAAATTTATCAGTTTTAATTACATTATTTTGCTTGTGTTTGACTGTAATTATTTTCTTTCTGTAAACTTTTTTTTCTGTATACTACAATTTACACTCCGTTATTACACACAATGAAGTAAAATCCCATGAACGCTGTCAACCACCAATGAGAGCTCTCCCTCCAGCTCCAAACAGGAAGCAGCAAACGGCTAGAAACAGTGGCGTTTATGGCTGCCATGGCGCCATGCTGAGCTAAACGCTAAAAAGGAAAAGTTGCTGATTTTCAACCCTTCTGAAGCGAGTCATCAATTTTACCAATTTAATGAACGATAATCCCATCCGGGCTCGGACTGCTCGGTTGTGGTGACACGTCTCCCTCCAGGAAAATAACCCTGCATTTTTGAGCTTCCTGTCTGAAGTCACCACGCCTTCGGTCGCAGCTTATCACGCGTTACGTGCTCGAGGTCAACAGCGTTAAAAATGGACTCTCTCTCTACCGGATGTTTTCTGTGGAGGGGCGATGCTCCCAGCTCTGAGTGACTGTTGGAGAAAGTTGAATGTATTGTTTCAAATTGTGTTCCTTGCCGGGAGTCAAAGCAGATGAAGGTGAACTTGAAGTAAAAGTATTTTCAACTATTTGTCACTTGTTTATTCTGGGAGGCATCAGTGTTTTCTCAGGGAGGACTTCTCAAACAAACCACCCAGACTCTCACAGTAGTCGCTCCCTGAGGTCTCTTATCTAGAGTTTACCATCTATCTTACTTTACCTTGACTTCTCCACTCATATTGTGCATTTAAATTAGTTATTGCGTTAACCATATTAATAAAATTGAGAATTCTTCCGCAAATATTTGTTAATAAACTACAGAATCGGATATTTCAGCATCATTGTTTTGTGTTGGATTGTTTCTACTGAGACTTGGTCCTTTATGCATTATGTATGGAGATGAACATATATTATCAGGACCTTTAAGCATGGTACCCTGTTGATTGTTTGTAGATATATCACATTTCTACTACATAAGTGACCCAATTTAAAGATATATTCATCTTTCCAATAGTAAAATATCCCTTTAATGCATTCTTCAGATGCAGTGCTTGAAGTATTCAGATCCTTTACTTAAGTTAAAGTACTAATACCACACTGTAAGTCCTGCATTGAAGATGTAACTTTCTATCTATATGTTGTAGGTGTCATCAGGAAAATGTAGTTGAAGCAACACTTGAGAACTTTTTGTACCTTAAATTAATGTTAATAATAATAATAATAATAATACTAATAATTCACATTTATATAGCGCTTTATCATAGACACTCAAAGCGCTTTAGGGGGAGGACTACATCATATTTCCAAAATCCCTCCAGAATCACTTCTGCATTCGCTTTGCGGCTCTCTACCGGCTATAACCCGTAGACTGTTAACGAAATGGACCAACAGATCCCGTTGTTCTGGACGGAGACCAGTGAAGGTGAATAGATCAAATTCTCTGGTAAAGGCTGAGCGTTACTGCGCAGCCTCCAACTGAGCTTGAAGACTTAGATGTGACGTGAGCAACCTGTCTGAAAGTTGTAAGTCTTCTGGTAGCTGTGCAAGAGAAATGTCAATCATTCCCAGTCAGCAGAGACGGAGAGGTAGGTTTTTTTTCTTAGGAGATAACATAGACACAAGCTAATTACTGCTAACTAACATGCTAGTTAACATTAACATAGACACAGGCTTATTACTGATAACTAACATGCTAGTTAACATTAGTAATTAAACCTAAACAGTTGATGGAAGTCCAAACTGTCTGCGAGCTTCTCCTGACTACAGTGATTTGTCGACTATGTGACGGTAAGTCGCGTGGTTATGACACAATCGTTAGCCTATTCTTTACAAAAACATCTGCTACGGCACCATACCGTGAGGAGCTACAAGGTAATGGAGCCTTTTATACATTGTCGTGTTTCTTTAGAAATGAACAACGGACAAATAGAGTCTTTAAACGCTTCAGATGTAAAGCTATTCACTGTCAAAGTGGTGCCAAAATGAATAGGAGTCAATGGGATGCTAATGGCAGGTGATGGCTTTGTAGCATTAAAATGGCGCCATGGGAGCTACATGAGAGAGGAGAGGCTTACCCCCTTGCTATAACTGCACTATGCAAGTCTGCCAGATCGGGTAGCGGATCTATAGTTCCAATGACACATAAGGGGACAATGTCCAAACCGTAGGGGGACCGAAGCAGGAAAAGTTCTATAGTGTTGCTTTAAAGTATAAAAAGTATAAGTACTTAATATAGAAGTCTCCTCCTTGTAGAAAGAGTAAAGGATCCAACCAGCTGTGTGTTTAATGACATCATCATCTCAGCTGGACCTGTAGGCCGTTATATTGTTGCTAGGTTACTTTATAATAAAACATCAGATTTTATAAAATGCATGTGTTTTGTGTGCAGAAATCTTAATGTGTAAAGTAACTAGTAACTAAAGCTGTCAGATGAATGTAGCGGAGTAACTAAAGTAACTAGTAACTAAAGCTGTCAGATGGATGTTGTGGAGTAACTAAAGTAACTAGTAACTAAAGCTGTCAGATGGATGTTGTGGAGTAACTAAAGTAACTAGTAACTAAAGCTGTCAGATGGATGTCGTGGAGTAACTAAAGTACCTAGTAACTAAAGCTGTCAGATGGATGTCGTGGAGTAACTAAAGTAGAATATTTCTCTCTGAAATGTAGCGGAGTAGAAGTAGAAAGTGGCATGAAAAGAAAAGACTCGAGTAAAGTACAAGTACCTCAACATTTGGACTTAAGTACAGTACTGGAGTAAATGTACTTAGTTACGGTATCTTGCACCACTGTTCAGGCGTCAGAGGGTGTTTAGGGAGAGCTGGGAGGAACCCTGGTATTACTGTTTATGACTGTTGATAATAATAAAACGAAGGCTGAACTATCGGAGGGAAAAGGCCGTTTGATAAGCGTCCAGTTAGACAAACACAGCCGCTTCCTGTTCCTGGCTTCCGACCGCTCCCTGCAGGGCCAAGAGAAACGTTACCTTGAAGGACCTCCATGGGCAGGACGGTCCAGGCGTTCTTCAGGTAGGAGATGTACAGGTAGCGAGCCGTGTTGCAGGCCAGGCCGATGTACAGTACCCTTGAAGGACAAAAGAAGGGTGTAAATACCTAACTTCATGTAAAACCCTACCTACACTCAGTGGTGGAAGAAGTATTTAGCTCCTTTACTTCAGTAGAAGTACCAATACCACACTGATGATACTGATAAGTTCTGCATTGAAAATGTTACTTCTGTAACTTCCGTAAAAGTCTGTAAGTATCATCAGGAAAATGTAGTTAAAGTATTAAAAGTAAAAAAAACTCCTCCCATTGTAGAAAGTGTAAAGGATCCATGGTCTCATCATCTCAGCAGGACTTATATCATCTCAGGCCGTTATATTGTTATTATTGGTATATACTGTTGCTAGGTTACTTTATAATAAAATATCATTATAAACTACATATGTAGTTTGCAGAAATCTTAATGTGTATAGTGACTAAAGCTGTCAGATGAATGTGGTGGAGTACAACGTAGAATATTTCTCTCTGAGATGTAGTGGAGTAGAAGTAGAAAGTGGCATGAAAAGAAAATACAAAAGGAAAGTAGAAGTACCTCAACATTTGGACTTAATTACAGTACTGGAGTACCTAGTTACAATCCACCACTGCCTACAGTGTAAGGCCGCTCAATTATGGGGGAAAAAATATTTTGGTCAATATTGAAATTAGGCCTGCACGATTTGGGAAAAAATATGAATTAGGATTTTTAAGCTTAGAATTTTATGATGTATTGTTTATGATGCAGTCGACTTGTAAAATTAAGAGAATCAAAGTCAAAATTTAAAAAAATTAAATTGTGAACAGGACCAATCGAGATTTTATGATCATTTAACACAATGATTCATTGACTTTTGGAAAGATGTTGCATTTATTCAACTTGAATAAACGGTGAAACAAATCCACAGTGAATACACCTTCAAGTGTCACTTCATTCTTTTCCTGTTGAACTTTTGGAATTCTCCTTCAAAAATCACAAATCATATAAAAGATATATTCAAAAGTTGAAATAGCAGGTCAAGAAAAAATGAGAGTAACCGTAATGTGCCAAATAATGGTTTTTCTCAATTACATTGGTTTTGCAACAAAATAAAATTGCGATCAAAATTTGGATTAATCGCACGGCTGCTTTTGTTTATCACAAAAACCAAAAATTTGTCAAAATAGTTGCCATCTATAGTAAGGAGTAGGAGTCTTTGTGTACTGTGGAAAATGTCTTAAAGTGTCATTTGTGTTCTCAGTTACAGTTTCAAGACCTTTTCTGATTGGTTGAGGAGTCTTTGCTCTCACCAGGACAAACAGACGAGTCCAACGGGTCTGACACACCCTCATAATGTCCATTGTTCAGCAGCAGACAGGATTAGCTCAGTGTTTGTTTTCACTCACACACACACACACACACACACACACACACACACACACACACACACACACACACACACACACACACACACACACACACACACACACACACACACACACACACACACACACACACACACACACACACACACACACACACACACACACACACACACACACACACACACACACACACACCACGGCTGAGCTGAGGTTCCCTCTCTAAAACCTATGACATTATTGAGTAACGGAAGCTTTTTGGACAGCGGTGGACACGGGACGCCTGCAGCCCGCGGGGACTCGTTAATCTAGAAGCGGGTGGACGACCACCCGTGCGAGAGGCTGAAAAAGCCTGCAGCCTGTTTTCAGTTTCGCCTCTGGCTCAGACTTTCCAGTAAAGCAGGAAGTGTGTTTGCAGCAGAGTGTCATATCCTCTGAAGACTAAACAACACAAAGAGAACACAGTGCTGTCTCCCCCTAAATCCTACATGCGGAAACACAACAACATTTACTAAACGATGTTTTAGGAAAATCCTTTTGCATCGAGAATTTTTAGTACTCAAATTATTCGAGTTACTTGTGGAATAGTTTCAGCCCTATGTGCAGCATACACTATTTATGTAATGCTCCGTAAACACAAGCGGACGTACAAGAAGATGACACACAAGAAAACACAACCTAAATGAACTGCATCAGTGAGCCAATCAGCACGCGGCGTACATCTAGCGAGATGTACTAATGTCTGTGATTGGCTGTCTAACGTTACACGTCGTAGAGACACGCAGGAATAACTCGAAGTTACACAGAGAGACGAAGCTGACAGAGATTTGTGACGTTAATGTGTAGTGTTGTAATTTCCTTTTGTTTTATAAAATTGGTATAAAAAAAAAGTATTGTTTAGAAACCGTTATCCAGATAACGGTGTTGGTATCGAAGATATTTGAACAATACCCAGTCCTTGATTTAAATCTGGAACTGTGTGAGAAAATGACTCAAACTGATCAACTTAGAAACGCAGGATGAACCTGAGTGGTCGAGAGATAATTTAAGGATAGGAAAAAATACACAAAATTATTTTTCAGTCTTTTTATCTTTTGGAAACAAGAAGAATCAAAGCCTGGTAGGATCTTTTCCTTTGAGATTAAAATGAGGTTCATAGTATTCCCCAACAGCAGCAGCAGCAGCAGGGCAGGTGCATTTAGTCAGTAAGAAATGAATTACAGTCCATTTAAAAACACTCCCTACCCTTCACCTCCACCTTTCTGTTGACTCAGGGGGCGTTTTCAGTCAACAGCAGGGATGCTGTGTGTGTGTGTGTGTGTGTGTGTTTTTGGACGCCGACGGAGCTGAAATCTAACACCGCGCTCTTGAATGTCCCTGCTGCCTGCCAGCAGGGACAGAAAACCTCCGAGCATCAAAGGCCACTTTGTCTCCACACATTCCCTCTCCACTGCTGCTGCAGAGCGGAGGGTGGACTCAGCCGCACGATAGTTCCAGATTCAGAATAAAACAAGAAAAAGAGAGTTGGTAATTTAACATTTCACCATCATCTCGACACAAACACATGCAGCCCCCAATAACAGCACATGTGCATGTAGTACTCAAATCTTGCACGATATAAAGAGTCCAGCATTTTCCGAGAAGATTGATTTGCATGCATGTAGGAAATATCACCCGCGCATATCGTGGAAATGACGTCTGCTTGTATTAGCTGACAGAAAAGGTCATCAGAAAACTGCACTTGAAAAATGAAACTCACGTTGTCTTAGCGCTGCCTTTTATGTTCAGTTTAATTTTCAATTTGTTCATTAAAAGAAAGTTGGAAAGGATTTCTTTTCATTTGTTTAAAGCTCAAGTTTGTTGTATATCAGCAGAATAGTGAAAGCAGCAGAACTGAAAACACTTTAATATCTATTTATTTATTGCAAGTTGTTTTGTTATCGTCGTATTCAGCGCTGTTATCGCATATTTCCCCCATATCTTGCAGCCCTAGTTTAAAGCTACAGTGCGTAGTTTCTGTCGCCCCCATGAGGAATTCTGGGTAATGACACCAACACTGTGGGCACAGCCACATGATACAAGCCTTCCGTGATCGCACACACGTCTTTTAGCTTTGTAGCAAGTCATTTGGCAACGGCTTGAATGTAACGGACGTATTAATATGAAAACGTTAGGCACTAAAGCTTTGAGTAGTTCATTGTTATAGGGTGTAAAGAAGGCAAATAAGGTCGCAAACGGTGAGGACGTGAGAAATAATTTACAAGGTGGACAAGACTCTGACCTGGACCTGACCCCAAATCAAACACTAACTGGTTTGAGGGAGTCTTTGGCTACTTAAAATAACCCAGCTTCTCATTAGAAGGGTTAAAAAAATATTACTTTTACCCGTTACGTATTTTGTTGGATTTCTCAGTTAGCAGCAGCATATTTAAAAAAACATAATGTACACCACGACTTTTTATAAAGAAGGAAGTTGAAAAGGGTGAGAGATTTATTTTAAGGTACGTTTTGCAACATTTGTGCATGTTTTGCGGATTATTTCTACAAAAAGAGTCTGCTGTATGTGTATTTAAATGCACATTAATGTTTATACATGTTCAGCCTTTGTGGAGGTATATGCAAGTGTTTTCCAGTTTGAAATGTCTAAATTGTTTGCTGAAAAATCAGTCGGTAAGTGAAAATGCAGTTGGTCAAAATGACGCAATATCAATATCAATATCCAATATCCAATATTCATGAAGTCCTTTATCAAACACAAGTGTCACACGTTCTATGATTACAGCTTCTCAAATGTGACAATTTGCTGCTTTTCTCAGTTTCTTATTTCATTGTAAACTGAATATTTTGGGACATTTATCATTTTGGGAACTTGTGATGGCTTTTTTTTTTAAGACAAAAGATGTTATCAGTGGCGGAAGAAGTATTCAGATCCTTCACTCCAGTAAACGTACTAATACCACATTGTAAAAATACTCAAGTAAAAGTCCTGCATTGAAGATGTTACTTCAGTAAAAGTATGTAAGTATCATCAGGTAAATGTAGTTAAAGTATTAAAAGTAAAGAACTCTCCTCCCAGTGTAGAAAGAGTAAAGGATCCAACCAGCTGGGTGTTTAATGGTCTCATCATCTCAGCTGGACCTGTAGGCCGTTATATTGTTGCTAGGTTACTTTATAATAAAACATCAGATTTTATAAACTACTTGTGTTTTGTGTGCAGAAATCTTAATGTGTAAAGTAACTAGTAACTAAAGCTGTCAGTTGAATGTAGGGGAGTAGAAGTAGAAAGTGGCATGAAAAGAAAAAGACTCAAGTAATGTACAAGTACCTCAACATTTGTCCTTAAGTACAGTACTTGAGTAAATATACTCAGTTACATTCCACCACTGCATTTTATAAACTGAACAAAAACTGTTAAGAACTGACAGAAGAATCAATAACTATGGTTTGCATTTTATTTCCATAACAAATAAGCTGACCATAATGTAACCGCCCAGGTGTGTGTGTGTGTGTGTGTGTGTGTGTGTGTGTGTGAGAGAGAGTATGTGTGTGCATGGTTGTATGAGGTCCAAGTGGAGTGCTACTACCTGCACTTGCTAACGGTAGACTCCCAGATCTCTGGTGCAGTACCATGTATTACTCTGATTTGTTTGGACCTGAAACTCTCCCACTTTGTCTCACCTGACGTGTCCGACCAGCTCGATGAACTTGTGGCTGGTGAAGTAGGCGACGAGCTCCGAGATGTGGCTCAGGACCGAGCAGACCCCGAACAGCGTGGTGGTCCCGTGCAGGTCCTCCAGGTGCCAGTACAGGAAGCTGAAGACGAAGCCGTAGCCGAAGCCCATGAACCAGGCGACGAACAGCACCGAGCTGTAGCGCACGCTGCAGAGCAGCCTCAGCAGGTCACTGTAGTGGAACTCTGGAGCGGCGTCCGGGGGAGTCTGGCCCGAGGAGTCCGACTCGGACTCCGGTAACGCTCTCGGGCTGCTCCCGTCCTCGGCCGCCCCCTCTGGAAGCTCCTGCCTGTAGTCGCCGTCGTTATCAAAGTAAAACTGAGTGGCAACGACGAACGCGACGCCCATCAGCACGCCGAATACAATGAAGGCGATCTGGTAGTTGTGGAGACGGAAGTCGGGCACAACGCAGCCCACGCCGTCAATCGGCACGATGATGTGGGTGTGGTCGATCCAGATGCCCACCAGCAGCATGGCAAGACCCCAGCCCAGCGAGCCCCACATCCTCTGCAGGCCGTAGCGGTCGCGCGCCCTGCCGAGGTACTGCAGGGTCACAGTGTCCACGATGGTGACGGCCGGCGCGCTGAAGAACTCGCCGACGATGATGACGAGCAGGATGAGCAGGAAGATGCTCTCCACCTGGTCCTTGTTGTAGACGATCTGGTGCTTTGCGGCTGAAGTCGAAGCTGGGGGGGTCGTGGTGGTGGTGGTAGTGGTGGTGGGGAGTGTGGTGTTTGGCGCAAGCTGGGTGGTGTTGGCCGGCTCCAAGGGAGCGGATGTGGCGTTGGAATCGGTGCTCCGCTCGCGCCTGTGGAGCCCGCTGAAATGGGAGTCCAGGATCTCAGGAAACCCGCTGAGCTCTAGAAAGCTCCGGCGACGTCTGGTGCGGTTGGTGGAGTCGCTCGTCTGCGTGAAGTTGTCGTGCGGGAGGGTCGTCGTCTCAGCCGCCACCACCGTCGGAGGAAGGTCGGCGCCTATCACCACGCACATCATCTCCGCCGGTTTCACGAAGCCGATGCCGCAGTTGAACACCAGCCAGCACAGGACGGAAAACAGCAGGACCATCTTGCCCTTCTTGAAGCGGTCGGCCACCACCCCCCAGAAGGGGGCGCTGCAGAACTCGATGAAGTAGCGGATGCCGACGAGCAGCCCGCTGCGGCTGGCCGACATGCCGAGCTGCTTGTAGTACAGGGCGAGCAGCGGGTGCAGCGAGCCGTACGCGGCGTAGAAGAAGAGGTAGAAGATCTTGGAGATGAGGAGGTGGCTGTTGATGCGGAGGCACATCCTCTCGCAGCAGTCTATGGAGGCGGGCTGCGGGGCATCCGGCTGCCCGGGCGGCGTGTCCGCGGCTGCCGGCGGCGTATCCGTGGAAACACCTGCCGGCTGCCCCGACGGCAGCGCGTCGAACGGCTCGGCCAACACATACTTCCTCTTCTGCTCCTCCTCGTCGTCCGTCAGGATGGCAACCTTGTCGTCAGCTGGCATATCTGGGAGATAAGGAAATGAGGGAGAGAGCGGCGCCGACATTCAGTAACCAAATGATGCTGAGTGTATTCTGTCTGCTGGGTAAAACCCAAATGAGGTTTGGCAGGACGCCAAGCATGATAATGGGGTTCTCCACTGTGGATATAGCATTAAATATGTATTTTAACCCTACATTTGTCCTGTGGGTCATATTTGACCCATTTTCCCAAAAATTCTAAATCAGAAATTTGGGTTTTCTTCAACCAATTTGTGAAAAATTATAATAAACAACGTGGATGGTTACATGCAAAGCTCCTCACAAGTTAAATAACTGATCAGTTCACTATTTTCATTGAATTTGGATGTTGTCATTTTTTTTTAATTTTATATATCATTTGAAGGAAAACAAAGAATTTAATACACTGAAAAAAGTGACAGAAATGTATGGGAAAAACAACAACAAAAACGTCCCCCACAAAAAAATTATCAACAAAGACATTGTAAAAAGTGAGAAAGAACTTCAGGGAAATTGAGAAATGTCAAAAAAGTGACAAAACGTTTTGGAAAAAGCTTCAAAAACTTGGTCAAAACAACAAAAATGTATATATATATATAAAAAAAAAAAATCAACAAAGAACTTTGGGAAAAGTGAGAAAACGTCAAAAAAGTGACAAAAATTTTCGGCGAAAGCTTCAAAAACTTGGTCAAAACTACAAAAATGTCCAGAAAAAAACCCAACAAAGAACTTTGAGAAAAGTGAGAAAACGTAAAAAAAAAAAAAATTGAGAAAAAATGTCAGAGAAAGCTTAAAAAAAACTGGGTCAGAACAACAAAGAAGTCCAAAAGTTTCAACAAAGAACTTTGGGAAATGTGACAAAAGCAACAAAACTAAATGTCACATGGTCTAGGGGAAGACAACACGAGGGTTAAAAAAATGATCTTTTCCTCTTCCTGAAATCACAAGTAGCCTAACAGGATTCTTCCATCCTCCATTTGGGCTACCATAACATGTCAGTCAACTAAAACGTGGCTCATATCACCTCGTATGTCTATGGCGCCATATCCTGTAAACGTTGGAAACAGCGGTCTTGAGTTTTCATAGTCTACCTTTGGATTACAAATCCCCCAAAATGTAAATTGAAAGACAATTCCAGAAAAAACACACACTGCGTTTGCTAAAGAGTACGTGGCCGGGGATGAGACAACGAATTGGTGCAGAAAACGGAGCAAATGTACTTTAATGTACCTGTTGTCCTCGGGTCAAATTTGACTTATTTGCAAAGTTTCCATTTCAGAAATTTGGGTTTCTTTCAACTGTCAAAGAAAATAACGACGGATGGTTCGATACGAAGTTCATCCCAAGTGATCAGTTCCCTACTTTCATTGATCTTGGGTGATTTATTACATATATAGCATTTGAAAGAAAAAAAAGAAAATTGGTAAAAGAACGATGAAAGAATTGCCAAAAATGTCAAAAAAAAAGCCACAAAAAAATTCAAAAAAGGGCTCAAGACAATGGTTCAAGAATTGGATCAAATGGTCATACAACAGGGTAATATTAAACCATATTAATGTCATGTTCATATGTTCATTTAGACTTAACAGACTATGTGTAGCTTTATTAAAAGAGACAATTTAAAAAAAAAAGAAATTATGGCTCAAAAATGGCTCTTTTGAAACTAAAGGTTGTCTCTTTTTTTTTTACCCTGTCTTTATGAGCAAACGTATACACTGTATTTATCCACAGGATTTTTTGAAGAGTTTTATCTGTTTTACTGCTTTTTATTATTGTATTGTTGACTGTAATCTTATTTTTTATTTTTTTTAGGTAGACAATTTTAAGGATGAAAAATAGCCTTTTGGCTAATTCTGGTGCATTTAAAGCAATGTCAAATAATTTAATAAATTAAATTAAATTGATAAAAGTTTAAGTATCTTGTTTGAAAAGTTTGTTTTTTGGCAATGCGACCCATATTAATTAATTAAATATTATACTAGAAAGATTGGTAAACTCCAGAGACTGTGCGACATGTTCATCTCCTCTTTTAATATTAATAAAAGTAGAAAAGTTTTGTTTACCTTTTGGAATTTGAGTAAAACAAAAAGCAGTGAAATCATTTTTTTGTGTGTGTACATTAATAAAATAAAGGGTTATACAAATCTGGACTGTATTTGAGACCCAGGACTATGTCATGAAGATATTAGAACTGATAATCGCAGTAAAAGAGAACCATAGAGATTCTCTTAGAACATCAGTGAAGTTATTTCCGGTTCGGGGAGCCTGCAACGACCGCTTAAAGCCCACGAACCCCCTTTTGAAAACCGCCTGTCCGTCACAGACTGTCACTGGCTGTCCTATGCGGAAGCAATTTGTATTTTCATCAAAGCGAGCTAATTTTAGCCGAATAACTAGCCAAATGCAATACATTTAAACGTAGGAATTGAAGTAAATTAGCCAAAATGGCGCTACCAATTTAAAAAAATAAAACGAACCCTGTTAAACGGGCTAGGAATGGCTCGTGCACCTTTTGATTTCGCCGCTTGTAACCTCAATAAAGTCTTCAAACACATTTTATTAAACTACGTCATATGAAAAACAGCAACTTTAAACACAATTAGCACAGTTTTCTTACCTGCTCAGGTCACGGCTCCCATTAAACTGCGCAGTTTCTGTTGAATGTCTCTTCTTTGTCCGACTCGGACATTTCACGCAAAACCCGTCATAAGAATTATTTTAATTTAGCGGATAATAATAATATGAATTGACTGTAATATGTTCATGGTTTTATTTAAATGTGAATTTGAAGCGTTTGTCCGGCTTTCTCTTTGTGTTGAAGACAGCGGCAGCTCGTCTGCCACCTGCCCCTAGCTACCGCGCAACCGTCAAGTCGCGCGCCTCGCTAAGCTGCTACAGCTTCCGGCCGGCGCCTCCAAAATAAAAGTCAAGAGCTGAAATATGAATGCTCATTTCCGCCAGCGTGATGAATAAAAAAGAATTTAAGTCATTATGAGTTAATATCTCAAAATGATGAGAAACTCTCTCCAAATAATGAGTTAGTGTATTTTGAGTAAGCTTCCATAAACATACCCATTCTCAACATAACAAAAAATGACACCCGCTAACTAAAGCCTACTTTACACCATAGATCTTCAACAGGGGCCCGGGACCCCCCTACTAACTAAAGCCTACTTTACACCATAGATCTTCAACAGGGGCCCGGGACCCCCCCTACTAACTAAAGCCTACTTTACACCATAGATCTTCAACAGGGGCCCGGGACCCCCCCCCCCACATCTACTAAATGTCTTAACATGAATCCAACACATTATCAGCATATATAAATCATACATAAATCAGTTTCCAAATCCCAAATCTGATTAACTTCCATAGTAGATGACATTATGGGGATATAACAGCAACATAATAATACATATTCATACATTTAAACCCAATTCAAATGATTTCCAAAGCAATACATTCATTCTACCCGAAGGGGGTGCTGTACACTTCAATGTAAAATGGAACCAGTTGATGTGGATTTTCTTGTGTTGTCAAATGTAGGCGCAAAAAAGGTTTTAGTCAATAAAATGTCATTAAACATCCCATTTAATGTTTTCCAAACTTGGAGTCATATCAGGAACAATAAAAACTGTAATTGTACCCTATTCACTAACATAAATACAATATTTACCATTCAAACCTTTAATAGAGTAAAATAAACCCTTTCTGTTAATACACAGGTTACATTTGTGGGTGGGAAAAAGTATTCTGAGATCAGATGTTATAGAATAAATACCCTCTACGCTGTTTTCAGGCTTTGTTGGTGTGAGGCAGATTGGAAATCCGACAAAATGAACGGCAGAATCTGAAATCTCTTTGCAGACGGGCAGATGTTCCTGTGAGGATTTACTGGAAGCAACGACGTCGAGGGAACAGCAGGCAGCGGGGAAGAAGTATTCAGATCCTTTACTTCAGTAAAAGCACTAACACCACACTGTAATAATACTCTGTAACAAGTAAAAGACCTGCGTTAAAAATGTAACTTCAGTAAAAGTGTGTAAGTATCATCAGGAAAATGTAGTTAAAGTATTAAAAGTAAAGAACTCTCCTCCCATTGTAGAAAGAGTCAAGGATCCAACCAGCTGAGTGTTTCATGGTCTCATCATCTCAGCTGGACCTGTAGGCCGTTATATTGTTGCTAGGTTACTTTATAATAAACATCAGATTTTATAAACTACATGTGTTTTGTGTGCAGAAATCTTAATGTGTAAAGTAACTAGTAACTAAAGCTGTCAGATGAATGTAGTGGAGTAACTAAAGTAACTAGTAACTAAAGTAACAATAACTAAGCTGTCAGATGATGTAGTGGAGTAACTAAAGTAACTAGTAACTAAAGCTGTCGATGATGTAGTGGAGTAACTTATAAGTACTAGTACTAAAGCTGTCAGATGAATGTAGTGGGTAACTAAAGAACTAGTGAACTAAAGCTGTCAGATGGATGTAGTGGAGTAACTAAAGTAACTAGTAACTAAAGTAACTAAATCTGTCACATGACTGTAGTGGAGTAAAAATATTTCTCTCTGAGATGTAGCGGAGTAGAAGTAGAAAGTGGCATGAAAAGATAAGACTCAAGAAAAGTACAAGTACCTCAACATTTGGACTTAAGTACAGTACTTGAGTAAATGTACTTAGTTACATTCCACCGCTGGACAACAGCTGCCTGGAAATCTAATCTTGTCTAACTGTGCCAGCAAATAAAGCATGTAAAAAAATAAATAAAATAAAACACTGCGTTTTGTTCATATATCTGAGAGGAAAACAAAAGAAAGAAGAATCAATTGTCCGACTCGTCCGATAGCGCTCCCTGCTGCGTCCAGTGCTTCCTCTTCTTCTGCTTCTTCCTCTTCCTCTCGCCCATCAGCATGGCGGCCAGCACCGTTATCACCACAGTGAAGGTGATGACAAGCACGGTGACCGTCTCGGCGAGGCACAGCCCTGTGTCCACGTCCATCAGCCGGTAGTCCCTGAGGACCGCAGGTTCCACGCAGGTCAGGTTGTAGTAGTCGTCCAGGAAGAGCCTCTGGATGCTCCGCAGCTTCCGGAAAACCCTCTGCAGGTCGCAATCGCAGTTCCACGGGTTCCCCTCCAGCAGGATGTGGGCGCTGTACGCGTGGATGCCGAGGAACGTCTTGAAGTCCACGGTGGACATCTGGTTGTAGGCTAGGTTGAGCACCGTCACGCTGGTGAGCGGCTTGAAGACGCCGGTCTCCGTCTTGCTGATCCGGTTCCCGGCCAGGTTGAGGACCTCCAGGGAGCGCAGCATGGAGAACGCCCCGCTCCGCAGCGACGTCAGTCGGTTGTCCGGGAGGTGGAGCTGCCGCAGCCTGCTCATAGTGGAGAACGACCGCACCTGGATGGTGTGGATGCCGTTGGCGGTCAGGTTTAATCGTTGGAGGGCGTCTAGGTGCAGGAAGCTGCGGCTGTCCAGGCTCGTCAGGCGGTTGTGGGAGAGCTGCAGCTCCTTCAGGAAAGCCAGGCCGGCGGAGAAACCCTCCGTCAGGACAGAGATGCGGTTCCAGCTCAGGTCCAGTTTCTGAAGGAACTCCATGTGGGAGAAGGCGGCGTCTTCCACCACGCTGATGTTGTTGTTCTGCAGCAGCAGGACTCGAAGCTTGCGGGTTTTGGCGAAGGAGCGTTCGGGGATGCCGGAGATTTGGTTATCGGACAGGTCCAGGAGCTCGGTGTTGGGGGGGACTCTGGCGGGCAGCTGGTCGAAGTGCGCCCGGGAGCAGATGGTGAACTTCAGATCGCCTCGACAGTCGCAGCCCAGCTCACACCAGCTGTTGTGAGACCTGGAGGATGCCTCCGTCACGGTCAGGACGAGGAACAGGAACAGGAACATGGCGCCAAAGCTCTCTGAAAACATTGAGATATGCGGTTATGGCGTGTTAGTTTAAACGGAGGTTAGTGCTTCGACAATGACGGCAGAAACATTAACTTGCTAGATATCTTTGCCTAAAGCCTCCAAAACACAAACAATGAAGTTCAAAGATTCTCAGCTCCCACATCCCTATGCAAAATTAAAAGACAAAAAAGATTTTTACATTATTTACACATTGTGTTGTCTCATAAAACAACTGCACCTCCTCTGTTGCAAGGCGTCCCCCATGGATCGATGCTTGGTCCTCTACTTTTCATCCTCTACATCCTGCTACCCGAAAAATACCATATGCAAACATGGTCTCCACTTCCACTGCTACCCGATGATGTCCAGATCTACTTTTCCACCACATCCATCACCATAGTTACCTTGTTCACCGCCTGGCTCACCGATTTTCACCTGAATACAAACTAACTTCCTCCAACTCAACTACAATAAATCTGATATGATCATCTTTGACCCCAGATACTTCACCCAAAACACCCTCAACTTCAGTCCCTCCATCCACAACTCCACCCTGTCTCCATCCCCGCAGCCTTGGAGTCATCTTCACATCAACCACACCACCAGTTCTGCCTATTTTTACCTAAAAAACATTGCCCATCTCCGCCCATCACTCACCTGCTCTACCGCCGAAACTCTGACACACGCCTTCATAACTTGATTCTTGACTTGAACTTGATCATAAATTGACTACTGCATAGACTACTGCAAAAGCCTTAAAGAAACTTCAATACATCCAAAACTCACCCACCCACACCCACTCCCTTGACCCCATCACTCCCGACCTCCAGAATCTCCACTGGCTCCCCGTTCCCCAACGCATCCATTTTAAATTCCTCCTCATTATTCACAAAGCCCTCCATAACCAGGCACCTTCCCACTACCACAGACATGCTTCACGGCCACAATCCCCCCCCCCCGTAACCTCCCCTCACCGTCACTTTGGACCAAGCATCGTACCCGGGGGGTGTTCACTTGCTTTTATTGTACCTAAAATACCTAAAATACCTAAAATAAAATAAGATAAGAAAACTTGTATTTGTCCCACAGTGGGGAAATTGCAGTTTGCAACAGCAAAGACAAGAGCAGAGCAGAAAAAAGGCTATATAAATAAAATATATATTATCATGTATGTGTGTATCATGGATGTGGAATCCACATCAAGTTTTCAAAGAGACCAGAAACTGGTTTCAAGAACCATTTTCTTTTTTTATTTAAGAATAACCATGAAAAAGTCTCTGGAACAATAAAGTCATCCAGAAGATGAAGCAATGTTTTTCTTAGACACTCAGAGCAAGGAGAAGAAGAGCATGGGCCTGTTTCAGTCTTTACTCAGTCAGGCGTGCTGATGCTTTTAAATGCAAACAGGTTGAAGCATTTTGTATTATTTGTGAGGTTTTATACCGTTAAGAAAGCCAAGAGAAATTAAAGCTATTAATACACTTTTATCTTTTATCTATTCACTTCCTCTCCTTGCACTAGCAAAGAGTGCCCGACAAAAGTTTGTATTACTGATACATTTTATGTCTTGCAATATCTCAAAAATAATCAGAACGTTATTGTAGCAAATGAAGGAACAGATACAGTGGATGGGATAAGGATAAAGAAAAAAAATGCAGATAGCTTTTTTTATCCCCAAGGGGCGATTCAGAACCTGTAGTCCACTGAAACACACACACAAACACACATACAAATACATACATACATACATACATACATACATACATACATATACTGTACATATATACATATGGTATATGGTATATGTATATATGTACAGTACATACATACATACATACATACATACACAAACATTTACACACCACAACAAACACACACCCAAAACACACACACACACACACAACCCACAACACACACCACACACACACACAAAATGTACACAATATAATATATATATATATATATATATATATATATTCCTACTTCCAGTCTGACAGAAGGAGCACATTAAAAAGGCATTTGGGAAAGTTTGAAATCCTATAAGCATACAACAAGAAATACATTTGAGATAAGAATTGAATAAAGAGACAATAAAGTATGATAAAGAGAAATGAAAAACATTTTTAAAAAGAGTTAGATTTTTCTGTGAGAGTGACGGAAACCGTCTGGTTCTAACGCTTAAGGTCTTACCGTCAGTCTGTTTTCACCTGCTTGTCAACACGCAGCCGGGCGACAGGTGGAAACTGGGCAAGATGGAGGCGAGGGGGGGGGAGGTTGTCACGGCCCGGAGGATCCACACCACAAAGAGACAGAGTGATGGAAAGAGACACAGAAAGATGAGAGGGGAGAGGGGAGGGACAGCGCGTCAATTATTCACCAGGCAGCGCCGGGGAGGTTTGTGGGAGGGGGTTAAAGGACGGAGGCAAGCTGTAAGAGATTGAAGCCAAACTGGGCCACAGGCTGAGAATTAATCGGTCTGAACAGATTTGATAGATTGCAGGCGGAGGTGGTGTTGAACTATTTATAGATTTGTATTTAATCACATAAGAACTGGGTGTAAGAATTCTTTTGCTCCAGATCTTTTAAAGTGACTACGGTAACTTTGTGATGTTTCTGAAAGTGTTTTTTATTGTTGTCTAATTCTATTTTAGAAGTTTTCTGCTGTAGCTATGGCTGATAGTGGGGCAGGGCCATCGCAGGAAGAAAGGAAATTATTATTATACAGTTATTTATGAGTTCTCATTAAAATATATGATAATAATTTGTTTTATTGTCACAACAGAACAGTTCTGATAAATACAATGTATAAAAATATAAACTTAAGATATGAAACTTAAAGTCCTTTGAACAAAAACACAATAAAAACATAGTAGCCAACAGGGACGTTGTAGAGCGTCCTCTGGTGGACAGACTATGCAACGCCAACACTAACAAGGACGTTGTAGAGCGTCCTCTGGTGGACAGACTATGACAGGCTATCCAATGCCAACACTAACAGGGACGTTGTAGAGCGTCCTCTGGTGGACAGACTATGACAGGCTATCCAATGCCAACACTAACAGGGACGTGGTAGAGCGTCCTCTGGTGGACAGACTATGCAACGCCATCACTAACAGGGACGTTGTAGAGCGTCCTCTGGTGGACAGACTATGACAGGCTATCCAATGCCAACACTAACAGGGACGTTGTAGAGCGTCCTCTGGTGGACAGACTATGCAACGCCATCACTAACAGGGACGTTGTAGAGCGTCCTCTGGTGGACAGACTATGCAACGCCATCACTAACAGGGGCGTTGTAGAGCGTCTCTGGTGGACAGAATACGCAACATCCATACAAACAGGGAGTTGTAGAGCGTCCTCTGGTGGACAGACTATGCAACGCCATCACTAAAAGGGACGTGTAGATTGTCCTCTGGTGGACAGACTATCAACGCCTTCAATAACAGGGACGTTGTAGATTGTCCTCTGGTGGACAGACTATGCAACGCCATACTAACAGGAGTTGTAGAGGTCCTCTGGTGGACAGACTATGCAACGCCATACTAACAGGGACGTTGTAGAGCGTCCTGGTGGAAGACTATGCGACGCCATCACTAACAGGGCGTTGTAGAGGTCCTCTGGTGGACAGACTATGCAACGCCATCACTAACAGGGACTTGTAGAGTGTCCTCGGTGGACAGACTACAACGCCCATCATAACAGGGACAGTTGTAGAGTGTCCTCTGGTGGAAGAATAAACACGCAACACTAACAGGGACGTTGTAGAGCGTCTTGGTGGCAGGACTAAGGAAACAACGCCAATACTAACAGGGACGTTGTAGAGCGTCCTCTGGTGGACAGACTAAACAACGCCAACACTCATAACATGGTTGACCGTCAGTTTTTTATTTTATTTTTTTATTTGTCATCATAAATGATTCTGATGAATTAATATAAAAAAGATTAAAAAATTTTTTGTAAATGCCGATACCAAAAGGCCTAATATCGGCCGATATACCGATATATCGGTCGGGCTCTTGTCCTTGGGTTTTTATGCAATGCGTTATATTAACCCAAGTTCTTATTACATTGATTGCTACAACAATATCTTAATACTTTGGCTCGTGACACAGTGACAGTGATACCCAGTGATCCAAAGTAGGCTAAGTTACCGTATGCTGCACTTGAAATGCAGCGATGCATCTGTAATTTATTCTCTTATTGTAAATAATGATTTTCTGTCTGAGCAAAATATTAATCGCAACTACATGACCTTCCGGTAACACTGCCTCAGTAATCTACAGGGACAATACAGCAAAATATGAAGCGGCAAACACATTGATTTCCTGCATTACGGTGAATGTAATTTAAAGTAAATTGGTATTGAATCTAATTTTATTCTGCGTATTCAAAACATCACATGTTTCGGGGTGTTTTTAGAAATCGTATACATCTTGTTAACGTTAGCCATAAGCTCCATACGTTTAAAGCTACAGTACATGACAGACCCGACAGTCAAAAATCACAATTAATCACATCTTATCTATATTTTTACATATATTTTTCACACTCCTATGTTTTTATAACAATCTTTGACGTTGGTCCAGTGTTAAGGGAGATCCCTGCAGTCGACAGTGGAGAAACAAGCTACAATTTAAGTTATTGGGCGATTGTGCATCCTCAATTTCCGTCCACCAAAGTGCTTGTTTTGCCCCTGACAGGCTCAGATTAACATTCTAAGTGACAGATATCAGAGGCGAGCTGCAGTTCAGATGAGATTATTTATTCTGCTGTGTAGGATGAAGGGAGGATTTATTGGATAGACGGTGATGAGGAGCAGACCTGTTGGTCACAGAGAGAAAGATTACACTAATACCGTCCAAATCCCCGGCCCAGATTAACAACTCCCCGCGGCCGCCGTCCATCCACCTCCATTACCCGAGGAATCCCAGCGTGAAGCCAGGACCACGGTAAAGAAAAAAGAAAGGAAATAAGCTTTTCGCTGACTCATAATTCCCCCTAAAGCTGTAAATGTGTTCAAGATATTAGTTATGTTTTTTTATAAATTCACTTCATTCTGCAACAGCTTCTTCCCACAAGCCATCACACTCCTGAACTCAAAGTGACCCTCCTCCTAGAAGGAGCCTCCTGTGAACTATGATACTGCAATAACAGCATTTATTTATGAATGTGCAATAACAATATATATATTTTTTTAATTTGAAATCAATTGTATTTGCCGCCATTCAATATGTGCAATAATAACATTTATGCTGCTCCCTTTTTAGTGTTAATGTAAAACTAACTCTCTGTGGTATTTGTATTTTTTATTACACTTATTTTGGTTTTAGGCAGTATTTATGGGCCGGTGGAATACAAATTTCATTCATGCACACTGTATGTAAAGTTGAATGACAATAGGTGCCTAATGCAGAACTGTGAAAGGCAGCTGTCGCAAAATATTAATATTTTATAATACGGTGCTGCAGATAATTTAACATTTTTGGAAACATGCTGATTCACTTCCTGGAATATGAAGCTCCAGCCAGCCAACGGTTAGCTTAGCTTAGCATACAGACTGGTAACGGGGTAACAGCTAGCCCTCAGTTTTGCAGTGTGTTTGCTAGTTTTAGTTAGTTAACCCCCCCCCTCAAACACAAGCAGTAGCTAAGACTTACATTATACTCTGTGGTGATTTTAGGTTCACCATGGGCCGAGGGTTCTATCAGAACTATGAACTAGTTCATTTTTGGAAGTAAAATTCACAGTTGAATAAAATTACAAACTAGCTGATGTAGAAGAGTACACACATATGGTGTGGGGTGGTTCCCGACTCACAGCAGGATTACAGTGGGACAGTGAACACATGAAATGAAGGCGCTACTACCCGTTAATCCCTGTGGACCATACAGGGATTAGGTCCACGTTCTGCTGCTGAGACATTACAGTCGGACTCAGGGTTTACTTCTCAATTTCTTCTTATGTAGCTCAGCGTAAATTCTTTCAGGAAGACCTAGCAACTGATCCGTTCTCTCCTAAATGGAATCAGCTGTTGGAGGCGGTCACCTTCCTGCTTTAACCAATCAGATTCATACACAAATTGCAAGGGCCAATCCCAGAGTCACAACCCTGCTTTTAAAAAACACTTTCTCCCCTTGCTATTCAGCTGTCATTGCAGGTTGATGGTTCTCTACCCCTATATATATATATTTTTATTGAGCTGTAAAATAAACCTAATTTGCATATCTGCAAACATGTCTTTCCTGATTGGCTCCTACAGTTAGTGCTTTTAACGCTCCTTTACCCATTTTAAGATATCTCCCTGAATTCTCCATTTAAGGGTGTTTGCATATAACTAATCCATGTGTGTTCCGTATGAAAATGTTCAAAAGAAACTGTCTGTATGGTGGCGCCCCAAAATCATCATCAAGCATCAGGGCATGTCAATCTTTCAGTTTCAGTATTCTGCCCCTTTTTTGCCCTGCAACTCACCGGTGGGGATGTACACACTACTACTGCAATACTTAGAGATACTTTGGCCCTATGCTGAAATAGTTCTCAAATCACTCTATTGTTTTGGGGTTCAAACATTGACCCTTGTGTTGTCCTCCCGGGTCAAAAACGGACAACAGTTTGACATTTTTGTCCCTTTTTCAGACTTTTTTTTTTTAGTTCTCCAGTAACTTTTTGGAATTCATGGTCAGTAACCCTCATTTAAATAGAATTATACCTAAATGAGTCAATAAATGAATTTTTTGACTAATAGTTAAGATCAGAGGAATGAAAGGGATCACTTGAATTTGCAAAGAGCGTTGGAAGGAATCCAATCCATTTTTGTGGTAATTTGGTTAAAAAGAAACCCATACTTCAGATATAGATATTTTTTAAAGGGGTCAGATTTGACCCGAGGACAACGGGAGGGTTAAGTTTGAAATATTTGTGTGCTAAAAAATGTCAAATAGTGCATCAGGTAACGATTAGTATTTTTATGTTTTATTTTTATTGTTTTATTCATATCATTGATTTATTGCTTTATCAATAAAATGTCAGAAAAAAGGTGAAAGATTCCGAGGTGACGTCTTCAAAAGCTACTTTGAAATTGATTTTCCATTTCACTTTGACAAAGAAAAACATTACATATGAGGTTTGAGAGGACTGTTGTGCCAATCAACTAACTTCATCTTTTTTGGTTTTGTTTGAATATGTTTTAATCCTTTAAATCTTATCTGTATGTGAAGTCTGATCTAAAAACCAGCCAGTGTCCTTTTAATCCGGGTTCCCTTTTTTTAATAAAAGATCAACATACCGGATTGTCTCACCCGAGGGTTGTCTTCCAAGTAGCCAGCAGGGGGCGGGACAACGCTGTCTGAAACCAAAAGTGGATTTAACAAAGGTTAGTTATCTCTCTCTCTTTCCAACTTCCCCCTCGGTATTAGCTCCTCTATCTTCTAGTATTTTAGTTTTTGATCCTGTGGGTAGTGTTCTTTGATCGTCTCTTTAATGCACATATTCCTCTCTTTTGCTCTTAAACGTATTTACAAAATCCCTTTTGACTGAATCAGAGTCGACATGACGCTGCTGGTGTACACACTGTAGGTGTGTGTCTGTGTGCGTGTGTATGTGCATTTGTGTAGGTGTGTATGTGTAGGTG